>NC_134865.1:58453290-58810790 GCF_049852395.1 Peromyscus maniculatus bairdii
TTGAAAAAACAACATGAAAAGTCTGTACTGATTTAAAAGAGAGCTCTGTGTTCCACAGAAGCTGTTCATGTCAACTTCATAGGAAATGGGCCCGAAACCCCTGCAGGGAAGGTATATGGCTACAGAAAGGGAGAGCCCGAGCATCTGACAGACATGGATTTGCCCAAGTGAGTTTGTCGCCTTGGACAAGTTACAGTTAGCTTACAGCTGCCACCCCCACCCCAACCTCTCTCTCCCTCTCTCAACTCCTCTCCCTCCCTCTCCTTCCCCCTCCCCCTCTCCCTCCCTCTCTCCCTCTTTCTCTCCCTCTCCCCCTCCCTCTCCCTCTTTGTGCATGCTAGGCAAGCACTCTACTGCTGAGCTACATCCTCAGCCCTTTCGACTTTTTTAAAAATGTGCATAATAATAGCTGTCTTGTTCCTTGTTAAAGATTCTGTGGATTTGTATGTGAAAGCAGCCAGCAGAGTATAATGCCTGGTTTCCATCCAGGTCCTTGATAACTCAGAGTTCCCGAGAGAAAAGGGGGTGAGGAGATACAGACAGACAGACAGACAAACAGACAGACAGACACCAAGGACTGCCCCAGCTAAGATACTGCTACAGCACTCAGTCCTGGGCTGGGCTGGATAGCGCCAGCTGCTGGCCTGTGCAGCACCTGAGCTGGATCACCCAGAGGCAGGCAGTCCTTCAGAGCCTGGGAGCTCTCGGGCTGGGCAGGAGCTCTGCCTTTTCTGAGCCCCGATGAAGCACAGCACTCTTCCTCCGCTATCTTCTGAATGTTGAAATTTCCGCTGCAGCTCAGTGTTCCAGCCAGCAAACACTCAGATTTTCCATCCATCCTGGGGGTCGAGCTTTGGGAGAGCCTTTCTCTGGAGGAGTTTGGAGCTTATAATTTTGTACTTCATCCTGTTATATAAACAACAATGTTTAGCCAAAGAGCAAGTCACAGAAAGAAACCGAGGGGGGAGGGGGAGGCGAAGGCCAACAAAACAACTCTTTCATGTTAGAGCTCTGCAGAAGTCATACTTCACTACTCACTCTCTTGCTTGCTTTCCCGTAAGACAAACTTTACCTGACCTTCATCCTCCCGAGAACTCCCACACTGACATCTCCCTGAGTCCCAGGCTTCCCCAGCATAGGACTAGCAGAGGTCTGCATATCTCCCTGAAGCTGCCCCGTTCTGTGCCCCAGCCCATAGCCTCTCTGGGGACAGGTATCTACCCCGGGCAGCTGCAACCTGTCACAGCCTTCAGCTCCTCACTCACCAGGAGAGCAGTTGAGGGGACATTGGTAAACACCAGAAATGTGCCCTGCACAGCTAGCCGAACATCCTGCCAGAGCAAAGGGTATTTGGGAACTTGGGACCTAGTCTCTGAAGGAAGAGAAGTGGCCCCTTCTCATCCACAAGTCATAAATAAAACACAGATGGCTGTGTGTTGTCCAGTTTGGGGTGCCTTTACCCACCCAGAGGAGTGGAGACAAAGTGCTTTCCAGTTTCACAGCAAACACACACATGCATTGTTAGACACACAATCCTAGCTCATGTAACTTCACTTTGTAATCTTTTAGCTGTCTGAAATCGATGCTTATTTTAGTTTTTAGAGTCATAATACAGCTTCATATGCGAAGCTAAATGAGACCGAGTAGAATTGGAAAATTACAGTTACCCCTCAGAATCCTTAAGAGAAGGTAAAGGGCTCCTCGGAGAGCAGAGTCTCAGATGACATGATAGAGTGTGTGTATATAACGTACACATTCCTGCCCACATGCTTTGTCTCTATATTACTTGCAATACCTGGTAGTATGTATGTAGATAGCCATTGTATCATTATAGGGAAATATATGTCATCATGGAAAAATTTGTGTGCAGTACGGGGGGAGGGGGGGGGAACGAGACTGGTGATAAGTCGTGCTCCGGCTGGGAAAATGGTTTCATCCGATAGTTGTGATAATAATGTGCCCTATGTCATTAACAAGCAGTTACCTCCTAAATACCAGAGCTGGTTTAGGCCCTGAAGGATGTGCTAGACAAAGTCCCTGTCCCCGGGGAGGGAAATTAGTGACACATCATTATTGCAAGTGCTGTAAAAGAACGTGTGCCCTGTTGGTGAATAGCATTGTACTCAGCGTGGTGAGAGTTCAGAGCAGTGTTCACGCCGGCTAAACTAAGCCGGCCAAAACTTCATGGAAGGCTAGGAGCTGAATACAGAAGGGGAAGGGGAGTCCAGAGCCCAAGGGGGTTCCTTGGCACCTGACTGTGGCATCTGTGAACCATCCGACAACACGATCCACACTTCTGTTCTCTCAGCTGGAGTTGACACATTGGCAAGGTGGCCTAGGGCCACTCGTCTCTGTGTCTATTTGATTTTTTTTAAATGATTAAAGATGGGTACTTGGGGCCAGAGTGCTCCACAATACAGACAAGGTACTAGTGGATAGAAAGCAAGATTTCCACCCAGTTCAGGCTGTGACCAGCACGTAGGTCAGTGGAGACCCAGGACAAGTGGGAAAGATGTGCAGAGTGGGTGTTTGTGAGAAGCTGTGAATAGGAACTAGTTTAGGTAAGATACAATGTTTCTACTTGAAATAATGTGTTAGTCAGAAAACGCATTAAAGCCTTGAGTGATAGGAACTGAAATCAAACTGACTCTAGTAGAGATCTTTTTATTTCATACAACTAAAATGCCAAAAAGTTGAGAGTTTAGGAAATATAGTTAATCATTTATTTTGCGTTCCTCCAAGTTCATAGTGAAACAAGAAGTAAAATGGAGAAACAGAGCAGAGCTTTACCAGTCATGAGGAGAACCGGACAGTGCTGGCCTGGCCTTCAGCGCTCAGGCCCGCCTCTCCAGTCTCTTTCTAATCTGTTGTAGATTCTAAATATTCTCAAAGTGTTTAGTAACACCTTGTTGATTTGTGCAATTGAAACACATTTTCAGGGAACAAGGATCTACTAGACCACAGTCTGAAAACAAACAGAAAAGCTGATGGGGCCACATTTCCAAACCCTCCTGTGGCCCCCAGTCTGCCTTTCCAGTGCCGTTCCTTTTCACCTTTAGTCCCGGCACTACAGTGGAGCCAAGTAGGGCAGGCGAGGCCCGCGCCTTTAATCCCAGCCCTCGGGTGGAAGAGGCAGTCTGGTCTACGAAGCAGGTTCTAGGTCAGCCAGGACTACACAGTGAGACCCTGTCTCAACAAACACATTAGTAACATAATAAAGTAAAAGTAGGCCAAGGGTTTGAACTGCAGAGAAGGCCGGGTGGGTCAAGTGCACCCTGCACCCTGCTCTTGCAGAGGAGCGGCTCCTTTCTTGGTAACCACGTCAGGCAGCTCTCAGCTCCCTGTGACTCCACCTCTCAGGCTCTGCTGCTGGCTCCTCAGCCACCTGGAGTCACCCGCACACACCAGCACTCAGGTACCCACATGCACGTAGTTAACAGTCACATTATTGGGGGCGTTGTTTAGTCTTGTTGTTCTTGTTGTTGTTTTGACAGGGTCTCACTGTGTGGACCAGGCTGGCCTGGAACTCACAGAGATCCACCCACGTCTGCCTCCCAAGTGCTAGGATAAAGGTGCACTACCATGCCTGGTGACAAAATAATTTGTTCTTTTTATTTAAAATAAAGTATTTTTCATATGTATATTTTCATATATATAATTTTCAGATGCATTTAAAAATATTATTGAATAAAGGTTCCTGTAGTTATTTTTTAATTACATTTTACTTATTGTGAGTGTGCATGCACACGATGATGTGGAGGTCAGAGTTGTAGGCGTTAGTTCTTGCCTCCCCATCCGAGTCCCAGGGATCGCACTCAGGTCATCAGACTGGGCAGCACCGGGGCCTTTCTGAGGCGGGCCCTCTCGTCCCCCCCTTACTCTAGCTAATGACACCATTTTGTGTACTTTACCACTGCCAGGAGATTAAATGATTCTCAAAGTATGGGAAGTAAGGCACACCTGGTGACTTCACTCAGCCATTCCACAATGCAGACTTACTCTAGAACATCGAATTGTATATCAGCAATACATACAAGTTCCATCACTTGAGAGAATGAATAAGTGTACAGCTATTTTAAAGCAAAACCTAATTAAATCTAGTATTTATTTTTGCTTCTTCACGTTATCCCCCGTGTCTCTTCCGAGTTCTAAAGTTATCAGTTCCCTCTGCTTTCTGTCGACATTTCACTGAAGGCCAGTCGTCTTAACCATGACAGCCTGGTGCTGGTCAGTGAAAGGTACTTATTAACAAGGACACAGAGCCATCTCACTTCAACTCCATGCAGCCTCCCTGCAGCTCCCCCTGACCTCCTGAGTGAATCCCAGAAGGTTTCTCATCTCCCCCTTGTCCACTGGTCTCTTCTAAGACAGTTGGAAGCAAGTTCCGACTTCCTCCCGAGGCACTGGGATGCTCCAGTGAACAAGATGGCTTGCAGACTTGCAGTTCCTGCAGGTGGCCCTGAGAGCCAAGTGGATGCTAGAGAATAGAAACTGCTGATTGGTCCACTGAGCTTAGGAAACTCTCCCCCAGACACCACATCCCAAGCTACTGGGTCCTGGTCTCCTTTGTATTGTTTATTTTGTTTGAGATGGGACTGGCCTAGAACTCCCAGTAATCCTCCTGCCTCAGCCTCCCTAGTCCCAGGATTACAGGTGTGAGCTACCACACCAGGCCCTTTCCTTTAGTGCTTGTTTGTTTCCTTCTAGTCCTCCAAAGCCAGAAGTACCCTGTGAGAGGTCCTCTCCAGTCTGAGGGTGGAGGCTGAGTGTGGAGGTGGGGCTGGGCAGGTTCCCTGCTCTTGTCGCCCTCTCCCATTCAGAAGGGCCTGCAGGCATCCCAAAAGCCGTTCCTAACAGATACTTGAGAGGGGCCTGCCGTCTGTGCGCATCCTTCGTCCTAGTCTCGTCCAGGCCTCTGACCAGAAGCTGTAGCATATGCTGACTGTGTGCCTCTGATTCAGGTGCTGCTGTCTCCTTTGTCCTTCGTTACATAAGCTTCCTGGCCTCCCCTTTTTGAGTGACTAATGTAGAAGGAATGCATGCTGTCAGGTCACCACCACACCTCTGCTCTTTTAAAAAAGGTTTGTGTGTGTGTGTGTGTGTGTGTGTGTGGGTGGGTGGGCACGCCATGTGTGTGACTGTCAGGTCCCGTAGAACTGGAGTTCTAGGCTCTTATAAGCTGCCTGATGTGGATGCCGAGATCTAAACTTGGGTCCTCTGAAAGTGCAGCATCTGTTCCTGACCAGTGAGCCGCCTCTCCAGTCCCCACAGCTCTGCTCCCGACACACAGCAGCCTCCCTCTCCTTGTGTAGTGGTGGTTTGTGCGCTTGCCTTGCTGACCACGGTAGACCCCCCGGGTGGAGGCCAGCCAAGCCTTGAGTATCTTTGTCTCTGAATAGAGCCCCACCTGAGTGCTCGGTGAAGTTCAGTGGATGCCCGAGGAGGTCAGCATTGCCCAGTATGGCAGGCACAAGATACACTTGGGTACTCCATTCAAAGGCACTTAAAGTTCAAGGTCATCTGCCACTAAATGGCTAGTTCAAGGCTAACCTGGGCTACCCTATCTCAAAAAAAAAAAATTACAGTTTAATTTCTTAGTCTCATTAGCCATAAATCAAAGGTTAAACATCACACGTAGCTTATGGTCTCTCTTTGGGGCAGCACAGACCCAGAAACTGTAATCCAGGTCCCAAATAGTCAGTTTAGAAAAGAGATGAAATTCTCAGAAAGGAATATTCTTGATTATCCTCTTAGGATCTTCTGTAGACTTGAGCCTCTCTTGTTCAGCTCTAGCAGTTTTACCGCAGATGCTGCTCTTGAACTCATTTGTGGTCCTGGGAGGGGCGAATTCGAAAGCCTTGGAAATCTCCACAGGCCGGAGCTTCTGTGTTCCGAGTCCCCAGCCAATCCGGAGCTGGGCCACCTGACAGGAAGAGGCCTTAAAGTATTAGCACACTTTGTTTTCTGAGCAGTCCGTGGCTAGATGCTGGGGGAGGTCTCCCTCCCCTTCGCCCCTCGGCTTCACCCCGTCCCCCACCTGCCTGCCTGGCAGTCCTGACAGGGCTTCTAAAGCTGCCCCAGCCCCGGGGAAGCGAGCCAAACATGCGGAAGTGGTTACGTGTACTGGCTCCCAGGGAAGCTGCGGCCAGTAGGGGGAATGGGTGGGGTCCTGCCTGATGGCTTTCCAAAGACGCCAGGTCTTTGAAGTTTCGTTTCAGCGGCTGCCAGGTATGCTATTTCAGCACTTTGCCGGCTCTCCGTGGTCCCATGTCACATATTTCTTCATGATATGTGCATCGTATACACAACGGAGCTGAGACGTATGTTGGGAGGGCTAAGGGTGAAACTGTGGCATTTAGAGCTACACACACCCACTTGGCTTTACCTTCTTCGCCGAGAAATGGCCCCTAGAGTGCCCCACCCTCCCTCTTGGCTGCCCGGCTCTCCCCACCTGCTGCAGGAGGAGCAGAACTTCTCCAGGTCTGGCAGCCTGGAAGTCGGGCATTTCTCGGACAGACTGGGCTGTCTCTCCTGAGCTCAGAACCGCTCCCTTCTCCAGAAGCTCAGATGTCACTCCCTGGTGTCCCCAGCAAGGAACCCTCACTGCAGTGGCCCTGGAAGAAGTTCCTTGTTCACTCCTGGCTCCTCGGTGCCCGCAGTAGATATTTGGTCACTGGGTAGCTGCATCCGTGCCGGGGACCGGAATGCCGCTTCTCTCTGCTGAGCTAGCCTCTCTCGGCCCAGGCTCCAGCCACTGTTCAGCTGTGTGCTTCTGCCCCTGGGCTCCACTCTGGCGGAGTTCAGTGTGTGTTTGTTCCCTGGTGGAGTCACCAACTCTTTATGCCTTGGTTCTCCACTCCTGAGATAGAAGTTCGTTAGAGGAAAAGGCTGTATTTCATATCTATCCAAAGACCCCGGAGCAGGAGATGGGAAGACCTAGGTGCCAGGCCCAGATCCGCCTGGGACTTCCTGACTTGGGGCAAATCACTTCGACGGATTTAAGCCTAAATGTGCCACAGCGAAAGTGATGGAGGCTCTTTCTGTTCTGAGGAGATGCTGTCCTTGACTCTGCTTTTAGCGGTACAGCACTGCCCACTCTAGGCGTTCTCGGCCCTAGTGACATGAACTCTGTAGAGCAGTCCTTGGTTGACGCTGCCGATGGACGGACCAACCTCCCCCGAGCTGAGTCGCTAGCTGTCTAGAGTTACTAGGTTAGCTTGGCAAGTGTTTAAAGCCCGGAGTGCTGATGCCAGGTACTTCCTGTCATCACTCCCCTCCATCTGCCAGCTCCCCCTCGGGCCTGGGAAGGCCTTGTTTCTGCAGCCTCCCCTTTTCCTGTTGAGCCCAGCTGAATCCCCCCTTTTGAACCCCTCAGTTCTTTGAACAGCAGAGTTCCCTGCCAGGGCTCTGAGGTTCAGCTGGAGTTGCCCTCTTGGCAGACCCTCTTCAGGGTGACCACCCATGTCCCCTAGTGCTCACCTCGGCACATTCTTCTCAGCCCAGCGCCATGCCTTCATCAATAGCTCTACCCCTCCTTTCCTATCATGCCCTGGCTCTTCTGTAAGAGTTTTCACCAAATCCCAGTGACCTCTTTGCATGGCACCCCATTCCTTGATGTCTTCCCTGCTCTGAATCTGACCTTTCATCCAGAAAGGCTGCACCCCCTTTCAAGATTCTCATGTTAGTGTACCTTAACAGTACACCTCCCCACACACACACTGAGAGAGACAGACAGAATATTACCTTGAAGCACATCCTTAAGGAAAAAAAAAAAAAGTAGGATAAATAAGTATTATTTTTAGCACTATAGTCTGGCTTGACTAGTTTTGGATTCTTTTATTTTGAAATACTGAAGTCTCACATTAAAACATCATGACCTAGTGCTTGAGGCCATATATTTGAGAGATAAACCAATTTGGAGTCCTCTTTTTAGCTGTTTATTTCACCGGGACAAGTTCTTTGAAGCTAATATTCTTATCTAGAAGATCAGGTAAGATGTCTCCTTTCTGCAGAGGAAATGAAAACAGTATGCTCAGGACAACACTTCTGTATTGAATATGTATTCAGTAGGTGGGAGGCATCGCTCACACCCCCATGCCATCTGTCTACACTGTCTTACCCATGCTATCTTGTAAGTATTGCAGTGTGGGACTCAAAGAAGCTAAGGAGATGGTGCGAGTCCTCATGCCTGCAGAATTCTGAGTCCAGGAGCCAGAGCTGCTGGAACCCCTCAGAGAGCTAATGGTTGTCCAGATTTCCTTTCCTCAGACACATCGTAGACTGTTCAGACGGAAGGGTATCATTCACTCATCTACAGGAAGCATCCCATGACAGGCTAGGTGTCCAGAGACCAGAGGAGGAGTCACTGCCTTAAGGAGTGGTTAGTCCTGTTGGGGAGAAATACTGACGCTGTGAAGAGCTCCAGAAACACAGGGTAGAGGGGCCTGGCTGAGCAAACCGTATCACCCTCCAATGAACAGGGCAGACTTTGCAGAGGATGAGTTTTTTTTTTTCCCCAAGTGAAAACAGTAGAGTTGTGTGGAGTCCAGAAGGCATGGAGGAACCTACCTGGGGGGGGGGGGAGCTTCCTGTGCAAGGTGGGGCAGGGTGAGCCTGAGAGGGGAAGCCCCGGAGTTCACGTTAGGCCATGCCAGCGGGGCGGGTTTATCCCGTTATGTACCCTTTAAACTAACATCAAATGAAGAAGTCGGCAGTTGTTTACTGTTATTTCACACAAGCATTTCTCGCCGTTTTTCTTTTTTCCCATTCCTGTCTGGCACACTTTTATCATCGGTGCGGCCCAGTTCTGATGTTGATTCCCTGTGCCCTCTGTTTCCCTCACAGGCAGAGGCAGCCTCTTACTGCGGCTGTGGAGCTCCTGCCATGTTAATATGAGATGTTTATGCTCTTCCTCTGCTACCTCCTCTGGGGTCATGACCTATATATATATGTTTCTCTCTCTATTCCTCAATGAAGTGACTCACATATAATCTCCATTAGTTCAGTGTATGCCGAATGAGTTCAGACATCTACATCCACAGTCACAACGTAGACTTTCATCTAAACAGCTTCCTCCCCAACTCTTCTCTGTACCCCAGGAAGGCAGTATCTCCTCTCTGTCTCTTCCTCTCTCTCTGTGTCTGGCCTAAGACAGGCTCTCACCACATAGGCTGGGCATGCTTTGAACTTACCAAGTGCTGGGGTTATGGGTGTGTGTCCCCGTGCCGGGCTTGGCACGCTCTTACTTGGTGGGGAGGGAAGGGTGTTGAATGAGGATCAGGGCATGCCAGGCGAGCAAGTACTCATCCGCCAATAATAATCCGCCACTAAGCCCCACCCCCAACCTGCTGTCATTTCTTTCTTCTTTTCTCATTGCTGTATTCACCATACAAAATAATAGATTTCATTCTAATGTGCACACACATACATCATGTGCTTTAATCATACTAATCCCTGTTAGCCTTTCCCGTCTGTGCCCTCCCTGGTCCCTTCCTCTTTCCAGGTGGGACCTACTATTCTTTTGTAAATCTTGATTTTTATATATGAGAGAAACAAGTGATATTTACCTGAGTCTGGCTTATTTTACTTAACATGGTGATCTGTAGTTCCATCATTTTTGCCGAAAATGATATAATTTTGTTCTTTTTAAACTTTTTTTAGTTAGCATATAAAATTACAGGATTTATTTATAATATTTCTATTCATATGAGCCACTGTGTTTTACATGTGTTTGCCCCTCAACACCCACATCCTGCTCTCCCTTATCCCTCCTCCTTCATTCCCTAAATAGTTTATCTTCTTTCCTGTCTCGTGTTAGTGTGTCTGTGTGTATGTGAGTGTGTGAGAATGTGTATATATGTATGTAAGTGTGTGTGAGTGTATGAGAATATGTATGTGTATGTGAAAGTGTGTGTATGTGAGAGTATGTGGGTGTATGTGAGTGTGTGAAAATGTGTATGTGAGAGTATGTGGATGTGTGGATGTGAGAATGTATATGTGTGTGCACTAGTGTGTATGGAAGTATGTGAGAGCTTGTGAGTGTGTGTGTGTGTGTGTGTGTGTGTGTGTGTGTGTGTGTTAATGGGTACGTAGTTAAAGCTAGAAATTTTGTTGTTTATGGCTGAATAAAACTCTCCCATCACATTTCCTATGTCCGCCCATTTGTTGTTGAGCACACAGGTTGATTCCATAACTTCCCCATGACTTTTTAAAAATCATTTTTTTCTTTATGTAGATCATGTCAGGACTGTGTCCTTAACCAGAACTGTCACTCAGCCTGCTGGCTTTGAACAGGAGATAGGGCTCTCTCTGGTAATGTGCCTTACTGCACAGCTGGCTGAAACCCAGAGGTGGCCGCGGCTGCCGCCTCCTCCTCTGTGCTTGCCTCACACGCGCACATTACCTGAACTCTGATCAACACACCCACCGGAAGAGGTGAAAGGACAGAGCAGCCCTTAACCCAGTGAGTTCACGGTGTAGACTAGGGAAGCTTGGGCTGCCGGGTGTGGAAGAGCCGTGCCGTCCTCCCGGGCCAGCCTTCGGGACCAGGCAGCGTGACGGTGATGCTGTGCACTGCCCTGGTCCAGCTCCGCCGTCCTCACAGGCAGAGTTCCTTCAGCTCCTAATAAACGTACAGTCTATATTTGGCACAACTTGATGTCATACTTCCTTTCATAAATATTACAAACATACCCAACCCCACCCTGTGCCACCAGAGCCAACCAGCTAGGCGTTGTGTGTGATAAACACAGCTGTTAACACTGGAGTGAAATGTGAAGTTAGGGGGCTGGGTGGGAAGAGCATGTGTGAGGCTTTGGGTTCTGCCACCGACCCCAAAAGAAAAAAGAAAAGTAGCATGAATATATTTCAAGTGCTGATGAGACATCACACACTTGGGAGGTTGCTGAATCCAGAGCCGCTGAGAGCCCAGTCCCTAAGGCTTTAGTGGGGAGCATTACTGCTCTCTGAAATTGTACCCCACAGGCTGGCAGGCCTCCGCAACGTGACAATGCTCTTAGGCTGTTTCTTCCTTTCCAAGTTAATCTAAAACAATAAACATTTGTTGTCTCCATTTCTGTGGGTGGGGAGTTGAGGACGTACTGAACCAAGTGGTCCTGGCTCGGGTTCCCCTGCGACACTGCTGAGGATGCAGCCAGAAGGCGACAGTCAGCTGATGCTTCCCCGGGGCCGCAGGGGCCAGTTGTGTTTCTCTGTCCATTTCTGGATGGCTCACTCTCCCGGGGGTGGAGTTTCTGCTCGCTGTTCTTGTGGGCAGGGAGCCCCGGCATCTCATCACCTGGGCTTTTCCACGGGCTTTTTGTTCAGCTCATGACAAGCGTTGGCTTCCTCCGAAGGATGATTCAGCCGAGAGTAAGGTAGAGCCACAGGGCTTCCATTACCTACCCATGGAGTTAGACATTCTCATTCGTGTGTAAATTCTCATTGTAACAAATAGACAGAACATGAGACATTACCTTTCAATTTTCTTCATGTGGTAAAACAACATAATATTTGTGGGGGGGGGATGGTTGTTTGTTTGTTTGTTTGTTTGTTTGTTTGTTTGTTTGTTTTGAATCAGGGTCTCTGTAACAGCCCTGGCTGTCCTGGAACTCACTCTGTAGACCAGGCTGGCCATGAACTCAGAGATTCACCTGCCTCCTGCGTGCTGGGATCAAAGGTGTGTCCCACCACGCCCAACAATATTTGGTGTTTTAACCATTCCTAAGTGTACAGTTAAGATGTCACACTGTGTAATGTCACCAGCATCTGCACCACAGTTCTTTTCGTTCTGTAAAACTGGAAGCTGTCCTTGAAGTTTCCTCGTGCTCCCCCCTCCCCCTTAGAGCTCCTGTTCTGCTTGCTGTCTTGCCAATGTGACTGCTGTAGATGCTGATAGAATTTCTACAGTGTTTGCATGAACAGTGTATTCATTCACTCAGCATTGTGCCATTAAAGTTCATCCTTATAACAGTGTCAGAATGGGTGGGTCTAGGTTTAGGACATTTCTTTCTCTTGGCTATTATGAATAGATGTGGAGGAATACAGGTATGTGAATCTCTTTTTGTGTCCCTGTTTCTGATTATTTGGAAAATACCTGGTAGTGGAATTACTGGGTCATGTGATACTTACGGATTTTTTTTTTCCTTACATAAAACCACTCGCTGATGGCCACAGTCAGAGCCAGGATGCTCTGGTGAGAGTCTTTGGTTGTTGTTGTTCTTTTAAGAGATTTATTTATTTATTGTGTATACAGTGCTCTGCCTCAATGTATACTTGCAGGCCGGGAGAGGGCACCAGATCTCATTATAGATGGCTGTGAGCTATCATGTGGTTGCTGGGAATTGAACTCAGGATTTCTGAAAGAACAGCAGTGTACTTAACCTCTGAGCCATCTCTCCAGCCCTCTGGTGGGAGTCTTTTACTGGGTGGACACTTAAGAGGTCAGGGGTCATGTGGCTGTTGATGTCAGAGATAGAATCGAAGGTGGTCTTGGCAACATTGGTAATAGGGACAGAATGACCTCTAGCTGGGGTGTAGCAGTTATTAGATGAGATCAGGCATGGTCAGGGTGGTATAGCCACAGAAGTATGGCCACCGTGGGTACTGGCCATCAGCGATGGCTTCCAGGCACAGGGACCAAGGTGTTTCCAATGCCCTTAAGGTGTAGGCAAGAGTACCAGCACAGAACCACAGAGACTGCACCCTGCAGGGAGGGTGTGGGGCTATGCTGAATGCTCTTACTGTTTCCACCTGAGGCCCTGCCCGTGGTAGTGACAGGAAGCCAAGACACTGGTCTCACGGAGCGGGGATTGGCTCCTTGGCACATCTAAGATGACTGAAGTAGCCCTTGTGTTCCCCGGTAGACAGACGCCTTGAGTTGGTCTTTCCGACAGCATAGGTCTGCTTCTGTGCAGGAAAAGGACAACCAAACCTCACCTTTGACAGGACACACCAGACAATGTATGTGCTCGGGAAAAAGAAGATCGCGGCCCTTCCTCAGCCTTACCGCTACCATCTAGCTATGGCTTAGCCCCGATGTTAGTGCCATACCCTTTTAGAAGCTATCTGGGGCTCTTCCTGGACCTGTGGGCCTTCCTCAAGCCCTGGTGAAACCTGCCACTTGGCTTTTTCTAGGAGAAAAGGTAGTGGCATTTTGAGGCTCTGCTATCCTGTTTTTCATAGCCATTGTGCTGGTTCATATTCCCACAGTGGGTTCATAGTCCACAGTGGGTTCACAGTCCACAGTGGGGTCCATAGTGGGTTCGTAGTCCACAGTGGGGTCCACAGTGGGTTCACAGTCCACAGTGGGTTCATAGTCTACAGTGGGTTCACAGTCCACAGTGGGTTCACAGTCCACAGTGGGGTCTGTAGTGGGTTCGTAGTCCACAGTGGGTTCATAGTCTACAGTGGTTTCACAGTCCACAGTGGGTTCACAGTCCACAGTGGGTTCATAGTCCACAGTAGGGTCCGTAGTGGGTTCACAGTCCACAGTGGGGTCCGTAGTGGGTTCACAGTCCACAGTGGGTTCACAGTCCACAGTGGGTTCATAGTCCACAGTGGGGTCCGTAGTGGGTTCACAGTCCACAGTGGGGTCCGTAGTGGGTTCACAGTCCACAGTGGATTCGTAGTCCCACAGTTGTGTGCAGATTCCTGTTCTCCTCATCCTCAGAAGCTCGTGATTTTGTCTTGTGGTTATAACCATCCTAAAGGGTATGAGCTGGTGTTTTGTAGCTTTGCTTTTCATTTCCCTGGTAATTTAGTGTGTTGAGCATCTTACATGTGCTAGCCATCATGTATCTCTTCACCTCCGTTGCCCACTTTAAAGTCAGGTTTGCTTTCTTGTTCTTACATTTGCATTCTTTCCCTATTTTGTATATAAATTCCTTACTCGGGTTTTTATTTATAAATATTTTTCCTATTCCATGGGTTGCCTTCTTCCCTTTGAACAGTGTAATTTTTTAAAAATGTATTTATTCAAGGGTGGTGATGCACATCTTTAATCCCTGCACTAGGGAGGCAGGGGCAGATGGATTTCTGTGGATTTGAGGCAAGCCTAGTCTACATAGTGAGTTCCAGAACAGGCAGAGCTAAAGTATTTATTTTATGAATATGGGTGTTTTGTTTGCATGTATGCCTGTGTATGCATGTACATGCAGTGCCTGTGGAAGCCAAAAGAGGGCGTCAGACCCTCTGGAAGTGGAGTGAATTAGAGTGTTAATTGCCATGTGAGTGCTGGGAACCAGACTTAGATCATCTGCAACTGCAGCAAGTACTCTTAACCACTGAGGCATCTTCTTAACAGTATAATCTTTTATCCGTGAACATTTTTATTTTGATGAAATACAGTTGGTCTGGTTTTTTCCTCTGTGTGTGACCTTCAAGTCCTAGCTGAGGAACTTTTGCCGCTCCAAAGTCACGACGCCTTTGTCGCCTGTTCTACTCTGTGTTTGGTTGGTTCTTGCTGTTTGCACGGGCCGCTTGGTCCCGTGTGAGAGGGGCTGGCACAGAATATGGGTACTGGTGAGTGGGTTTTATTAAGGCCATCCCATGATAATTCAAGTGCCTAGTTTTGAAAGTTGAGTGATTCTGAGGAGACTGCGGCAGAAGAATTGCTGCAGGTTCAGAGTCTCCCCAGGCTGCATGGGATGCTCCAGAATACCCTTATCTACAGTGTGAGACCCTGTCTCAGAAGACCAAGTGTTTAATGCAGTGCGGAAGACGAGTATTTCTGTGTGATTTGTAGCGAACTCACTTGGTTCTTCCCTGCCCAAAATGCCACCCAACTTGAAGTTCCGTCCTCCAGAACCACTCTGAACTTTGAAAAAGCTGTCTCTTCTCTCATTTGCCTATTTTCTAAGTTTTGTTTTGGATGCTATCTAAAACCCCTTATGTGTTGTAAGTATATGTAAGTGTGTTTAGTGCTCCTGTGTCACACACACACACACACACACACACACACACACACACACACACACACTGCTTTCTCCTCTCTGCAGTAGACTTACATCACAGCTGGTTCTTGAAGTATTGGGACTCAGAGGTCATCGCGTCTTCTCTAATTTATCTGCTTCTCTGCCATCCTCTCCGCCCTTCCCGAGATCCCCTAAGTCTCCCCTCTAAGTCTGGCTGGGAACATACGGTGATTTGTCTAGTTCCGGACGTTTTGCATCGGGCTGCAAACAAGGGGCCAGGAATAGTCACGTGTTTACCTTTCTTATTTTTTTATAGCCTGAAACATCGATGTTCTTACCTTAAAAAAACAGCTGCACTGTTACCATACACACAGCCATATCACGTACACACTGGAAGCAGTAACCACACTGTAGTTTGCTAAAAAGTATGAGTATACCATAGGTCACCTTACCATGCCACTGTTGAGTTGTGTCCACCTGGTGACGGCACTGACTCACTGTTCATGTGTCTGTGCACCTAAGTCTGTCTATAGCAGGAAGTCCAGGAGGTGGGATTATTATACCCAGTGTTACATTCACGTGGGCATTTATAGCTTCTGTGAAATTGGCCTCCAGAGAGATCCCCAGTCAGGAGAAGCAAGGCCCACCCTGCTCACCCTCTCCTGTATTGGGCTTCCCAGCTATTCTGCTGGGCCATGCTTGTACATCTCGTGTGAGTTCCCTCTTAGTTTTAGTAATGGTGGGATTAGAAAAAAAGACCGTCTTCAGGTAGAGCATGGTAAGGGTGCTTTGTTTGGACAGAAAGCCAGGAGGGTAAAGGATCCAACAGGCTCCTTCTCGGTACATTCAGACTGCAAGGCTTCACTGGCTCAGTTCTTCTGTCTAGGTGCTTTTCGCTCCTGGGTCTGCTCTAGACTAATGTCGTTCGAGGAGCCTAATCCTCTCTACTCCCTCAAGAACAGAGAACCAGAAAAGCCAGGGAGCCCAGAGAGCTGCATGGAAAAGCTTAAGGAAAATATTAAAAAGGAAGAAATGGTTTGATGTATTTTTAATATAAAGTGTGGAAAAAGTAGGAACAGGGTGGGGGCTGGGAGAAGGGAGGAAGGAGATTATTCACGGTAATTGGAACCAAATGTTGGCTGGGAACAAGGCGGCATCCTCGCTCTTCCTGTAAACCCCGCGGCTTTTCAAAGTGATCATAACAGAGAGCCCCAGCCAGGACACGCTTTAACCCTTCCCTACCTGCACAGGCCCAGTGGCTGTGGAGGCGGTGTCCTCCAGGGAGGAGTCCTTGCATGTGGCCAGTTCCTGCAGCCCCTGGCCAGCGTGGCTTCAGAACACAGGCTGGGGCAGGTGTGAAGAGTGAGACGCGTGGACTGAAACCCCTCAGTCTGCCTGCCCCTCTCCTGTGGGCCACTGGTAGCCCGGTGACCAGTGGTTTACCAGGTTTATACACGATGATGCTTTCTCGAGGGGACAGTAAGAATGCTCATGGGACAGGCAGTCACTTTGCATTAGCAAGAACCCATTCTTTGCACGCCCACTAATCTGAAGCTCTCGGTGTGCCAGTGGACAGGAAGGGGCGTGTCTGGAGTCCTGGACCTTCGTGGATCATGGTCCACTCTGGCCACTGTGACACTGAGATGAAAAGAGTTGCCCAGAGAGTATGGGGTCACCTCGCCCTTCTGACTTCCAGGTGAAGAATGGCTTCTAGTCCAGTCATTCATCCAAGGAGGGGAGATAAAAGCAAGTTACTACATGTGGCTCCTGGTTCCAACTGGCTCCCACCTAGAGTCACAGTGTCCACACACCCGCAGACGCCCATCTTGTGGCCAGGCATGGTGGTGTGTGCCTGTTATCACAACACTAGGAAGGCAGAGATAGGAGGCTAGCCTGGGCTACCTAGCGAATTGGAAATCAGCCTGAGCTACGTAGGGAGACCCCCATCTCAAAAACAGACAAGGTTTATTTTGCACAAGAAAAAGGGGGAAGGGGAAAGGTCTTATTTTGTGTGTCAAATAATTCCCATTTTGGTGAGACTGTGCAAGGCCAGTACGGTGGTGAGGCCGGCGGCTCCGAGGCCGCGCGCGCATGCGCGCGCGCGCGGCTGGGCAGATGCCCGAGCTCTCTGGCTCACTTGTCTTTCCATCCAGGAGTCTGGGGTTGAAGTGAGCTGAGGCTGGAATGGCACTGGGCACAGTGCTTAGTGTCCACCCTTTGTGGTCATTATGCCCGCACCGCACACAGCCCAAACGCAAACATCGTTTTAAAACGTTTTTGGATGTTTAGGTTTTGAGACAGGCCTCACTGTGTAGCCCAGGCTGGCCCAGAACTGCACTCCCCTGCCTGTGTTTCTTGAGTGCTTGGATTGTGAGCCCATATCAAACACCTAGCTAACATGACTTTAAAAATCGTCTTTGGGAGGTTTTAGATTTTGTGTTTGAGTCCATGAGCCTCCCCCCCCCCCCGGGTTAATTTTTTAATGAACTGTGAGGTATAGGTTAAGGTTTATTTTCGTCTATATATGTACAATTATTCCATCACTTGCAAATCAGTGGCTTTTAAAAGATCATTTTTGTTGGACTTGGACCTTTGCCAGAAATCATTTGAGTGTGTCTGTCTGGGTCTTCAGATAGTTTTAGTATTCCTAAAACAAAGCCCTATGACAATGATAGCCAGAACCCCCTTGGCAATGGCTATTTTTCATCCTAACTTTCAATGGCATGTTGTAACTGTGAGTCATATGGACATCGGCTCAAAAGAATCTCTCACTCGATGCAGTTGCAGACATGAACCTAAGCCTCTGTTTTCTCATCTATAATTGGAATAATACTGCCTCTGCCAACAGCTTTCTATTGAGCACACAAGGAGGAGTAGAGAGAGGTCAGAGTCAGCACACGTTTAGAAAGTTTTCACGGTGGCGGTGGCGGTGGCGGTGGCGGTGGCGGTGGCGGTGGCGGTGGCGGTGGCGGTGGTGGCGACAGTGAGACCTGAGCCACGGGTCTCGCTGTGCCCTATGCAGTTCCACAGACCTTAGGTCTTGCCATCCTTTGATTGCACTCACATTGTGAGTGCATGAGTACTGTGTTCAGGCTGCTCTTCTGCGTATCACTTGAACGGCAGTTATAACCAGTAACATTTATGTTTCTGATGTGTGGGAGAGCTGCATCCTACGGGCTTGACTGATGAATTCGGTCCTCCTACAACACTGTCCCTGTGGCCAGTTGGCTTTCCTGTTCTTCCATGCTCTGCTGGATGCTATTCCCACTGCCTGGAGTTTCTCTTCCAATTGACAAATTGCTGGTCGTCTTTTGCAGCCAAGGTGAAATGTCATGTCTGTTTTGAAGGCTTCCTTGATTTTCATCCATAGAAAGCTGTTCCTTTCTCTTGCTTTCTGAGCTAAAGCTAGTAGTGTCTCATTCCCAGCACAGAGGCAAACAGGCAGTGGTGGTTTGTTTTCTTAATTAGAAAATTAATGTGTTTTATACATACATCAGTGTGTCCATTATGTGTTGGTATTGACATTAAGTGATAAAAACAGAATAGTTTAACCACTGTGTACTGAGAAAAGACCAAATGAAACACACTAATACATCTACCATGGTTGCAGATGGTGGTGTGCATAATACTTCACCTTTCTTTACATTTTTTAGTACTTACACATTTCATAATGTGTTTTAAATTCTTTAAAATTATATTGTTTAATTTTGTATTGTTTGATGTACCCTACAAATCATTGGGATTTTTTTTTTTTGCTAACTTTGATAAGATTATGTTTCATTATTTATAAGAGAGAAACAAGAGGCAGGAAAGGAAACGGAGTTTAATAATATTGAAGGCCAACTTCATCCATATTTGTGGTTTATGTCCTTTATCATAATTGTCCCCGAAACATGGCTGTAATGTGGGTACTACATTCTTCCTGTGTGACTAGCCTTACAGAGGGTATCCCACTACATTAACTCTTCTACCTTTAGATGCAGGAAATTAGTTCTAGTCTTTTCCTGATGGCATTTCAGACCATTTAGACCTCTTTGAAAGGAAGGGTGGGGGTATTTGTTGATGATTCTGTGCAAAGGAAGGGTGGGCGGTACTTATTGATGGTGCAAAAGAGAGGTGAGGTACTTCTAAAAATCAACTGCTGCTGGTGCCCTATGGGAAACAACTTTGTATGAGCAAGTGAGTACAGATTTAGTAGAGCATATAGTTTAGCATCACAAATATCTCTGTCATTGCCAGTGAATTTATACAGTTGCTCATTTGGCTCCAAGTGCCAGTGTCATTTAGAAGCCTGTGTATGGGCGGAAGCTATCAGTAGCCTGAACATGCTAACTGTGACGTGTGATGTATTTACCACATGTGTTAAATGTCTACTTGCTTTGTATGCTCATTCTCCTTGATGTAACTCACTGGCACGGATTTGAATCACTAGGCCAGGCAAATTAGAGCATGTCTGTTTTTATAAGGGAACTCTCATGACTCCAGGGGATGGAAATTGTGTGGGATCTGGTCCTCTTGTTTTAATAGCCTAAGCCATGCAGGTGTTGGTCAATGGGTCTTTTAACTGTCATCAGTTATTTCATCAGCGAGCTAAACATATGGTTTCCTAACTAGCATTTTCGAGAGACGCCATTATCAGGAAAAGCATATGACAAAGAAGAGGTAATGAAAGATGGCCCTGTCAGGCTCCGAGCATGGGAATCAGGCCTCGAGACAGACACAGACGAGCTCTGCGTGTCTCCCTCGGCAAGTGCGATGTCTGAACTTGGAGCTTTGGCGGCAGTCCCTGAGTGCATACTCTGTGCCCTCACTTTATTGCTTTCATACCAAAGCTCACTTGTTTCTCTGTACTGGGCGAGTGGGACAGTCCACCACATAGCACGATGCCACTTCCATTGGCTTGTCAGAAATGTGTGCCAGTAAGAACAATAGGTAAGAGATCATTTGATACTTCTTGCCTTGGAGCTTTTACATTGTCCCAGCAACTGTTCCGAAACCTTCACGGGTTACTTGATTCATAGTCCCAAGAGGATTGGTGAGTAGCTGTGGGAACTCAGCCCTATCAATATGGCGGCAGGATCCATGCTCTTAACCACTTTGTCAGGGATTCAAGTTATCAGAATCCCCCGGTGAGCTTGTTCCTGGGCCTCAGCCACACCGTAGCCTTGGGGTAAGGCTCATCATTGCCGTCTTTAGCAAGTTCCAGAGTGAGGCTGACACAGTTGTTTCTGACTCAAGGGCCACACTTAGAAAATCATTGCCTTCTCCTGTGCCTCGTCACCTGCGGCTGGTAATAAAGTGGAGTAGGGTGTACGCAGGGGGGTGGGGGGTAGAAGATGTCTTTTCAAAGGATGATCCTCTCAGAGGCAGGTGCCCCCGATTCATGCCAGCTTCGGGTCTGATCTAGCCTTTCTAGAAAATGTCCAACAACTGTTAGTCGGCATGCCTCGGCAGAGCAGAGCATGTGCTCTTGTGGCCCTGGCCCTAGTGTGATGTGGGCTTGCTCCTACTGTTCGTGTGTGAAGATAGCTTGGGACCAGGCTCCCAGAAGTGGCTCATCTGGATTTCAGTGGAAAGAAGGCTTGACCAGAAATAGCATTTCAACCCCCTTTGGCCTTAATACTTCCTTAGAACACTTCCTTTTTTGTGATTTTCGTCGTGTTTTATCGGGACTTTTAAGGGCAGAGGAAGGACAGGTGGAGAAGGTTTGGGCAAAGGGTGGAGTCTTCAGAGCTGTGCTTTATTTCCCTTGGCCAACTGGAAGAAGCGGGCAGAGGCTGCTCAGTGGGCCAGAAGAGCTCTGAACTTGACTGTGCCAAGCCTGCCTGCTGTTGTGTTTCCTGGGGATGAGGGGAGACAGGAAGGGAGTCAGGCTGAGGCCACAGGCTAGAACTCTCCACTTGTGACACCTCTGCCAGCTGTCTGTGTGCACGGGGTTTGAACCTGACGCCGAGTCAGTGTGGAAGTTCCTAAGGGACATGCCTGCCAGTTGCCCCAGACAATCCGCACATTCACGTTCCCTTGGAAGGCGTCTCCTGGCTCGTCTCCGCAGGCTGTGAAAGGTAGGTGGTGGCCATCCAGCTTTCCAAGGGCCAGCTGTGCTTGTGTGTGTCACCGTTATTGTCAGAAGACATCAGCCCTTTCCCGCTAGTTGACAGAAATCCTGCTGAGCTGGCCTCGGTCTTGTTGAATGAACCGGTGTCAGGGAGTTCTGTGGTGCTCTTAAAGGTCACTCTTGGCTCACTTCTTTTTTAGTGCACAGCCACATTTTTTAGGCTTCATGTGGTGGGCTGGTTATGCCAAAATAAAGAGCTGGATCAAAGACAAGACAGTTCTTGATCATAAGGCAAAGGATCAGTCTGTCTTTTCAGATCCAGAAAGCTAATAGATAAAGGATCCAGGAGTCACTGTCTACATAACTGGCTAGCTCCCAGAATCCTGCGTAGCCTTTAGAGCAGGGCTGTGAACGTAACCTTTGGAAGGTTTGGTTTTATGTCTAGCTTTGTGTTCCATGAAGCTTGCTCCCAGAGTCAGAGTCTCTGCCAGACACACTAAGTCCAACTCTGTCCTTATTTCCTCCTCCTGAGTTCCATCAATCATGAAGTGGAAGGGTGTGGAGACAGAGGAGGTCTGGTTCACATTCCGTAGTCATTGGCAAGTCCAGCTGGCTGTGATCTGGCTGGGCTTGAAAAGGACAGGCTTATCAACTCCTAGCTCTTTGACATGGTACCTCATTGTATTCTTCCCAAAGTTATGTCATTGTCACACAGTTATTTAATAAAATCAAAGTCCAGTTAGCCAAAACATACCCCAGACAGCTCCCCGATACCTCTCGTGCCTCTTTCCCCTCACTGAGTGATCCGAAGCCTCCTCTCGCCAGTGTTTATCATTCTGTTTTAAATTAGGATCTCATTTGGCTCCTGCTTATGTTCTTAATTTCCTTGATTTTCCTTCTGCCTCTGAGGGTGGGATGGGCTGAGAGCTTTATTGATTTTAAACAACCTTGTTCGGTGTTACCCGCTCCTGCTTTCAGCTTTTCTGTTCCGATGTTCAGTAGGCAGTAGGAGCCAAGGTTATTCTTTTTTTTTTTTTTTTTTTTTTTTTTTTTTTGTGATATATATTTTTTATTTTACAATACCATTCAGTTCTACATATCAGCCATGGGTTCCCCTATTCTCCCCCCTCCCACGCCCTCCCCTTACCCCCAGCCCACCCTCCATTCCCATCTCCTCCAGGACAAGTCCTCCCCCGAGGACTGTGATCAACTTGGTAGACTCAGTCCAGGGAGGTCCAGTCCCTTCCTCCCAGACTAAGTCAAGTGTCCCTGCATAAGTTCCTGGTTTCAAACAGCCAACTCATGGAATGAGCACAGGACTTGGTCCCACTGCCTAGATGCCTCCCAAACTGATCAAGCCAATCAACTGTCTCACCTATTCAGAGGGCCTGATCCAGCTGGGAGCCCCTCAGCCTTTGGTTCATAGTTCATGTGTTTCCATTCATTTGGCTATTTTTTTTCAATAATTGAGTAAAACTGAAATTGATTATATGCCACAGTCATCCTAGGGACCTCCATGCTATATATATAGCCTCTATGGTTCTATGGGTTGTGGTCTGATTGTTCATTTTATATCTAGAATCCACCAATGAGTGAGTACATACCATAACTGTCTTTCTGGGTTTGGGTTACCTCACTTAGGATGATTTTTTCTAGTTCCATCCATTTGCCTGCAAATTTCATGCTTTCATTGTTTTTCTCTGCTGAGTAGTACTCCATTGTGTATATGTACCACATTTTTTTCATCCATTCTTCCGTTGATGGGCATCTAGGTTGTTTCCAGGTTCTGGCTATTACAAATAGTGCTGCTATGAACATAGCTGAGCATGTATCTTTATGGTATGTATCAGCATTCTTTGGGTATATGCCCAAGAGTGGGATGGCTGGGTCTTGAGGTAGTTCGATTCCTAATTTTCTGAGAAACCGCCATACTGATTTCCACAGTGGTTGTACAAGTTTACATTCCCACCAACAGTGGAGGAGTGTTCCCTTTGCTCCACATCCTCTCCAACATTGGTTGTCATTGGTGTTTTTGATCTTAGCCATTCTAACAGGTGTAAGGTGGTATCTCAGAGTCGTTTTGATTTGCATTTCTCTGATGATTAAGGATGTTGAGCATTTCTTTAAATGTCTTTCAGCCATTTGTAGTTCTTGTTTTGTGAATTCTCTGTTTAGCTCTTTAGCCCATTTTTTAATTGGACTGTTCAGTGCTTTGATGTCTAGTTTCTTGAGTTCTTTATATATTGTGGAGATCAACCCTCTGTCAGATGTGGGGTTGGTGAAGATCTTTTCCCAATCTGTTGGGTGTCTTTTTGTCTTATTGACTGTGTCTTTTGCCCTGCAAAAGCTTCTCAGTTTTGAGAGTTCACATTTATTAATGGTTCTGCTCAGGGTTTGTGCTGTCGGTGTTTTATTTAGGAAATGGTCTCCAGTGCCAATGCGTTCAAGAGTGCTTCCTATCTTCTTTTCTATTAAGTTTAGTGTAACTGGATTTATGTTTAGGTCTTTGATCCACTTGGACTTGAGTTTTGTGCATGGTGACAGATATGGATCTATTTGTAATCTTTTACATATTGACATCCAGTTATGCCAGCACCATTTGTTGAAGATACTTTCTTTGTTCCATTGTATAGTTTTGGCTCCTTTGTCAAAAACCAGGTGTTCATATGTGCATGGATTAATGTCAGGGTCTTCAATTCGATTCCATTGGTCCGTATGTCGGTTTTTATACCAGTACCAAGCTGTTTTTATTACTATAGCTCTATAGTAGAGTTTGAGGTCCGGGATGGTGATGCCTCCAAGGGTTGCTTTATCGTATAGGATTCTTTTAGCTATCCTGGGTCTTTTGTTTTTCCATATAAAGTTGAGTATTTTTCTTTCCAAGTCTGTGAAGAATTGTGTTGGGATTTTGATGGGGATTGCATTGAATCTGTAGATTGCTTTTGGTAAGATTGCCATTTTTACTATGTTAATCCTGCCTATCCATGAGCATGGGAGATCCTTCCATTTTCTGATATCTTCTTCAATTTCTTTTTTTAGAGATTTAAAGTTCTTATCAAAAAGGTCTTTCACTTGTTTAGTTAGTGTTATCCCAAGGTATTTTATATTATTTGTGGCTATTGTAAAGGGTGATGTTTCTCTGACTTCTTTCTCAGCCCTTTTATCATTTGTGTATAGGAGGGCTACTGATTTTTTTGAGTTGATCTTGTATCCTGCCACTTTACTGAAGGAGTTTATCAGCTGTAGAAGTTCCCTGGTAGAGTTTTTGGGGTCACTTATGTATACTATCATATCATCTGCAAATAGTGAAAGTTTGACTTCTTCCTTGCCAATTTGTATCCCTTTGATCTCCTTTTGTTGTCTTATTGCTCTAGCTAGAACTTCTAGTACTATATTGAATAAATATGGGGAGAGTGGACAGCCTTGTCTTGTTCCTGAATTTAGTGGTATCGCTTTGAGTTTCTCTCCATTTAATTTGATGTTTGCTGTTGGCTTGCTATAAATTGCTTTTATTATGTTTAGAAATGTTCCTTGTATTCCTATTCTTTCTAAGACCTTTATCATGAAGGGGTGTTGGATTTTGTCAAAGGCTTTTTCAGCATCTAGGGAGATGATCATGTGGTTTTTTTCTTTCAGTTTGTTTATATGGTGTATTACATTGACTGATTTCCGTATGTTGAACCATCCTTGCATCCCTGGGATGAATCCTACTTGGTCGTGATGGATGATTGTTTTGATGTATTCTTGGATTCGGTTTGCCAATATTTTGTTGAGTATTTTTGCATCAATGTTCATGAGGGAGATTGGTCTGTAGTTCTCTTTCTTTGTTGCATCTTTGTGTGGTTTGGGTATCAGGGTAATTGTAGCCTCATAAAAAGAGTTTGGTAGTGTTCCTTCTGTTTCTATTGTGTGGAACACTTTGAAGAGGATTGGTATTAGTTCTTCTTTGAAAGTCAGGTAGAATTCTGCACTGAAACCATCTGGTCCTGGGCTTTTTTTAGTTGGGAGACTTTTGATGACTGTTTCTATTTCTTTAGGGGTTATTGGTCTATTTAAATGGTTTATCTGGTCTTGATTTAATTTTGGTATTTGGTATTTATCCAGAAAATTGTCCATTTCTTCCTGGTTTTCCATTTTTGTGGAGTACAGGTTTTTGAAGTATGATCTGATGATTCTCTGGATTTCCTCATTGTCTGTTGTTATGTCTCCCTTTTCATTTCTGATTTTGTGAATTTGGGTGTTCTCTCTTTGCCTTTTGGTTAATTTGGCTAGTGGTTTGTCTATCTTGTTGATTTTTTCAAAGAACCAACTCTTTGTTTCATTGATTTTTTGTATTGTTCTCTTGTTTTCTATTTCGTTGATTTCAGCCCTCAATTTGATTATTTCCTGGCGTCTATTTCTCCTGGGTGAGTTTGTTTCTTTTTGTTCTAGAGCTTTCAGTTGTGCTGTTAATTCATTGGTATGGGATTGCTCCATCTTCTTTATGTGTGCATTTAGAGCTATGAATTTTCCTCTTAGCACTGCTTTCATAGTGTCCCATAAGTTTGGGTATGTTGTACTTTCATTTTCATTGAATTCTAGGAACTCTTTAATTTCTGTCTTTATTTCTTCCTTGACCCATTGATGTTTCAGGTGGGTATTATTCAGTTTCCATGAGTTTGTGGGTTTTCTATAATTTTTGTTGTTATTGAGTTCTAACTTTAAGGCTTGGTGGTCTGATAAAATACAGGAGGTTATTCCAATTTTTTTGTATCTGTTGAGATTTGTTTTGTGTCCAAGCATGTGGTCAATTTTTGAGAAGGTTCCATGGGGTGCTGAGAAGAAGGTATATTCTTTTGTGTTAGGATGGAATATTCTGTATATATCTATTAGGTCCATTTGAGTCATAACATCTGTTAGGTCCTTTATTTCTTTGTTAAGTTTCAGTCTGGTAGATCTATCTTTTGGTGAGAGTGGTGTGTTAAAATCTCCCACTACTAATGTGTGGGGTTTGATGTGCGTTTTAAACTTTAGTAGTGTTTCTTTTATGAATGTGGGTGCTTTTGTATTTGGAGCATAAATGTTTAGAATCGAGACTTCATCTTGGTGGATTTTTCCTGTGATGAATATGTAATGTCCATCCTGGTCTCTTTTGATTGATTTTAGTTTGAAGTCTATTTTATTAGATATTAGGATAGCTACACCAGCTTGTTTCTTAGGTCCATTTGCTTGGAAAACCTTTTCCCAGCCCTTTACTCGGAGGTAGTGTCTGTCTTTGGAGTTAAGGTGTGTTTCTTGTATGCAGCATATGGATGGGTCCTGTTTTCTAATCCATTCTGTTAGTCTGTGTCTTTTTATAGGTGAGTTGAGACCATTGATATTGATGGATATTAATGACCAGTGATTGTTAATTCCTGTTATTTTTTTGGTTGTGTTGTGTTGTCCTTCTGTGGTGTATGTTGGTGTAGGATTATCTATTGCTTGATTTTTCATGGATGTGTTTAGCTTCTTTGGGTTGAATTTTCCCTTCTAGTGCTTTCTGTAGGGCTGGGTTTGTGGACAGGTATTGATTAAATCTGGTTTTATCCTGGAATATTTTGTTTACTCCGCCTATGGTGATTAAGAGTTTTGCTGGGTATAATAGTCTGGGTTGGCATCCATGGTCTCTTAGTGTCTGCATGAGGTTTGTCCATGATCTTCTATCTTTCATAGTCTCTATTGAGTAGTCTGGTGTTATTCTGATGGGTTTGCCTTTATATGTTACTTGGTCCTTTTCCTTTGCAGCTCTTAATATTTTTTCTTTATTCTGTGTGTTTAGTGTTTTGATTATTATGTGGCGAGGGGACTTTTTTTTTGGATCCAGCCTATTCGGTGTTCTGTAAGCTTCTTGTATCTTCATAGGTATTTCTTTCTTTAGGTTAGGAAAGTTTTCTTCTATGATTTTGTTGAATATATTTTCTGTGCCTTTGAGTTGGTATTCTTCTCCTTCTTCTATCCCTATTATTCTTAGGTTTGGTCTTTTCATGGTGTCCCAAATTTCCTGGACGTTTTGTGTTAGGACTTTTTTGTCTTTATTGTTTTCTTTGACTGACGAATCTATTTTCTCTATCGTGTCTTCAGTGTCAGAGATTCTCTGTTCCATCTCTTGCAATCGGTTGGTTATGCTTGTTTCTGTAGTTCCTGTTCGTTTTGTCAGGATTTCTATTTCCAGCATTCCCTCAGCATGTGTTTTCTTTATTGTCTCAAATTCATTCTTTAAGTGCTCATTGACACACAGTCTTCTTAGGTAGTGTTCACAGCACATGCTGGTCCTATCCAGACCTTAATTCAGGGACAATGAAATTCACCAGGAATCAGGCCTGAATCAATCTGAACTTTCTCTATTGAATTACTATGTGGGAAGAAGCAGTTCTTAAGAGTCCCGATTCCTGATTTATGTCTCCAGAGCTTGAGGTAGTGATTCAGGGTATGATTAATGTGAAGGGAAGAAGTTCAGACGCTGGGAAAGGAAGAGAAGAGATAAAGATGAATTAGATGCTGAATATATAAATTAGTAATTGAGATGTCAATTGCAGGTCAAAATCTAACAGATTAGCACACCGATGATTCATGAGAAAACTAAGTCATGTTAGACTAACCTCATTTTCCTTCATGGTAGAATTACTTTAGTGAAAGAAGACCGGGACAGAAAAGAATGACAGTGAGTGGTTTCAGAATAAAGCATAATGAAACCTTGTGAGCACAGGAGAGAAATGTGATTGAGAAAATGTGGCCATTAGTATTTATAACTAAACGGGTAACTATCCCAACAGGCAGCCAATCTGCAGTTGGTAATTAAGATCTGAGACTGTGCCATTAGTTTACTAATTTCCCATTTTTATCAATGAAATGATTTATCCATTCATATTTATTTGGTTGTCCGCTTTTGCTAGGCACTTACATATCCAGAAAACATACAAATCCTATTTTCAGCTCATGTGAAATGGTGTATATCTTAAATGACTATCAGGATTTAAAGACCAGAATGACTGTTCTCTGTGAATTTAATGTAGGAAAACATACATTTCCTTAATATGAATTCAAACACTCAAATATAAAGAAGGCTTAAGGATTCAGGTTGTCTCTGTCTCTGAGTGTAGACATTGACATTGATATGAAATAGAAAAACTGGCAAATTATTGGTAAACTCAACATGGTAACTCAGACCTGGAGGCTAAAGCAGAAGAATGCAAGTTCCAGGCCAGCTTGGGCTACTTAATGAGTTCCTGTATTTAAAAAAAAAAAAAAAAATGGTATTTTGTTTGTTGGGTCAGAGATGAGTTTCTTGTGTTTCTACAGTGTGAGATATTGAGAACATACCATTTTTATTCCAAAAACAATAAAAGTGTGTGTGTGCGCGCGTGCGCGCGTGCATGCTCAGAGAGAGACTGACTTCATTTTATAAAAGGGTAAGGGATTGGCTGCTGCTCCTAACTCCAGCTTGGAGTGGAGAGGAGCTGGGGAGGCAGACAGTCTCCTCCATTCATAATTGCTGCTCCCTAATTGGCAACATTATTAATAGAGTAACCCCCTACTTCTCTCACTCACTGTGTAGACCAGGCTAGCCTCAAAACTCATAGAGATCCACTCGCTTCTTCCTCCCGGATGCTAAAATTAAAAATGTGCCACCACTGTCCACTTCAGGCCAATTTTGCATCCACTAGAATCACTTCCCTCACTTGTTACCCAGGGACAGTCCTTAGTAAGGAGGTTGTCAAGACAACCTCTCCTCTCATCAAAGCAGCATTGCTCCCATTGGCTCGTGTCCCTGTTGTGTGGCCCCTCCGGTCCCACCCAAAGGTTTCCTCGCAGTGGGAAGAGCAGTAGTAGCTGGGCACTTAACTCTGCAGTTCCAGGTATGCGCTAACTGGTGTACATGGCTGTCATATTTAACCCTTTAGTCTGCCTAGGAGAGGTGGGGTCCACATTTATTCCCATCTCACAGCAGAGGAAACCAAGGCACAAAGAGGTTAAATGTATTACTTTTGGTGGCAAAGCTAGGACTTGAACTTAGCAGTCTTGTTCTAGACCCTGGGTCTCTGGAGTGGCTGTTTTCCATTCTGGGGTGGTGCAGATCCAGGGCCTCCGCTACTTCAAAATTCCCTCACCGACCCAGCTTTTCTTTTGACCCGCGCTCACACCTTACTTCTTTTCCCTTGTTTCTTGAATTATTTCTTTAATCCTTTCCCAGAAGCCTTCCATCATATAAACAAAATATTTTATGCTTTTCTCCCTGTTCTGGAGCAAGAAGCTTGGCCTGCACTTAGGGTTTGATGGAGCACATACTTTCAACCCAACATGTGGGTCATCAGACCGTCACATGGCTTTTCCAGAAGGGCTGTGTGCTCTTGGGATTTCTAGACTGCCTCTGCTGTGCTCTCCCACGCCTGTGGAAGAGCCATCCTCGTATAACTGCGTAGGAGGAAAGCAGGAAGGAAGGACAGTTCTCTCATCCTGATGCACACACTCAAAGGTTAAGTGCACGTGTTTCCTGGCTGGACCTGAATCACTCTCAGCGACTCTTGTGAAAAGATAGTCCAGTGAGAAGGTCTCGAAGAGCCGAGGCTGTGACGTCAAGTGCGTGGGCTGTCTTAGCTGAGCCATCTGACTGACTCACCGTTTCAGTAGTGTTAGGCAGACTTCATCTTCTTAGTTCTCAGTGTTCCCAGTCAGCAGTTCCCAGGTGGTAGCTAGTTTGCGACTGAGGTAGACTAACCCTTGCTACCGATGATTTCGCTGTTGCACTTGGACTTTTGGTTTTCCCTGGTGGAGGTATTCCTCCGTCCCTCACTGCCGCGGTGCCGAAACCATCACCACCTGCTGACTTTCTCCTAACTGCACAGGATGCTTTGTTTGTTTATTTGTCTGGTTGTTTCAGACTCTTCCACTAAATCCCAGGCTGACCTCAGATTTGCTCCAGTCCTCTTGCCTCAGCCTCCTGAATGCTGGGATTACAAGCATGAGCTAGAATGCCCAGCTCTACCTTTGCCTTTTAATGCCACAGTACAATCTTAGGCTGCTTTTCAGAACCTGCCTTTCATCTATAGTGCTCCCTAGCCAGTGTGAGTGCTCCCTAGCCAGTGTGAGTGCTCCCTAGCCAGTGTGATAAGTGCCCCCTATCCAGGGTGAGTGCTCCCTATCCAGGGTGAGTGCTCCCTAGCCAGGGTGAGTGCTCCCTAGCCAGGGTGAGTGCTCCCTGTCCAGTGTGAGTGCTCCCTGTCCAGTGTGATGAGTGCCCCCTATCCAGTGTGAGTGCTCCCTAGCCAGTGTGATAAGTGCCCCCTATCCAGTGTGAGTGCTCCCTAGTGTCTGCTTTATCCTCATTCTCCTTCCCTTCAGACCTTCATGCAGATGTCCAGGGCTTAAGCTAATAAGATTGCATTACTGTTGTCGTGAAGGCCGCTTCCCCTGACACTCACCTAATGCATTGGGAAACTGCTATACCACATATACAGAACAGGAAAATTAACTGGTGTTTTAATTTAAAATAAATGAAAGTGGTATGACTTTTTATCTTTTTTTAACTTGCAGTATATTTTCCATGCTCAATTTGGTGAGTTTGTGTATCCATATAGCACAGTACGAAGTATGATTGGGATATTCCCATCATGCTTCAGAGTTGCCTGGTATCATTTCCGCGCAGACTCCCTCCCTGTGCAGAGTCCTCCTTGCACCTCTCCCTGTGTGTTAAGTTCCTTTGGTTTGTTGAAATGGAATCATAGTGTATTTTCTCTTGTGTGTCTGTCTTTCATTCAACCCAGTGTTTCTGACATTCACCTAGTAGTTGATTGTTTTAGTAGTTCAGCCATTTTATTGAGCAGTATGAAAGCGTATGAATATATCATATTTTGGTCATCTATTTTCCTAAGGGCAGGCATTAGGATTGGCTCCAATGTTTAATAGTTGTAAATACAATTTCAGTGAAAATTTTTTACAACTTTGTTGGTAGCCATGTGCGTTTATTTATTGTAGGCAATTAAGTAATTTGTGTAAACCTCACAAAAATCCTAGTTTTCTGTTGCATTGTTCATAGCCCAGCTCTCAGTGTATCGGAGTTCTCTTTGCACTGCGTGATCACCGGTGTCTGTAATTGTACTTGACTTCAAACAGCCCCTACCCCTGTGTTTTTGTTTGGTTTATTGAGAAAGTGTCTCCTGTAGCCCAGGCTGTCTTTGAATTCCTGATTCCTCCTGGTTCTGCCTCTCAAGTGCCAGGATTACAGACATGTGGCACCACACCCAGTTGCAATTTTTTTGTTTTTGTTTTTCAAGATAGGGTTTCTCTGTGTAGTTGTGGTGCCTGTCCTGGATCTTGCTCTGTAGACCAGGCTAGCCTCGAACTCCCAGAGATCCACCTGCCTCTACCTCCCAAGTGCTGGGATTAAAGGTGTGTGCCACTGCCGCCCGGCTCAGTCTCCATTTTGTAGATGAGAAAAGGTGAGGATAATAAAGTTGTGGAGAAGTGAGGTGCACAGGGCCTTGGTGCAGGGTCCTCCCCTACTCATGCCTTCCTTAGCCTCGAATTTGGTCTTTGTGAGTGTGACCTAACTCTAGCTGGCCTTAGAGCCATCTTTAATGGGCACAAAGCCTTTACTCCATACAGAGGCACTCTCATTTTGTCATTGGAAGCACCACTAAGGTCAGGGAGACCCCCTCTCATGAAAACACCTGATCGCATAGCTTCCTGTGGTCAGTGCTGTTTTGTCTGCTCATGGGAGGCCTTTTCCATCCGGAGGGCTTCCTGTGTTTGTTGTATCAAGATGTGTGCTTGTAGTTAAGAATTTATGGTTGAAGAGAATGTAAAGTCTGCTGTCCTTAAACATCTACACTGTCCAGAAAGCACCACCATGTTATCATTAAGACTATTGTATGTTGAGCAGCACCACGCATTTTTCTAGTACAGGACTCTTCCTTAAATTCCAGGACATTTCATTATCATCGCCTCACTTACTAAATGTTATTCCACCCCCAAAACCACACATCACAGAGGCGACTGAAAGCCCATAATTGTGTGAGGGGCGGGGCATCCCTGTTTGACAGGGATTAGGTGAGGCAGGCAGAGGAACCCACAGCAGAGTCGTGTGTGTGTGACTGTCCTTGCCGGCCGCCTTCTCCCCACACTCCTGTGACATCATAGCCTTGGTAGGAAGCCTCAGTGCCCATGGAGGGTGCAGCCTGTGTGCTGAGGAAATGTAGCAGTGGATCTGTAGTTTCCTCCAAGCTCCTTACATCCATCCATAAGCAGAGAGCAAAGCAGGGGCCATTAAGAGATTGGGGAGTAGGGTGTCGGGGAGCAGTTACAGTGGGGACAGTGTATCCAGCAGCCTAGGTCGTTCTGGGAGTGAAGGGAAGCTCTTGGTGGGTAAGCTGGGAAGAGAATGTAGTATGGGAAAAACATGCCATCTTGTTGCCTATTTGGAACTTAGAAAAAGAATCTCATTACAGTAGAGTCTTGCAGTGTGGCCCAGATCAGCCCCAAACTCCTGACTTCAGCTCTTCTCCCTTAGCCTCCCCGGTAGCTGGGACTACCTTCATACATAAGATGTGTATGAAACATAAATGAATTAAATGTTTCAAGTATCTATCTGCCTATATACACACACATATACATACATACACACACATATACATACATACACATAAATAAATATTTTAAAAATTTGCAACCAACACCCCACCCCCACCCCCACCCCCACCCTCACCCCCCCCCAACCCCTGAAAAAAAGAAAGAAACCCAAATCCAACACACACTCCAAGCATTTGGATCAGGGAATCCCACAAAATTTTAATGAGAAGAACTGATCGCAAAATTTTGGTGAAGGTAGAAAGTGTATTACTATTGAAACAGAAAGAACACAGGTCTGTGAGATGGGATAGGCTTTCAGATGGATACCGGAGCCATTGGGTGCTGTAGAGAGAAAGGCTGTATGAACTCAGTTGCCTGAGTCAGGGCAGCCTGCCGCAGTACACATGGTCAGTCTCCTGTCGATCACTATAGCACTTGCACGCTAGAAACTCCAAAGACTTGTGCTCTGAGGATGAGATGATGTGCTCCAACTAACCCCACTGAAATTCAAAGCAAGAAGGTTCTCGTGGCACTTATTATATTACACAGCTGAGCATCCCCACCCCCACCCAGTGCTGGGCTATAAAAATTCCTGCCTCTTTGCTAAAAGCCTTCACTGGCTTGAGAAACTTCCTTTTGTGATTTGGAGGCTGAGCTTACGTTACTGATGAGATTAAAAACATATTTCACTATAAAAGTTTATGGTGTTCCAGCCTCTTCAATATAAGTGGAGTTGGAAGAACACTTCTTACCCACAGTCCCTGACTTATTTCTTGCCCATTGCCCTGCCCTCTGCATCCATGTGCCCCCTTGCTCACTTACCTGAGAACCTCGGGAGCATCTCCCCAAAGACTGCTCTCCACTACACAGCAAGAAGGCATTAAAATGAATGCCTCATGGAAGTGTTTGTTGTTAAAACAGTTATTAGCAAATGAAATCACTCAAGCTACCCAGTGGGGTTCATTCTGGTATGAAATGCGTATTACTTTGCTTTCCTATTATATACTTACTGAGTCTAGATTGTTCCCTATGGCTAGAAACTCCTATAACCATCAAGCCAGAAATGGAAGCAGAATCTCGGTGGGTAAATTTTCTAACCTTCAGTTCAGTGACTAATAATAGTTTCCCTTGGAGATTTTTAAAATAATGTTTTCATTAATTCTTTACATTCATTCATTCACATTTTTGGTCATATTCACCCTCACCAAATTCCTCCCAGATCCATCCCTACCGCTGTACCCACCAAACTTTGTTCTCTTTTAAAAGCGAGACTAGCTTAATTGAAAATCTCGAGATAGTTCAGCCCGGTCACCTGGTCCCTCCCTTTGTCTTCATTTGAAGGAGAGGCATTCCTGCCTTGACTGTTCTCATCTTTAAGCCCACATACCTGGCTGGCATGGCATCACACACCTATATTCCCAGCACTTAGGGGTTGCAGACAGGAGGTTTGCGAATTTAAGGCCTGCCTGGAAGACCTTGAGTCAAGTCAAATAAACCTGAATGCCTTTCTCTACCGCCCCTCCTTCCACTCACAGCCCGCTCAATCAATGCCTTTTAGCTTCTTGTATGTTATCATCAGTCAGCTTGTCTTCCCTCACTAATGAGAAAAAAGATAAGAGAGTTTCCAGGAGCTGGGAAATGGCTCAGTCTGTACAGTTCCCTGCATAAGCATAAAGACCAGCATTCAGATCCTCAGCCCTCACATAAAAACCGAGTGCCACAGTGTGCATGTGTCATCCCAGCACAGGGCATGTAGAGGCAGGAGGATCCCAGGGACTTGCCGGGCTTTCAGTCAGCAGAACTGGCATCACTGAGAGACCCTGTCTCAAATTAAGCTGGAAAGTAACTGAAGAGTGCACTCAGTATTGACTCTGGCCTCCATACACGGGAATGCATGTACACATGCATCTGCACGCGTGTGTGCGCACACACACACACACACACACACACACACACACACACAAGGTTCTGTTCTCTTTTCTAACGTGTAATCCCATCTTACAATCACTCAGGCTTCTGTCTTGTGATCGGGCTAACATTTCATTGATTCATTTAGGTATTTGTTTTTCCATCAGTGATCACCGCATTTCTCCATATGTTCAGAAATCCTTTGGGAAAGATTTATTATGTGTACATGCATACATGTATATGATAGCGTAGGTGATAGCTTGGTGGTTCTCAGCCTTCCTGATGCTGTGACCCTTGAACACAGTTCCTCATGCTGTGGTGACCCCAACTATAAAATTATTTCGTTGCTACTTCATAATTGTAGTTTTGCTACTGTTATGAATAGTAATGTAAATATCTAATATGTAGGATGGTCTTAGGTGGCCCCTGTAAAAGGGTTGGTCATTCATCCTCCAAAGAGTCATTACCCACAGGTTGAGAACCTTGTTAGCTCTCTATAATGTATACACACATTTAATTTATTTAATTTAATTCAGCAATTTCCAGAGGAATTACTGAAAATCAGATGTTGTCCTCAGAAGCCAAATAAATTAATTTCTGAGTCTTTTGGTTCTGTTGGCCAAGAAGATCAGCTGATATATCATGGAACTGAGCAGTCTCTGTGGAAGCCAAACTGAGCACGCGATCCCTGGGCAAGGGGCGTGGCTTATCCTTACCAGAAGGTGAAACTATAGGAATACAAAGTCTTTCACATAGGAACACATTTCACAGATACCCTTTTAACTGGATGTCTGGGAATCTCTTTATTTGAGAAGTTGGGAAATCAAAGGTGCGATTTAGTGACGTCAGATAACTGACCATACAGTAACTTTTATAATTCTAGCTCGTGTCTGGTTCAGTAAAGGAAAAATAGTAGTCACACATATCTTCCCTTTGGATTGATCACATACCCATGCTAAAGCCCACCTGTTCTTTTTCTCTCAGGAGCCTCCAGACAGGTGGCTTTGCCTGGGAGGGCGAGGTAGAGAACAATGCCTACAGCAAGGCTACCGGAGTGGTCCCCCAGCACAAGTATCACCCCACAGCAGGCAGCTACCAACTCCACTTCGCTCTCCAGCAACTGGAACAACAAAAACTTCAGTCCCGGCAGCTTCTGGACCAGAGTCGAGCCCGGCACCAGGTAATTGAAAATCATGTCTTCCTTCTGTTGGCGAGGCAGTTGAGGGGATGAATGGGCAGTGAATGCCTGTTCCCTAAACATTCACCAGCCTGCCCTGGGTTGTCTCAGTACTGCTCTCGGGCTGTGGCGTTGGCTACTTTGGAAGGTGATGCTGAACTAGTGTTCAACGTGGTTTTATCTGAATTTGTAAAACCCTTTATTTATTACCATGTTAACTTTTCTGTTGAATGATCTTAGTAGTCTCCCGATAGAATTCCCAGTTCCCAAAGCTGTATTCTGAGCATCTGTATTTGTAAATATACCAATTTCTGTCCTCCATAGACTTGGTACTGATAAGTAACTAAGAGTCCTTTATGATCTATCATAACTTGTAATTTCTGAAAAATGTTCCTAAGTTAGGTTGTTGGATTTCTGGAGATGACAGGTGTCCATTCACTCAGTATCTGTTGAGTGTCTGCCGTGTGCTGGGCACTGTTTGAAGCAGTGGGACTGGAACACTCCCCACTTGTCAGCTCCTGGATATATGTGTGAAGAACCATATTGCACCAGGGTAGTCCCAATTGTAGAGAAGAGCTGGCCCCCGGAAAATGTCGAGAGAGTTTGCGTGTGCCTTTTGACTCTGCACAGTGGTTGGAACCAGTGACCATGTCCTGCAGGAGGCTTGTTTGGTTGGATTCAAACTATTTCTGTGAGCTTCTTTGGCATTTCGTTATGGAGGAAAGACACCTTTGCCTGGTTTCCTGTCCTTTGCTTCTTCTTCATAAATACATATAATATATCGTATGTGTCAGTTTGTGCATAAAATGAAAACGTGTCTTTGAGCCACTGCTTTCTTCCCTGAGGAGAGCCATCATTATGCCTGGTAGGTTTACTTATCAACTGCGATAGTAGTCGGTTTTCCCATCTCCATGAAAAATAGCTGAGAATGTTTGGCTCACAGCTTCAAGGTTTTAGTCCATGGCTGGCTGACTCGGTGCTCTTAGGCCCATGGCAAGACTGAGACAGCATGGAGAAAGGGGCTTGGCAAAGGGAAGCCGTTCACCCCTGACAACCAGGAAGCAGAGCCAGGACATACCCACCCACACCAGGTGACCCACTGCCTCCACCTAGATGGGGACGACGTAAGGGCTCTAGCCTTCATGATCAATTTTTTTTTTTTCTGGAAGCATCCTCACACACACAGGCAAAGGTGTGCTATACTAGTCGCTTATGTCTTGATCTAATGAAGTTGACAATCCTCATTCGCCATCAAAACTGTTGTCCAGAACAAAATGTGCCCACTGTGCTTCACCTACATCAATCACCTGATTGCATTTCTCTACGGCAGAGTGTTTTGTCAATTAATGCATCGTAATTGAGAAATTATAAATGCAGCCATTTGGGAATAGTTCTTTGAACCATACTTTACCGGGGAAAACTTCAGATCTTTTAACTGGGAAAGCATTGACTGTGGCACCTCATGTTGACTGCCCATTGTCCCCTCTCACGTAGAAGTTTCTTCACTTACGGAATTTTGAAACAAAGCCCCCAGTGGTGGTGGCGCACACCTTTAATCCCAGCACCTGGGAGGCAGAGGCAGGCGGATCTCTGTGAGTTCAAGGCCAGCCTGGTCTACAGAGTGAGTTCCAGGACAACCAGGGCTCTTACACAGAAAAACACTGTCTGGAGAAACTGAAGTGGGGGTGGAATTTTGGGACAGTAGAATCAAGGTATCAATCTGTGTAAATTTCGTAAAGCTATTTACAGTTCTAAATGTCTGTCATGTTAATTATCCAGCAGTGCCAGTCTAAGCAGATGCCGACCAGGACAGACATGTATGAATATAATAGTAGATCATTTGAATTTTGAATTTATACCATTGGTCCCTTTTAATTTTGTTTCTGCGTATTTGTGTGTGTGTGTGTGTGTGTGTGTGTGTGTCCGTCCATGAGTGTGCCACAGCGTGCATATGGAGGTCAACTTGTGGGAATCCATTCTACTCACCTAAACTCACTGAGGCATCTCTCTGGCTGCATTGGTGTCTTTTTTGGTTTTTGGATTTGTTTGTTTTTTAATCAAAACTACAGGCAATTTTTTTAATTAGAGAGAGAGAGAGAGAGAGTGTGTGTGTGTGTGTGTGTGTGTGTGTGTGTGTGTGTGTGTACACACGTGTGTACACCTCAGCGTTCCTGTACAGGTCAGAGGACAGCCTTTGGGAGTCGTCGTCGGCTCCTTCCACTGTGTTGGATCCCGGGGTCGGACTCTAGTAGCCAGATTTGGCAACAGTCGCCTTTTGCAGCTGAGTCATCTCACAGGCCCACGGGTTCCTTTTAAACCGCATTTTAACACACTAAAATGGTGAAGAGCATTTTCAAAATAAAAGGAGCTGTTTATAGCGCATTGGAGTTCTGAAGAAGGAGAGGCTGTTTTTGCTGATTTTCACTTTTAAAAACTGCTTCGAGTCCTCATGCTTTTGATTAGCTTCCAGCAGCACACATTCCTTTGAAAACTCAGAGTACTGCTTTTCTGGTGTGGATTTTTTTCACTGAGGATTATCCTAGTTTAGTTTCACTGAATTATGAAGTATATGGAAAATATGTTTTTTCAAGATCTGTCAGAATATCCATCTTAGGGAGGAGGCAGAACTCCCAGGAAGGGAGTTATCTTGTGTCTCCTGGAGAGGGAATAGAAAGCCATTCGTCTTGGTTTTATATATGTATAGATATCATTTTGTTTCTGCCCCTCCTTCTTCTAAACCACAACTGATTTAGGTAAAAGTGAGTAAGGGTGAAGTCCCAGCCTGGCTGTGGGGAAGCAGGAGCGACTAAATCCTACCAGCTTAGATTCATGGCAAGACAGCCAATGAAGTATTAGGTATTCTAACTTGACCACTGCTTAGTGATTTGGAGCACTTTATTCAGAAGACATTCAGAGTTAGTCACTCTACAGCAGAAGCAAAGTCCCGCTAGACCTCAAGCCTTTGTATTTAGCTTAGCTGTGCTGGACCCGACTCTCTTACTTACCACCCAACTATCCATTGAAGCATGGGTTGCATCTCAGTGTGGCCTGTATCTCTCCCCTCATGTTAATTCTTTGGGTGAAGGTAGTATTTATCTAATAAATGCCCTGTGCTTTTAAGCCCTTTTCTTGAAGTATAGGTAACTAGCAATTTGGCTAACTGCCTTTTTGAGATTCCTGTGTAGAATTAAAGTTGGGTTTACCAAGCATGCATCCATAGGCAAGATGTTTGGAGATTGGTATGCTAAGGGGTCTTTATATTTACCTTATGCTCAGGTATATTATCATGCAGTAGAGTATAGTAATTCCATCTATAAATAGCACCGTTCACATGGTGATCTCTTACTAAATGTTTGGATGACTGTATGGCTTTTCTTCCATTACATGCAAAGGAAGTCCTCCATCCCTTTCTGCCTTCAATCAGAGCACTTAGATATTCAGCCTGTTAGCACGTTCATTTCAGGGAGACAATTCTGATTCAGGGTGTTAGCTTAGAAACGGCATACCCAACCATCCGTACAGACTCAGCATTGCTCTTCGTCTCTACCTACCATTGTACTCACAAATCTAGAAACTGCCATGTGCCAAGTTCACTCCTGAGAAAATGGACCCTTGCCACCTGGGAGTGAAAGAAGTAAGTCACTCAAAACCATTAGAGAAGATTAGGGACAGAAATAAGAGAAACGATCATCCATGATAAACAAAGAAAGTGAATACTGGAAGTATGGACCTTTCTAAACCCTAGTGACTGAACCCGATAGCCTGTGAAACCTTGTACAAGATTGACAGACTTTTTCTGTAAATAACCTTCACTAGCCATGGGCTCTCTGTTATGGCTCTTCAGCTGCCATGGCAGAGTGAAAACAACCACACATGGTATGTGCATGAATGGCTGTGACTGTGTTTTGATAAACTTTATTTAACAAAAACTGGCAGCAGGCTGGATTTGGCCTGCAGGCCCTAGTTTATACATCCCTAGTCTAAAATAGCAGAAGAGCCAGTTAAAACACTGATTGTCCATTCTTCCCATTTCTGGTGTAGGTTTGGGAGAAGGCTCAATTGTTTTCATTTCTCACAAGCTCCCAAGGGATGCTAATGGCATTCTCTTGGGAATTTTGTTGCTATCTTCCTGAGGCCGGGTCCCACGGCCTCCTCCTAAGTGAGTTATCAGAACACCTCCTCGCTCACCCTTATCAGGGTCCATTCTGCTCACTGGTCACAGCTCTGGGACTCACATCACAGAGCAGGCAAGCGATGAGGAGCGGCCAGCCCTCCCCTCTGCTTTGTTAGGAGCGGCCGGCCAGGGCTTCAGCAGCTCTGCCTTGTGAAGCCCTCCCTCACTATTCCAGGTGCAGCCTGTATCTAAACTCAGAGAAAATGAGCTGCAGGGTATAGGGGCCGGGTTGGAGTCCTGAGTTAGGTAGGGCTGGAGAGTGGCTCTCAGAGACTTCTACTCCTGGCTTCCTGCCCCGGGAAGAGAAAAGTGCAAGAACGCTTTTCTTTGAACTGAGTGGGGGACTTGCTGGGGCCACAGTGACTACTGATGACATCAGCATGAGTAGCACCTCATGCTGGGGTCCGGGTGGAGGCCTGGAGCAGTGGTGAGGCCCGACTGACCTGATTCTAATTGGCGACATTGAGCTGATGTTATTGTTGGCGCAGGCAAAGCCATTACTCAGTGGTCTCTGTTGAAGTGACTCTTTGTTAAAGCCCTGCTCCCAGCCCCAGCCCCCTGCCTCCCTCCCACTCTTTCTGCCTCATCCAGCCTGAAAGGGAGCCCAAAAGACAGAAAAAAGGAAGACATTCTGGTGGCCAAGGCAGAGTTGCTGAAGTCTCTTTTGTGCTGTGATGGGGTGAGGAGAGATTTTAAACACATCTGAATGTGTCATGAGTTCCGTTTTCTTTTCAAAGCCCTTGCATTTCTCAGAGACTCAGTTTGCCACTTGAGTAAAGTGACCCAGGGTAGGAAGATGCTGTGTCTGTGTTCCTCTGGTTGTCTGCTCTCTACTTCCCCTTCCCATGGGAACGGATCTAACTTAGAAGCAGCAGGTAATGTTCCTCAGGTTAGCAGGGCCAGGGCCTTGGCATTCTCTTAGGGGCCTCACCTCTGTGTAGGAATATCTGGGAGGCCCCAGGGAGGCAATGGAATGCTACTGGTGTGGCCCCAGGGAGGCAACAGATTGCTACTGGTGTGCGTATGCAGTACTCTACAGGTGTGGGAGGTATTCCCATATAAACGTCCAAGTCTTGTCACTTCCTCCTAGGAGTCGATTGCGTATGTCTAGAAAAGCTCAGCCCCCTGCAGGAAGGAGCACGGTTTTCCTCAAGCTTCAGCTGCTGTGTGTTTGGGCTTTGAGGGGTTGCCAAGCAGATATCATGCCCTTTCCCAAGCAATAAGCAATAGCAGAGAGCTGCTGGCTGGCTAGCCCTGCAGGAGGTGTCCTTAAAGCCTCCGTGTGTCAGAGGAAGGGTTGCCTGCCCGCGTGCAAGGGGAGGAGTTCACACACGTGTGCCCAGGTCCAAGGTGTGTGGACCCAAATGGCATGGCATGTTGCATGTTTTTGTTTCTTTTCCTGTGTGTGTGTGTGTGTGTGTGTGTGTGTGTGTGTGTGTGTGTGTGTACCTGTGCCTATACACAGTTTTCTCTTGACCTTTATTGGGAACTCGCTCGTCTAACACTTGTGTTTCCAGCTTTGCGTTGTTTATTTTTCCTAGGACACTCTAATGTAGTCGATTTTGCCAAGCTAAACTCCCTTCTTCTCTCCTATTGAAAATACATGAATAATGTGTGTGAAAACTGCCCTCACTGGCTTTGGAAATGGTCCCTTGAGACAAGCTTTGGCGTCCGTGATGCTTGATTTAAATCTTCCCTGTGCAGGGCATGGCCCAGAACAGGTTATTGGAACTTCTTTGAGTGTCGTTTTCTCTCTCTTCAGTTGGAAAATAGAGAGATTTGTTGGGGAGCCACTAAGATTGAGATTCTCAAATGAAACATTACCAAGCCAAGCTTTATATTGTATTGATTGACTGAATCCCTGTAACTGCCTTTGATTAGCCCCGGGTTTTAAATGGGAAAACGATCATTCGTAAACTTTCTCAGAGTCACATAAGTAAGAAACTGGAAAACTGGAGTTTGAGCCCAGGGTAGTCAGCATCTGACGTCTGAACTCTGATTACCATGCTGTGTGCTGACTCTAAGGGGTGTGTGTGTGTGTATGTGTGTGTGTGTGTGTGTGTGTGTGTGTGTGTGTGTGTGTGTGTGTGTGTGTGTTTGCATAAATTGTGGTTCTCACATTTGGCAAGTTTTCACTAACACAAAACTATATTGAAAAGTTACAATTCAGCTATCATAATCTCTGGCTGTTATTATGTACAGTCTCAAAATAAAAAGTTTACTAAACCTATGAAAGGCCCAAATGCTGCCTCGGTCACCACAATGCTTAATTCAGTAAGTCTTGTCAGGAGTTTGTGGGTGCAGAGACCTTAGAAACACGCCTGCTCCGCCCTCCCTTGTTCTTCATTATTGAGAGGGCTGGAAGCTAATGAGCCATGCAAGACCCTGAACCGTGTTCCACGGGCTTCCAGATTCAGGCCGTGTGTAGACTGCTGTCTTTTCAGCCATAGCTTTTATTTTTTCTTTGAAACCTGTTACTAATGATACTGTCTTATTTGTATTTCTGTTAGATGTTATGAAAAAACTGCCAGGGAAGATAGCAAGACTCTCCAGATAAGAATGTCACAGACACTTTTGCATGGTTCCCATTCTTTTGTTTGTGTGTGATATATGCACACACATGTGTGCCTGTGTGGAGGCTGACATTGAGAATCTTCCCCTAGTATTCACTGCCTCTATTTTTTTTTTCCTTTGGTTTTTTGAGACAGAGTTTCTCTGTGTAGCTTTGGAGTCTGTCCTGGAACTCACTCTGTAGCCCAGGCTGGCCTCGAACTCACAGAGATCCACCTGCCTCTGCCTCCCGAGTGTTGGGATTAAAGGTGTGTGCCACCACCACCCGGCCATTGCCTCTATTTTATTAGTTGACAATATGTATCTCTGGTCTGGAACTCACTGAAAGTCTCCTGCCTCCGCCTCCTAAGTTCTGGGATGAAAAGTATGCACCACCACTCCTGGCCTCTGCCTTTATTTGTTGAGATATGATCTCTAACTAGCCATGATGGCACACACCTTTCATCCCAGCACTTGGGAGGCAGAGGCAGGTGGATCTCTATGAGTTTGAGGCCAGCCTGCTTTACAGAGTGAGTTCTAGAACAGCTACAGCTAAGCAGAGAAATCCTGTCTGGAAAAACCAGCAAAACAAAGCGCGCACACACATATAAAAAGCAACCTCTCACTGAACCTGGAACTGACCAGTGGCCTGGCCTGGCTAGCCAGCAAGCTCCTAATCTCCTGTTTCAGTCTCTCAGCACTCAGATTATAAGCACACAACACCACGGCCTGCTTTTCATGTGGAAGATGGAGATCTAAACTCAGATCCTCAACACTTGCTCAGCAAGCAGTTTATTTACCCTCAGAGCCATCTTCCCAGACCCAAATTTGCTTCTCTACAAAATCATTTTCTAGGGAAAAAACAAAAAACAAAACCACACCTAAGAAATCCTTGTTAATTATTTTCAAAGTTAGCATGCGTGAGTATATATGCACGAATACATGTATATACACATACATGAAGACATGCATACAAGCATGGGTGAGCACACATATACACAGGTTGAATATCCCTTACCAAAAATGCTTTGGGTAATATTTCAGATTCTAGACTACATCCATTTATACAATGAGTCATCTTGAGAGAGGACCCAAGTCCAAATGTGCAATTAGCCGAAGCATTATATATGCCCTATACATGGAGCCTAAAGGTCATTTTATATAAGATTTTTTTTTTTTTTTTAGTAATTTTGTGTATGAAAACAGTTTTATGGCAAGGAATTTTCCACTTGTGGACTCATGTCAGGTCTCAGAAAGTTTGGGATTATGAAACTTTTGGATTTTCAAGTTACTGATGCTCAGTCTGTAGAAAATCAGTTAAAAACAAAGCCAGGCCTCCGGCTGAAAACTCAGCTGATTGACTTGAGGGGATTCCCAGTTCTGTCTTCAGTGACCTCATCTATATTTCATTTGCTAGCAGCTGCAGAGCTGTACATCAGGCCCTGATTTCCTACTGACATGTTGGAATCTTCTACCTTCACATTAGTGAAGAGGACTAGTGAAAAGCCCTAAGTTCCCTTACCACTTAAGTTCTCTGTTTATAGCTATCCACCCTGTCTCTGTCCGGAAATGAATGCTGCTTGATTTGGCCCAGAATCCCATGCAGTTGGCCTACTGTGCACATCTTATACAGCGCTTGCTGTCATGTAGTCATCAAGCCATTTTCCTGTGCCTGCATCCATCTCAGATGGATGGAGTGCTTCCTGTTAAAGATGTCTTTCATCATTTCACACAAAACTAGTGCTTTGAGTCCTGCTGTGTGTGCAGAGAGAGAAACCACAAGGCAGGGTGCAGAAAGTAGACACAGGCAGGTCCTGTAGCAAACCCCATCTTAATCCTCTAGACCAGTGGTCCTCAACCTTCCTAACGCTGCGACCCTTAATACAGTTCCTTAAGTTGTGGTGACCCCGACCATCAAATTACTTCATTTCTACTCCTCATAACTGTAAATTTGTTACTGCTTTGAATCGTAATGTAAATACTTGCCTTTCTGTGACTGGTTTATTTTACTTAGCATCACATCCTTATGTTTTATCCATACCATTGCATGTGGAGAAAATGTTCTCACCGCACATAAGTATCATTTCCAAAGTAGAGTGTCCTGAGTGGATATGAATATGCTATTGTCTGTGTGTATCACATTTCCTTCTCCATTCATTCATCAGTACATACTTCAGTTGAGTCCATATTTTGGCTATCATCAATAATGCTTCACCGGACATGACAGTGTGTCTGTCATTTTTTTATACCTTAAATGCACATAGTATTATAATTTCAACACTGAAGTTTTAGATCGACTCCCTGTGCTTCTCCCAGAGGTAGAGAAGATGATATTAAATGTCTTGGGAGAAGGTCCAGGCTTGTTAATTAGCTACCTATTTGGACAACTAAAAAGGGGTATGTAATTAATTTATTCACAGTTGCTAGAGAGAAAGCCACAAGAATGAGTTAAAAATAAAGATTAATACCAGAATAAAATGAATATTCTTTAGAATTGTATGTGTAGATTAACACATTTGTCCAAAGACAGAAATGTCTTATGAAGTGGAGGAGAAAAATGGCGTCAGCATCAAATTGTGACGGAGCTTTTATGGGGTACAAGCCATTGCTACATAATGATCAAAAGGAAGTCAAGGAAACTAGTCCTCTGACACTTGGGAACAAAGAATACGAAGGGCGGTGGCGATGGCTCCGTCAGGCAGGCACTTGTCAAACAAACTTGAGGACCTGAGGTACGCACACCTCATGTGGAAAAGCCAGGCATGGTGCCGCTCGCTTGTAATCTCAGCCTGCGTGTGTGTGTGTGTGTGTGTGTGTGTGTGTGTGTGTGTGTGTGTGTGTGTGTGTGTAAAAGGAACAGTGAAGAATTGGGGGCCAGGTAATGGTGGCATATGCCTTTAATCCCAGTACTTGGAAGGCAGAGGCAGGCGGATCTCTGTGAGTCTAAGGGCAGCCTGGTCTACTGAAGGAGTTCCAGGACAGCCAGGGCAACACAGAGAAACCTTGTTTTAAAAAAAAAAAAAAAAAAAAAAAAAAAAATTCAGTTTTTTCATTCCACTCAAACATGTTTTACAATTTTACTTATGTGACTAGAATTATAAATCTATCCCATGTCACTTTGTAACATTTTACTATTGGTGTTAAGTCAGGTTTGATAACCATTTAGAAAACATATAATCATTCAAAGCAATAGGCCTACCTTTACAGATATGAAAAAAATACCAAGATATTTGGATGAGAAAGCAGGCCTCAGGACACCAGATGTCATGTGATGCCGTTTCTGTAAGCACAGAAATGTATGTGTATACACAGAGAATGTCTTCATTGTTGAGACAGTGTTAGCAGGTGTATCCCAGAGTAGAATTGGACCTGACTTTTAACACTGTTTTCCCTTTCCTAATGACCATGTGTTAAGGAAACTCAAGTTTTCCAAGAAAGATGAGCCCTCTGCCTGCCAAGCTTTTGTGTGCGTGCGATTGTGTTCACGTGGTACTGGACATTGAGGGAGTGAAGAAGGCAGCGGATAGCGGAGCAGGGGCACCAGTCACTGGAGCCCCGAGTGGCCACAGAACACCCCCGGGTCTGAGTGATTGGTTCTGTTGATGGGGACTGGGGCTCCTGAGGAAGGGGAGCCATGCGATGCTTGGGACGCGTTACCTTTCTTGCATGCACAATGGCCCTGGCTAAGCCAGCTGCTCCTAACTCTGAGACTGTTAACGCCATCTCCATTGGTTGGCTGTGAGGATTCTGGGGCTTACAAGTGCATTCAGTGATCTGGTTTTAATTATCGTCATTGCTCCTCAGATGTTAGCAGATGCAGTTAATTTAGGGGCTGTCTATTAACGCGTACTTGTTTCAGCTGGTTGATAACATGAAGTTCAAAGTTCTCTCTGGGTAAGCACCTGTGGCTTGCCTTCTGTGCAGTCAGTCATTAGAAGTATCAAGGCTTCCTTCCTTGTTTGTTGGCTTTAGAAATAGGTTGTGCTAGAGGACCTTGGGAAGCTCAGTGTCCTGTCTCTGGCATTTGTGTGATTCTCTCTCCGTACAGAAACAGTAGCACTTCTGGGGCTCTGTTCCTTCCCTGCCCGGCCACGGCCCTGCCCGGCCACGGCCCTGCCCGGCCACGGCCCTGCCCGGCCACGGCCCTGCCCGGCCACGGCCCTGCCCGGCCACGGGCACTGCAGCAGCAAGAGCTGCCCTTCTCTCGCGCAGCCCTGAGTCTTGTCCCAGCTGACAAACACTGTGAGTGGACGACAGCCAAGCCCTGCAGTCAGTGTGAAACAAAGGCCTTTTCGAAGCTTGCTTTTGCCAAAGCAGAAACACCGTCTTCACCCTCGCTTTGGCTCCGCGGTTCCTACGGCGTCACAAGCTCTCTCAAAACTCGTAATGTCTTCTTTTCACTGAACAGCTCTCAGCCTGGCGGGAGACAAGTGTGTGATTAGTGGTTTGCGTGTGCAAGAAAGTGTACCATCCCTGTCTGCGAGCTGCCAGAGAGGAAGCCTTTGGAAGTAGCTTTGTGTGCTTGCTCATGGGTATTTTATCCTAGTTAGATCCAAATCTGATGTAGAGAAAATGCTCCCTATAAGTGGAGCTGGTGTGAAAGGGCCCGGGGGTGGGGGGGGTGGGGGGGCTGCCCTGCTCAAATAGAGGCCATCCTGCTTCCCTGCCCAGGGTGCTCAGAGCATAAGCAGAGTCACTCTATTGCAGGGAGCCCTGCTCTGTCGTGGGCCAGCCTGAGAGAAGGCCAAAAGCAGTGTTTTTCTGGAAGGAAAAAGATGAAAGCCTCCTAGAATTTCATCTCTGGACAGCCTTAGCTTTGTAGTAAGAGGCCAGATCTTGCTTCCCCGCGACCTTCCCAGTCACAGCCTGTTTGCTTCTATCAGAAATCCCTCCTCCCCACCCACCAGCACCCTGTGTTGTGGGAGAAGGAGGCCTTTCTTTCCAGTCTTTCGCCTGGGGCCATGCCAACCCTCAAGCTGTGGTTTTCTGAGTCTCCTTACTATGGTGTGGCGTTTCCCACACCCAGCAAGGCAGCAGGAGGCATGGATATGTTGAGCAGGTCAGCGAAGTCCTTTCTCCAGTCCCTCGCTCCAAGCACACTCAGCATGAGAGACCTCCACCTTCATACCTGTGTTGTTGATAGTGTGTATCTGAACATGGCATGTCTTGAGAAGGAGCTTCATCTAATTCTCCTTTCCTTTTACGAAGGGTTATCAGGATAATTAATCCCAATAATCTTGGATTGGTGGGATTGCAGGATTGAGGCTCAGGGCAGGGGAAGGAAGCCTAGGGAAGCTGATTCCTGCCGCTGATCTGAACACATTCATTTAAGGTCTGCTTTTAACAGCCCCCAGTGTTTTTCCAGGCTGTTTCTTACAGATGTGATTGTTTTAATCCAGTTCCGATTAATCTCAGCTTTGGTGAGGTGTCTAAAGACTTGTCTCTGTTACTGAGTCTTTAACATTTCAGGTAATGTCCTGCTGGTATGTCACCATACACAGTTGTGATCACTTCATTGTCCATTGAGTGTCTAAGAGTGTGGTCACCAAACCACAAGTCATAGCTTTTTACTGCCCTTGGAAAGAGAAACTGCTTCCTGAAATACAGTCCATGCCTGTTGTATTGAGGCTTAAGCAAGCTTGAATCTGTGTAGACTGAAAATCAGTTAAATTAGGATTACAATTAACTGCATGTAACAGCTTACCTCTCCCTGGCCAATACATGAGTTAGGCATGTTAGAGAGTTTTTCCCATATAATTAGAGATCTGTGGAAGTACGCTCTTCCAGACACCATGGTGCCATCAGAAACCCATGTTCTCTCTTCTCCATCTTCAGCACGCTTTATTGACTGTGTTCATGCTGCCCCCATCTACCTCTGGCAGGTAATCTGTTTAGAGGGAAGCCAAGCAGTGCCAGCTCCGACTGTAAACTAGCTGTCCTCCTGCGCTGCAGAACCACACCCAGACACTCCTGTTTAGATCCCATTGGCCAGAATTGGGACCGTGCTTATCTTGGGTAGAAGAGAAGCAGGACGTGTAATTTTTTAAAGACACTTTAAGGGAAGCACACATTATTCGAACAGAATCTGAATAGTGTTAGTAGAAAGAGAAAAGTGGTAAGATCCAGGCCAGCTGAACCTGCGAAGTAAGACTTTCTCCACACCTGCTTCATTTTTGCTCTTCGAAGGACTTTGCACAAACTTTGCACTTGGAAAGTAAGCTTCCTTCCTTTCAGGATCTGCAGGGGGCTTGTTTAGACTTTGTGAAATAGATGTAAATACCACACAATCTAGGTACTAAAATCTAGAAAAAGGCCCTTCCCCAGTGTTAATATCTAAATGTAAATATACATGCCTGTCTTCTGTTCTCCTATTGTTACAAAAAAATCCAGTCGTTACTTAAAAAAAAAAAAAGAATAGCTGATATAGCACTGTGCGTGCTTGCTTGCGTGCGTGCGTGCGTGTGCACGCACTTCATTTGTGGTGCAAATGTTTATTAGGCATCAGATGCTCTGGAAGGCACTGTGGGTACAACAGAAATTAATTGTGGGGACTTGGAGATAGTTCAGTGAGTAAAGCATTTGCTGCCCGAGCATGGGGACCTGAGTTCACATCCCTGGTACATGTGCATTCATGTGTGCAAGTGTTCATGCACACCACATACACACACACACACACACACACACACACACACACACACTCCCTCTCAAAAACTTTGTTGGTTTATTTTTTGAGACAGGGTCTCACAATGTTAACCCTGGCTGTCCTAGAACTCCCTCTGTAGCCCAGGCTGGCCTCAAACTCCGAGATCCGCCTGCCTCTGCCTCCCAAGTGCTAGGATTAAAGGTGTGCACCACCACCACCACCACCACCACCACCACCACCCGGCTGAAAAACTTTAAACACAAACAATAAAAAAAGAGGAGAATTGAACAAACAAACCCAGACATTTCCATTGTGCACTATTTAGAAAAGAGTTTGAAACTGTGTTTGTAAGTGGCCACCACACATGGTGGAATGGACTAACTCTGGTAAGAGCCACAAGGATACATGTTTATAAGTGTTCAGAAGAGGAAAAGATTATTTCTGCCAGAAAGAATTGAGTAAATATGATCTGAGAACCTAAACATATGTTTTCATTTTAAGAGTTTGCGTTCCCAACTAGTGAGCATCATCATAAGACCAGAAAAAATATGTTGGAAAAATGCATAACCAACTACCATTCTCAGAGGATTACGGATAGGTGGGCTGTGTGCTTTTCGGTTCCTCCATAAACTGAGGACGAGGTTTGGGAAGGAATGAGTGTGTGTTGAGTGTCCGTGTGTGTGTGTGTGTGTGTGTGTGTGTGTGTGTATGTGTGCGTGTGTGCGTGTGTGCGCGCGCGTGCGATGCTTTGGTTAATTTCCAGGCACCTTTGTTGAGTTCCTGGGCCAGAGTGATCTGTGTGGTCTTCTTTCACCCTCCGACAAAGCAGCTACAACCGCCTGCAAGACAGTGAAGCTCCGAGGGGTTAGGAGACTGGAAGCGGTTGCCCGATAGTGACCATCAGAATAGCATTTGAGCCCAGGCACAAATGAGCAAAGCTGCCCTCTTTCCTGCCGTCTCTGGGTCTCCCTGTCTCTCACTGTGACCCAGTCTGGTCCCACAGCCAAACCTTAGCATCCTCTCTTCAGTCAAGCATTTCAGTCAACAGATTTCCTCTACACAGAGCCCTCAACTCAGTCCCTGTCCTATCTCCCTAGCCAGACTTTGGGACTCAGTTCCCAAAAATGGGACATCTCAGAGTCATAGAATAGAGAAGAAGCGCTAGACATTTTCCCACAGCCTCAATTCATCTTTAAAAAACAAAACAAAACATAATTTTTAATTGATTCTTTGGGAATTTCACATCATGTACCCCATTCCCACTCATTTCCCAGTTCCTTCCTTCATCCTTGTAGCATCCCCCTCCCAAGGAAAAATAAAAAATAAATACAAATAAGAATATTAATTAAGGGTCTGGAGAGATGGCTCAGTGGTTAAGAGCACTGGCTGCCCTCCCAGAGGACCCAGGTTCAATTCCCAGCACCCACATGGCAGTTCAGACCTGTCTGTAACTCCTGTTCAGGGAGGGGATCTGACACCTTCACACAGACATACATGCAGTCAAAACACCAATACACATAAAATACAAATAAATAAATTATTTTTTTAAAAAAGGAAAAATATTAATTAAAAAAATGAAAACAAAAGCAGACAACAGCAACCACAAAACCCCTTTGCTCCTCCGTCTTTCCTGCCTCTTCATTTGTCTCAGTGGCACTGGGAGCTGCTGTGTGTCATGCAGGAGACCCTTTCGTCCAAACAGCGTCACTTGCAAATGTACCTTGTGTAATGTGGTGTTGGTCGGGTTCAAGGCCTCTGACTTCTGGTCCACCATCTATACTGGACCCTCACCGAAACTCCTTGCAGAGACCCTGTTGCTGTGACTCCACAGGGCCAGTCCCTTCACTCACTCCAGCAGGCCACAGGTGGGGTAGATGTTGGGGAGTGCCAACTCAAAGCCCTGGATGTGGGCCTGGTGGTAGCCAAGTCAGTCTGGGCTGTTGGCACCACCCCCCTCAGGTCAGGAGTCATGTCAGCAATCCTCTGTCATGGTCATCCAGGCCCATTATCCCAGGGCCAGTGATGGCTGGGGTCAGCTCTCTCCTGGCTAGTGGGGGGTGGGCTGGCTAGGCACAGCCCTGGTACCAGCTTCAACACGTGGTTCAACACTTGATTCACATGGGTCCCTGTGTAACATGGGCAGTGGACCTCAACACAGACCCCAGCTGCTGCAGAACCACAGACTCAGACATGGCCAGCAGCAGCAGCTTGGGCCCAGATTTCACCAGGGGCCTGAGTGGCAGCACAGGTCTCGCAGATTGGCGTGAGCCTAGCTGCACCACGGTCCCTGGACTCCAACTGGCCCCAGGTGGCAGCCCAGACCTTGAGCAGTCACACAGCCTTCATTAGGATTTGCCTTACAAATGTGAGAGCCCAGGTTTGGATCCCAGAACCCATATAAATGCCAGGTGGGAGTGGTGGCCAGTTTGTAATTGAGTTAGAAGGCAGAGACACGGGGATCATGGAGCAAGCTGCCTAGTAATGCTAGCCAGATCACTGAGTTCTGGATTTCAGAGACCCTGCCTCAGTGAATAAAATGGAAGAACCATCAAGGATGATGATTCCCAATATCACCCTCAGATCTCCACATGCACATAAACATACACACACACAAACACACACAAGTGCCATACACCTGCAACATGAATACATAAATACATGTATACCACACATATACATAAAAGTGAAAAAAATATTCTAAGCATCCGTTTGGAAGAAATGTACCTTTGTGTCATGCAGATTGTGTGGCTGTCACCATGTTTAGGTGGTGTTTGGGGTCTCCACAGGCCCACCTCTTGCAGAAGGTACCCGGTGTCGGTCCTGCACTCATTGGGTGATGTGTTCGTAGAGTAAACTTGTTGTGTTGTCAGGCTTACATCTTCTGTTAAACTTTAGGTGGGTGAGGTGTCACTGTGCTGGGATTTTGAAACTAGCCCTCAAGGTCAGGCATGGCTTGGCTCCTAGTTTCTGCTCCTGCCTCAGTTCCCCAACTGTTTGTGCAGGTTGCCCTGGCCACATGGGCATCTTTGCTTCCCCCCAACCTGCAGACCTTCTAGAGCAGTACTGAAGTAGTCTAGCATCCCAGCCGTGGGGCCGGGCCGTTGCCCTCTGACCTGAGAGGACATTCACTAAACACTCGTGGAATTGAACAGCGTGGGGAGCTAATGAGCAGATGCTTTCCTTGTTCATGTGTACTAGCTAACCCACGGCGCCCGGCTGCCTTGATTCCTCAGTCGGTGTTTTCAAAAGCCCCTGGCAACTCCTCTTTGAGACACCTCTCTTCTCTGAACCCAGATCTGTCCGGCAACCTTAGGGGAGTTTCTCCCAACACTTACTTACCGGTTTCCCTTCCTCTCTGCGCCTCTTCAGGATTGCAGATCAGTTGTGTACAGCCACGGGTGGTGAAGGAGCTCTCCATCGATCATTTTCTTTTCTTCTTTCTTACAGGCAATCTTTGGCAGCCAGACACTACCTAACTCCAGTTTATGGACAATAAATAATGGTGCGGGCTGCAGAATTTCCAGTGCCACAGCTGGTGGCCAGAAGCCAAACACCCTGCCACAAAAAGTGGTGCCACCTCCAAGTTCCTCCACCTTGGTCTCCAAGCCCCAATCCAATCACAAACAAGGGCTCAGAAAGGCAGCATCCCAGAGGTCCAAGTAAGTTTCCTGTAATGGTATGTGCAGTTTCCAATGTTACATCAGTTCTAAACTCGTAGGACGCCTTCAAGACCATTTGAATTGAGATCACACCACCTGATGAAGAACAGTGCCAAACTTGGGACTCTGCCATGGTTGCAAATTGGAATCACCTGGGGAGGAACTGAACCCTGCAGTGTCTGGCTCTACCCTGAGGGAGGGGCAGCCACTGTGCTTTCAGGTTCCCTGGTAATTGGGTCGGGGAATCTACAGGGTTCAAGGTTATTGCTGAGCCGCGCTGCCAGCCTCTGTCACGAGCTGCAGACGGTGCACCCGACAATGGTCCTGAACTGTTGCCTTGGAGAAAGGAGGCGTGTCTGCTCTCGCTCACTCTGCAGAATCAGATCCTTTCCATTTCTTGTCCAATTCAGCCCTCCTCTTCTCCTTGTTTGCACATTTGTGTTCAGGCAGTTAACTTCATCAGCACTAGTCAAGCAGTGGTGTTTCTGATGCCTTTTGTAGGCCGCCTATTTTATACTAAATAGGATATCTAGAGCTATTTATGTATCGCTCTTTCTCATTAAGACTCCTCACTCGGCTGTCCTTCGCCAGCTCAATCTTCGAAACTCCAGACATGTAGTACTGCTTTTCCCCCTTTGGAGGGTGAATCAAATTGTAGATTGGAGTCAAAGCAATCCCCTGTGGCTCTCTTAATCATATTGCTGTCCTTATTCATTTACTCAGCAAATATTTACTCAGTGCCTGCTAAGCACTGAAGAGCAGGAGAGTCCCGCTGCAGTGACCTCGTGCTCCCTGGAGCGTGAGGGCAGGGCAGGGAAGGCTGCAGGTGAGTGCCGGTGGCGCACCCAGAACGTAGTCAGATCCTGACGAGTGCAGCCCCAGTGTGCAGCCTCCCGAGCCCTCCCCCAGTACCCATTCTCCTGGTTGACACTTTGAGCAAGTTACTTAATCTCTTGGCCTTCATCTCCTCGTTTGCAATATTGGGGCAGGAATCACCTGCTTCAGAGGTAAGGCGAGAAACAGGAACTAAGTGAGCGGTAATCGTCCTCTGATGGATGCTGAAGACACTCTGCAGCTCTGAGAAGCTCACAGCTAACCATTTGGAAGCAAATGTTGAATCTGCTGATGTGTTCCTTGTGGACGCTCCAGCATGGGCCTGGGGGGGTCTGGGTGGTGCTCGTGAAGAGCTGGACTTGGGTGGCAGGGCTGGAGATTTGAAGGCACAGCTCGCTGCCCTGAACTTGCTGCTGCCAGGGAAGCCCCGCCGACTCCCGAGATGGAATTGCAGCTCTTGGGGCAAATTCTGCTTTGCTGCATTTTTGTGGTTTCTTCTTTGTGACAGGCAGGAGTGTGGGAAAACCGGAAACAGCTCAGCATCAAAAATGCACAGAAGGGGGGAAGCAAAGATTTCTTCAGAATTTAGGAAATATAATCCGAGTATAAGAAGGCATGCTGTGAGGCGATGTTCCAGCAAATAGTTTCCAATTTGCCTTTAAACCCAGCATAAGTCTGTGGGGCTAAGTGAGCACTAATGGAGGGAGACCTTACCATTCTCTCACATGCAGAACGCCCAGTGTTGTGGAGGCCCCATAGATACTTTCTATTATTATATCGTCATCATCATTACTGTGGGAGTAGTCGGGGGAGAGCAGAGAGAGAATGCACCCACATATACTATGGCACACATGTGGAGGTCAGAGGGCAACTTTGGGGAGCCGGTGCTGTCCCGGACCCAGGTCATCAGGCTTGCACAGCAAGAGGTTTTATGAGCTGAGCCCTCTTCTCACTTAAAAGAAAAAGAATAGTACAGGGTTTGTTGTTTGTTTGTTTATGTCTATTTTTTTTCTGAACTGACTCATGAATTACCTTAATTTTAGACTTACCAAAAAAAAAAAAAATTACAGGGACAGCACAGTCAGTCCCGAGGTACCCACCAGCTTTGCTCACTGTTAGCATCGTTCCCGTAGGTAGGCTCGGGTCATTCCACGTTGGAAGCTGCTGCTGCTGCTGCTGCAGTATTGTGAGCTACACTTTATATGTTATTTGGATCAGTGAAGTCTTTTGCTCTTTTGTTTGTTTTTTGAGACAAGCGGTGCAGTCCTTTTTAATCCACAGAAATGTCCACAGCTCCTGGAGTCAGAACCTTGAGCATCATTTGGTCCATTCTTGCTCTTCTAGAACGATTCTTGTTCCTGGCCATTCTAACAACTTTCTCACATCCCCGTGGTTCAGCTTCCTACTTTAAAACAGGACTAATGGCAGTAGTACCTGGCTAAAGGGATCGTGAAGAGAAATGAATTCAGAAATGTTGAGCGGAAATACAGTGCGTGCTCCACAATGCTTGTTAAATGAGGCTTACGTGCTATTATGGTTGACCGTGAGATAAGAGTCAAGAAAATTCCGTGTAGTTTGTTTACTGTGTCCCTGAAAGATGTGTTGCTTCGTTTGTCCCCATCTTGGTAGAGCCTTCCTTCTGGTTCAGCTCAGATTAACCAAGAGCCGTCCGTCCTGACTGGTGGGACTGAGTCACGCTCAAGAATGCCACGGAGGCCCCAAGAGACAGAGCTAATGAGAAGTTGTAATGAGCGTTTCCCCATGCCAAGCCCTGTGCTTTTGGGTTGAACTTGCAGCTTCTCCTAGCACAGAGGTTGGCATCAGACAGGCAGAAGCAGTTTCCAAGAGCATCATCAAAGTTTCCACATCCTAGAGGTTGGGTCTGGAGAACAATAGAACATCAGAGATGGAATGTCCTTTGGATTTGGGTGCAGAGGGAACTGAAAATGAAAACATTGGGGTCCTGTTTCATTATGATAATAGTCAAGTCTTCTTCCCATCTGTGAAACAAAAAACCGCTGCCCCTCCTGAATAATTCGCCCGAATAGCTTGCTTTCCGTTGATGCAGTTGAAAGCTTCTTTATGAGCGCATTTGTGTTTGAGGCTCGCTTCACAACCATTTTCCTGGTCCAGCAGTTCTTGCTGTCACTCACGAGTTCCTATACCCCGACTCTTCCTGTCAGTTCTGTGAGGAGAGTGGACATTTCTTCCTCCTCTCCCTTCCCCTCACTTGTTTTCAACTATTTACATAGGACCAGTCACCTCTCTTCATTTTCCTAATGCTTGAAACACTTCATAATTTAGTGTCCATCTCACCACCTCCTTTCACTCGTGTGTGTGTGGCATTTCTTCTACAAGATAACTGAATTAAAAGGGACGGACAGCAGCTTGTCAACCCCTAAATGCATCAGAACTGTTTCTTCCCTGTGACGTTTCTTTTCAGAACCATGTATTTCCCAGGAAATATGGGAAAAGAAACCCAGGGAGGTTAAAGATTGCCAGGCAAATTGATCGGCTCCTGAATGAACCAGATCAAAGCGGTTGTAACTTGGGAAACTTCTCCTAAGAAAGTAAGGGGCGGGGCATGTTGGCTCAATAGTGGAGCATATGTTTAGCAGGTATGTGGTCCTAGGATCCTAGAGGAAAGGACAGGAGAGGGGATGGGGAGGAAAGGGGAGGAGGGACAGAGGAGAACGGGGACGAAGAGAGGAGGAAGAAGACAGAGACCGAACTACAGTATTAAGTCGCTTTGCCTCAAGTGACCGTAGTGGGAATTTTGTTTCTTTGTTTTTCGAGACAGGTTTTCCCTGGCTGTCCTAGAACTCGCTCTGTAGACCAGACTGGCCTCAAACTCAGAGAAAATCTTATCTTTGCCTCTAGAGTGCTGGGATTGGAGGAGTGTGTCACCACATCCAGACTTAGTGGGAGTTTTTAAAGGTAACTGAGTGCTGTCCTGTCCAGCACCTAGGACAGTGGTGTTTGTTAAAGACTTGGGGATTAGGAGGAGGAATGTATTAAGAGCTAAGCAGCCTGGTCAAACCAAGTATCAGCATATGACTGGAGCGTCTGCGGAGGTCAGCAGTATGATGAAACCTGCTCTGGGATAAATGTCAGAAGAACATAAAAATAAATGTCCAGGAAGACACATGTATGTATGTGTCTTCCAGCTTTTTCTTGTGTGAGTCAAGGCAGTGAGAAGATTCTAGAGAAAGTCCTCAGGAGCTGTAATGGTCCAAACCTCCTTGTTGTGGGGGTAGCCGCTGCCATACTGTAGATTAACTATTATCTGTCCATCTTGCGGTCTTTTATTATATGATTTGAAGAAACATGGTTGAGTCTGTTGTATATCCATCCTCTATAGGGAGTACTCAATGTGTTCCTAAAAGTGGTCATTGTAATTAGTAGCTGTACAGTTTTCATGCTAGAGTAATAGGATGTAGCATGGGTGCTAGTGTAGGAGGGTACACAGGTGGCTGAGCCAGAACCAGTACTCTTGGCACCCAGAACGCTGACCACATACTTCCCAGCAGACCACGGTCTTCAGAAGTCCCTACCAGTCCTCTTCAATTGTATGTGTACAGCAAGTGCAGATTAATCATCCTAAAATACTGCTTTTGGAAATCCAAAGCAAGCACTTGGGGGCGCAGCCCCTCCCTTTCCATGCCAGCTTTACCACCTACAGGGCTGGGAGGCACTCAGAAGGAGGAAAGAGCAATGCCACTCTGCTGCCGAGTTCTTGCTAGGTGCCACGCAGGAAGGACGGGGTTCAAGATCAACACTGAAGGCCTTTCATATGGCTCCTGTGAAAGTGCAGTCTGTGACGTGCGTGGGAGGCTGGAATACGCTCACATGGCCCCCTCCCGCTCCAGAGCACAGCCGGAACCCAGAAGAAATAAGAAGTCAGGAGGTTAGATTCTCTTGTCGTCTCTCTGTCGCCCTCATCATTTGGGCCCGAAGAGTGGCTTAGGGGGTCGTCAGGTTTGCTCCTGGTGTGAACATTGGAGAGACAAGGCCCAGCACCCTCCTCAGCAGAAGTCACACTGGTTGTGTGTAGTGAGTAGTGTGAGAGTCACAGAATGAAGCCGGGCGGTGGTGGCGCACGCCTTTAATCCCAGCACTCGGGAGGCAGAGCCAGGCAGATCTCTGTGAGTTCGAGGCCAGCCTGGTTTACAGAGGGAGTTCCAGAACAGCCAAGGCTACACAGAGAAACCCTGTCTCAAAAAAAAAGTCACAGAATGATGACTCTTCTGTTAGTGGTTCATCCGTGGGTCATTGGATTAAAACCCTTACCTTTCTTCCCTGCCTGCTGGGGTGAAACTGTGACATGATTGATGGAGATTTCCTTCCTTTGCTTTGCATCTCTTAAGACTTTCTTCTTTAAAAATGAGCAAATAAATATTGAAAGCTCCCTGCGTCTGAGGATGGATTAAAAGTATTTATAGTAAAGATCCAGAGGCTTTGCCAACTCCAAAAGTGAGCTGAAGTGTGAGCGAGAACAGCATTTTAGGAAACATTTCAGTTGTATTCCTAGCAGACTTTAAAGAGGAGTGTATCGTGTTCTAAGTTAGCAAAGGTGTCAGAGAAAGTGCAGGCACCAGGGCTGCCTGAGAAACCAGGGGAGTCCAGTGACTCAGAGCCAGGCGGAGGGGAACGGGGAATTCCTGATACAAAAAAGAAACGCTCTTCACAAACCTGGAGTAGGAAGTATGCTTACAAAGGCTCAAAAAAAAAAAAAAAAAGTATTAGAAGAAAGGGAAATTCACCCTAAAACAATGCCTCCCCCAAGGAGAAATAATTGTCATTATTGTAAGCACATTAGATTAAAGCAGTAGCACATGGAGCTTTGAACAATGTAATTAACAAATCAATAGAGAAATAGCTTGTCCCCAGTGGAATAGGGTTGTGTTGTTGTTGTTTTGGGTTTTTGTTGTTGTTTTGAGACAGGGTTTCTCTGTAGCTTTGGCGCCTTTCACTCTGTAGATCAGGTTGGCCTCGAACTCACAGAGATCCACCTGGCTCTATCTCTGAGTGCTGGGATTAAAGGCGTGCGCCACCACTGAACAGTTTTTAAGGCTTGAACATTTCAGTTCTCAAAAAGAAAAAATATATATATTATCTAACCACTTTATAGTGAAATGACAAAATGCCCAAATGATTTGAAATTTTTTAAGCATGATTTTAAATAACTTGTATCAAAGTCATATTGAAGACTATTCTGAAAATAAGAATTGTACACACCAAAAGTTGTATTTGAAATGTAGTCAGAGATATACCCAAAGGTAAATTCATAATTGACCTCATTTTCTTTTTAAAATACAGAAAGATTAAAAAAAGGATGAGCTGAGTTGTAGGCCTGCTGGCTTGTCTTCATGCAGTCTTACCTGCTGTCCTGCGCTCAGCTCCTCCACTAAATCTACCCCCCACCTTCCTGCTGGTTTCATTTTGTTTGTGTTGGCGTGTGAGAGAGAGTGTGGGCACGTGTGTACCACACCTTGTGGAAGTCAAGAGAACATCTGGCTGTGACTTGTCACCTTGCGCTCTGTTGAGGCGGTGTCTGGATTCTGTGGCTGTGCTGATGCTCCAGGCTGGTTGGCCTGGACGCCTCTTTGATTGTTCTGTCTTCACTCTTGTCTGGACTGTAGAGTGAGGCTTGGGACTGTCGGTGCATGCCATCACATCCAGCTCTTTCCATGGCTTCCAGGAAACAACTGGATCAAACTCAGGGGGATGGGCTTCTGCGACAATGATGAGGTTTTCTTTAAGCACATATATGTACTTAACATTAAAATTTCAAAATATATAAATCAAAGGTAATAGCTTACAAAGAGAAATTCCCAAACTGTCAATCATAATGGGTGGTTTATTTACAATATGTGTCTTTAATTGTGCATCTAAACTATTTTCTTTGATAGTTCTATTATTTTCACACACATACTCCTATTTCATCTCCCCAACCTGAAGCTCTTCCTTATTGAAATTTACCCCTATCATAACTCAAACAAAATAACACCAATTTGAATGATTAAAGTGCAGAATTAGCAGTTTGCTTTAAATGGGTAACTTTCAATCTTTATGACTACCACACATAATAAAAATACATTTAATATGCAAGCCAAGAAAAATAACCATGTGCATTTGTGAAATAAAATGTCATAAGTATTTTCCTGTTATTATATTTATTTATTTATGTTTATTCTTATTTATGTGGATGTGGATGTGTTCATGGGAGCCAGCAGAGGGTGTTCGATTCCCTGGAGCTGAAGTTGCTGGTGGTTGTAAACTACCTAACATGGGTGCTGGGAACTGAATTCAAGTCCTCTTTAAGAACAGTGCATGCTCGTAATGGCTGACCCATCTCTCCAGCCCCATCTTATTTTCAGTGCTGATTGTGAGCCCCTAAATTGATTTCACAACTTACATCTGAGTCACAACTCAGCCTCTTAAAAATTTTAATAGTTATGCCTGCTCCTAACCAAACATACATGTTTTAGGTAAATTTGAATGTTCGCAAAACTTCAGCAATACTGTGCCACAAAGTATCAGTCTCAAACAGTTTATATTCTTTAATCATAATGAACTTGTTAGAAATGTAATCTAAAAGATGGCTTTTGGGTCTTTAAAGTCTATTTGGTGGTATTTTTAAGTATGCCTATTACTCAGTGAAATATAAAACTCTATCTTCACACTAAAGGGCTGTGGGCGTGCTGTCCATCAAACCTGTGTACTGGAGGACAGATCTGCTTCCAGGCTGTTTTTGGTGTTCCTGCTGAGATCAAACTTAGCACCTCGTGCATGCCAGGCAGGCACCCTCCCCCGAGCCACACTCCTACACCTAAAAACGTTTATTGTAAATATATTTATTAAGACAAGGAAAAGAAGGCTCGAGAGATGGCTGGGAGGTTAAGAGCTCTGCTGTCCTAGGACACACCAGTTCAGCTCCAGCTCCCCACCTGGAGGCTCACAGCCGCCTGTAGCTCCACCTCCAGGCCAGCGATGCCTCCTCTGGTTCCGAAGGCACTCAGGTGTGTGTGTATTCATGCATGTGTGCTCACATGCACACAGACACAAACTTTAAATCTTTTTTTAAAGGCAAGTGATAGAAAATAAATGAGTTAATTGTATAACGTGAAAAGCTATAAAAAGACAGTTGTGGAAACTAATTTAAAAAAAAGAAAAGAAAAACAGAAACCACCTGGAACCAACTGAAGGAATGTTGGGAAGAAGTTAGAAGATAGGTAGTCTGTGAGTGAGTACTTACTAAGAAAAATCAAAGTACATGTTCCATTTGGGGAGCATTCTTTTCTTTAGCCTGCCTTGTAGTCTACGGTTTCTTCTCACCTTTAGGAGTTGGTTATCACTGTTTGGGGCTGGGTATTGTTTTTTCAATAATCTCTGAATTATATATTATGTACACATGTGTGTGGGTACCCATGAAGGCCAGAAGAGGGCGTAAGATCTTCTAGAGCTGGAGTTATAAGTAGTTGTGAGTCACCCAGCTTGAGGGCTCGGAATGGAACTCGGGTCCTCTGCAAAAGCAACAGGTGCTCCTAACTGCTGAGCCATCTCTCCTACCCCCCCCCACCAGCATTTTGTAAGAATGATTGAATTTGGGGTGCTTTCAGGACCTTCCCAAATGCACCCAAGCCTCTGTCACACAGTCCTGTGATAGTCAGCATCTCAGGCTCTGGCTTTGGGTACAGTCTGAGCATTTTCCTCCAGTCGATCCTTCCATCTTGTCCTGGCTAGTTTATTGTCACCTTGACACAACTAAAGAGTTATTTGGGAAGAGGGACTCTCAGAAAATGCCTCCCTAAGGTTTGCCTGTTAACAAACGTGTAGTGTGTTTTATTGGTTATTGATTGATGTAGTGTGCTCTGCCCATTATCAGTGATGCCATCCCTGGGCAGGTGGTCCTGGTGTGTAGAAGAAAGCAAGCTGAGCAAGCCAGGAGGAGCAAGCATTCCTCCATGACCTCTGCTTCAGTTCTTGCTTCTAGCTTCCTGCTCTGACTTCCTTCGTGATGGACTGTGATGTGGAACTGTACATTGAAACAGGAATAGAAATCCCAAGATACTTCTAAAGAAAGGTCGCCTCGGATACGGTGGTATGAGTCCAAGTGAACTGTTATTCTAAAGCATTGGACTAGGGTACCAGTATCCAGGAGTTAGAGATAAAGAACAGCTTGGAAAGAAGCTGAAGCGTCCAGGACTGAGCTGTAATCAGTCTGGTGAGGTGATCAAGAAAACAGACCCTGAAGGAAAGCCTAGCACTTCAGCAGAGGTTACATGAAATGAAATAATGGGCAAAAGCAAGAGCAGAGGAAACACAGGTCCACCAAAAAAGGACATCAGATGCCTCGATTGCTATCCAAATGGATAGCAGGGCAATACTCACCATGCTCCTCAAGACCTGAGCCGAGGCACGTACAGGCTGCCTGCATGGAGTGGTCGTGCTGCCCCTGGAAGTTCCGGGCAACCCTTTGATTGGCTTAAGTTCCCCAGGTAGAGGCTTTCTTCTAGTCCTACCAGAAGAAATCTTCCCAAGTGATGATCACAGACAGTATTTCTCTTACAGGGATATTATTTGTAATTCATTATTGAACTTCTTGGTGACCTGCTCCTTTAGAACAGTGGTTCTCAACCTGTGGGTTGCAACCCTTATGGGGGAAAAAATGACCCTTTCACCTTAGGGTAACCTAAGACCATCAGAAAACACAGACATTTACATTACAAGTCATGACACTAGTAAAATCACAGTTATGACGCAATAATGAAAATAGTTGTATGGTTGGTGGTCACAACATGAGGAACTGTATTAAAGGGTCGCAGCATTAGGAAGGGTGAGAACCACTGCTTTAGAAGAAGAATGCCTGTTCTTTCTTAGACTTCAGAAAAGGTAGAAATGGAAGAGGAGTAGACAGAGGGGCAAGTGACTCCCAAGCCAGGCTACAAAGTGTGCATTTGATATTTCAGGACCCCCTGTAGGTGGTAGCTGTGGGCAAGTTCCAAAGGAAACACTGCCTAAATGAAAACACGTGCTATCCTTCGGGAAGGGTTTGAGACAGTGGTGATAAGGGCAGCAGTGATAATGTGGGTGTCTGTTTAGTGTGACATCTGCTCCTGAGCTGTGATGTCCTTGACCTTCTCCGTCTTCATCGTCAGCAGCCCATGGTCCTGTCACACTGCTGCCCAAGAACAGAAACTGCCTTGAAGACAGCCAGAGAGGGCTGCAGAGTAGAGTCCTGGGATGCATGAGACCGTGGATTCCATCTGCACTGGACGGGGGAGAAGAGAAGGAAAAAGACAAAGCACTGCTGTCCCGGCTTCATTTCTGTTGCTGTAGTTAAAAACACCAACCAGAAATGACTTAGGGGGTCACAGGAGTTATTTCAGGTTCCAACTCCACATCACAGACCATCACTGAGGGAAATCAAGGCAGGCCTGCTTCCTATCCCACCCTGCATTACCTTTTACCAAGTGTTTGAATGTAATTGGCCCCGATAAGCCCATATGAAGTGGCACTGTTAGGAGGTGTGGCTTCGCTGGAGTGGGTGTGGCCTTGTTGGAGGAAGTGTGTCACTGTGGGGGCGGGCTTGGAGGTCTCACATATGCTCAAGCCAAGCCCAGTGTCTCAGACCACTTCTGTTGCCTGCGTGTCAAGATGTAGGACTCTCAGCTGCTCCACCAGCACCATGTCTGCCTACATGCCACCATGTTCCACCATGATGATAATGGACTGAACCTCTGAAACTGTAAGCCACCCCAATTAAATGTTTTTCCTTTATAAGAGTTGCCATGGCCATGGTGTCTCTTCACAGCATAGAAACCCTAACTAAGACAGAAGTTGGTACTGGGTGTGGAGTATTGCTGTGATAGGCCTGACCGTGCTCTTGTTTGAAGAAAAATGGACCTTGAGACTGGATTAGAAAAGCAGTGGAACACTTTAATTGCTGCTTCATGGGCCATTCTAGTAGGAACATGGAAGACAATGGTGTGATTTGAACTGTAGGGGCCTGGCTCAAGAGGTTTCAGAAGAGAAGAATGTTAGTATGTTGGCCTAGAGATCATTCTTGTGATATTTTGGTGAAGAATGTGGCTGCTTTTTGCCCTTGTCCAAACAGTCTGTCTGAGGCTAAATTGAAGAGTTTTGGATTAATTCCACTGTCAGCCTAGTATAGACTCTGTCATGTGGTTATTAGTGTTAACTCAAGATTTATAATGAAAAGGAGCACCAGGAAGTGGAATGGAGCTAAGTCCCGTGTTCACGGCGATAAAAAGATTAAGAAATGGAATAAAGGGAGTGGTGACCTCAGGACAAGATCCCACCCAGCTAAATTTCCAACTTGTGAAAAGGAATTAAAGAAAAGCTTAAAGCGTGGTGTGGTGGTACACACCTTCTTAATCCCAGTACTCAGAAGGCAGAGGCTGGCAGACCTGAGTGTGAGAGCAGCCTGGTCTACAGATCCAGTTTCAGGACAGCCAAGCTTAGGCAGTGAAAGACACCATCTGCAAGTAAAAGTTGGTGAAGACGTAATGGAACCAGGGGGCCGGCCATGCTCCAGGCCCAGTGAGCAGCAGAACTTGGTAACTACCCCTGCAATGCATTTACTCCTAGGAGAGCAGCAAAGAATCATTTGGGGGCAAGTGCAAAAGAACACAACCACCCTGGCTGGCCATGTTCAGAGTGGGCTGCCCAGAAGTTGTGATGTAGTTTCCTAAGGAAATGATGTTAGCACAACACAAACATGTTTACTCATAGTGTGCCCAAAACAGTCATGACAGACATAAACCATTTTGGATACTAGTGTTTCCATGGAAAATTTCACTCAGATTTTTCCCCTTAAATTGCTGTGGACACATTTCTCCATCAAAGAGGAGTACTCTTTGATCCCTGTTGGTGACACCATAGACTCATGAGTCCAATTCCCAGGCTGTATAGACGGACGATGGGAGGGTGAATGGAATTGAACTCAGGGCCTTGGAGACCTTGGAAGAGGAACAGAATAAAGTCTTTTAAAGGGGAAAGAGAGTCGGGGAGTTCCAGAGAGGCTAAAAGAAGGTTAAGAGATTTGAGGGGCCCAGAACTCACTGGATCTAAGCCTCCAGGATCTCCTCACTGTTTCTTCTAGGGACACAGTGAGTTTGCGTCTCCCTTTTTACTGTTCATGTACGGACTTTAATGAAACTGGGTTCAACCCCATGCTGCTCCCTACCCAACTGATCTTAAAGCAAGCACATTAGCTTTAATGTCTGTTTGTTTCTGTAAAGGAAATGGCTGTGCTAACCCTCACCCACCCCCCAGTACTTCTTTCTCAACTGGAATTACACTCTCTCCTCATCTGGTCCCCAAAGGTTCCCAGGTAAAATGGCAATTTGGGGCAATTCCACGGAGTGTGTCTGATGGTCAAAGGGGTTTATTTTGAGTTAACTTAACAAGCAAAGGGGAGTTGGTCGTGGGATCCAGGAAAGGTGAGGCGCGGTCCCACACAGTTCTCTGGAGAATTCTGCCTTGGTCCGCAGTACCAGCATCCAGGATCACGAGGTAGTCAAGAGAACGAGCATGTGCGCATTTCAGTTCTTAAAGGGAGGGGGAGCGGGGGGGGGGGAGTACCTAGCAGTTACCGCCTGCCTCCTGGGGGTGGTGCTTCAGGGGCAAAGCAGAGACAACCACCCCTACAGTGTAAGCCTGCTTCTGGCTCAGAACTACTGACCAAATTTATTTCTTCATAAAACTGTCTTTCCTCCTCTCCACTCTGAGCCAACACCTATTTCTTAGACTGTCATGACAACTGAAATGGGATTTCCTCGGGGAGGTCACCCTTGCCCTTGCCCTCCACTGGGGAACTCAGGCTCCCTGCTCCCTCTCCAGTCAATTCTGCTGGCTTCTTTTATGCGTCTTCTGTGTTTACCCTCACGTCTGCTGTACCACCCATCATGAGACACAGCACGTGCTGAGTGTTTTTTATGTGAACCAGTGAGTTAGGATAGCCACGTTGGGCAGGGCTTCCAAGGACTGTGGGGTAAATACTCAACAGTCCAAAACCAAAGAAATGAGCAAACAATATAGCCGTAGTCTCCCAGCTAGAACTTTTATAAACCAACTAAAATCAAGGCAGATGGACCCAGTAAGCAAACGTGTTTGTAGGCACAGTGGGTCAAAATTCTTCCAAAACTAGGTGTTAAAGATCTGCTATAAGCAAAATGCCTCAAGTGGACCAGGCTGTTAATAGTTTCTGTCTTCACGGAGCTTTTGTTAGTCACGATGACAAGTAGGATGATGCATCCATCTACATGAACTGGTAATTATAACTTTGAAACTTATAATTTTGATGAATGCAATGAAAAGTTCCACAGGTGTAAGAGCCTTTAACAGGGAGATTTGATGTGATCAACATGCCAGAATAGAGTTTCTGAGACTTGCCGGAAACCTGTGTACCAAGAACCATCATGCTCCGCCTCCTCCACAGCTGGCCTGAGGGGAGGTGCCGTAGAGTGGTGCCTCAGCCCAATAGGGGGCATTTTGCACCTGGTAATTCTTGGGGAGCCTGTCTGTGTGCTGCAGAATGAACCCTTAAGTAGCATTCCTGGTCTTGACTTGCGAGGCAACCCATTGTATGATAGCCGCCGATGTCTTAGCCTTGTTCCAGGTCTAAGGCCAGAGAAGGATGCTGGTGACCACATCTGTCCTCCTCCCTTCCCCAACTAAGAGCCATTGCTCTGCATGAAATGTGCTCTTTAAAAAACATCATTTATCCAAGTCAGAACGGCGAACTAAGTATGCACTCGCTAAATAACTATGTATTGAGCAGTGAGACACCACAGGGAGAAGAGAACCATGCAGTTGGGAGTAGATAAAAGGTCACAGATCTGTAATATTCGGGGAGACGGATGTATCTGTCGGTGAAAGAAGTCATCTGTGGAAACAGGACATTTTAACAGAGGCTCAAACGAGGCAGGGGGGGTGTGCGTTACGCCATAAGGAGAAACACCAAGACCAAGGAGGAGGCCATTGGAGGGCCGTCTGTCCTTGGCCTCGCCTTTCCGTCAGCGCCTTTGTGTCTGCAGGCCTCACCAGGCTCCTTTGTGTTTCAGAGGGTTCTCCGCAGAAGGGCAGCTGAACGGACTTCAGAACAGCCTTAGCCCTGCAGCCTTTATGCCCATCGCCAGCTCCACAGGTCAGTGGCCTGCTCTTCTCTGGGGGGGGCAGCAAGGAAGGTGGCATCTGGCACTTCTCTCCTTTGCCTCCTCTGTCAAGAGCGTCAGCTCAGAGGGACAAATGTCCAGGCCTTGAAAGCATTGGCAGATCGGTATTTTGATGATATTTTTCCTTTAGAATAATACGACAGCCTGGGATAGGTGGGGTTTGTTTTGTTTCGTTTCATTTCGGAACCGATGGGGTAAATGCAACCTCCTTGTCTAGTAGACTACTCTGAGTTTCAATGTCCACTCCCTGTGTTTGACTGGCACCTCACTAGTCACTTAGTATTTCTCCATGGTGGATCTCTCGGCCCTCACAACAGCTTCATGAGCTCCATCTCCTACCTCCCCTGACACGAGGAAACTAAGACTCAGCATATTAGCTGTACATGCATCCATAGTCAGGTGTGTGGACTTGGATGTGAGTCTCATTGTGTTGCTGCCAAAGGTCTGTCTGTGGACAGGGCCCGTAACCTCTCACTGTAAGGGCATGTGTGCAGGTGAGGGAGCAGCCAGCCAGGGGAGTTTGGGGTTTTTTTGTTTTGTTTTGTTTTGGTTTTTTTTGCGTAATAATTCATAAGCACACACTAATCAGAAAACTGAAAGAAGGTAACTTTGACTCAAGTCAACAAACACTGACTACTGAGCACATACTCTGGAGTAGCATTTGGCCCCTGAGTTCCACACAGTACAGGACAAACAGAATGGTCTCCACTCTGGGGTGCTGAAAAACTCAAGGAGATGGAAGGGGCATGAGGAGTGGCTACAGGAGATTCTGTGGCTGATTCTGTACTGGGGTCATGGGGAATGACAACAGACAACATTGACTAGGCCTTCACTGTATGTCACTTCACTGTGTGCTGAGTGCTTTGTAGCAAGCCCAGTGTCAAGGGTACACATATAAGAACTGAGAGCCCCTGTCTTATTTACGTGTAGAGGAGTCAACAGGTTGTGAATGAAGTACATCTGAAGTGTCCTGGAGTGCTTACAATGAATGCAAAGACCTGTGCCATGCACACACACGTACTTTTTCTGCAAACTAATTTGTTAGTATGGCTGGGGAAAGAGTGTGTGCAAAAGATGGCGAGAGAAAAGTGGTGGAGTGTCAGGGCCAGTCGTAAGCCGTGGAGGGAACTTGTCATCATCCGGACAGCTGCAAGAAGCCCCGGAGGAGTTCGGGAAGAGGACAGGGGATGTGATAAGGAGCGACAGTGCCCCTGAAAGTCGTAGCAGATGCTTGACTGCATCGTGAGGACAGTTACACATATCTCACTGCTTTGTTTTGAGGATTAAATGAAGCAGTATGTACAGAAGGACTCTTCCTACATCCGGGTTATTGGGCCATATTAACATTCTAATAAGAGCATAAAATCAGTTCTCCTGCACAGCATCGGAGCCTGAATTCAGGAGATATTTGATGGCCTGTGCTTGTGACCCTCCCCATGAAGACTAGAGCATGGTGGTGGTTGCTGTTTCATGCTGGGCACTTGACCACACCACACCAGTGACCTCACGTGTGCTGGGTGCTCTGCCACCGAGAACACCCCAGCTCTCAGAGCACAGCAGCTCTGGTTAAGGAGGTAAAACTTGGGCCTGGAACTGTGATGGAGAGAAGTGATGACTGAGAATCGTGGGCAGGTTTGAAGTCACTCTGGGTCACGGCACTTAGAGCCTTTCCCTCATGCTTTAAGCTGGAGACGTTTGCAGGACTCAGGAGCCTCGACTACCTCCCGTGCATTCCTAATTGAACCATATGGAGTTGAACTCTGTGTGCTCTCTAGTTGAAGGAATTAGAACTGTGAAGGATCAACTGGGTCATGATTGCAGCAGCTTGGTGGCCACTAATGACATCAGTTAGACCTTGTCAAAGTCATACTGTATTTGTGTTGGCATAAAGGACAGATCAAGCAGTTATATTTGCCATCAACTGTTGTTGTTTTTGTTCTTTTGGGGGACCTACCACCCAGCTCCCAAATAAATCACACATGGAGGCTTACTCTTACTTATGAATGCCCGGCCTTAGCTTGGCTTGTTTCTTGCCAGCTTTCCTTGACTTAAATTATCCCATCTATCTTTTGCCTGGGGCTTTTCCTTTTCTCTGACTTCTGTATCTCACTCTTACTCTGTGGCTTGCTGTGTAGCTGGGTGGCTGGCCCCTGGAGTCCTCCTCCTCCTCTGGCTCCTAGGTCCCTCCTCCCAGTTTTCTCCTTCTATTTATTCTCTCTGCCTGCCAGCCCTGCCTGTCCTTTCTCCTGCCTCACTGTAGGCCGTTCAGCTCTTTATTGGACCATCAGGTGTTTTAGACAGGCACAGTAACACAGCTTCACAGAGTTAAACAAAAGTAACACACCTTAAAATAATATTCTACAACAATCAACCATTTCCCTGCTTCCCCCTTGAGGTAACAGCCAGATGATTATTCCTGCCATCATTCCTGTTCACTCACCAGATATTTAGTGCTTTGTCACCCTGTGACTCGAGGCCTCTACATGTCGTTGGATTTATTGTCTGTGACTCCCGTGATGCTAACGAAATGCTGGAGTACAGGAACCCGTCAGGGCTGACACTTGGTGAATTCCCAGCCCACGTGGCATTGGTAACGGCCCTGCATGGCAGTGTTTCAGCAAGGCAGCTCGTGATTTCCACAGCAGTGAGATTTCAAAGCTGTTCTAGAGTCTCAAGGGGTGTTCTGTGCTAAGGGGACAGGGCTGCCACCAGCCGCAGTTTCCTTTAAGCCCAGAAGAAGGGGGTGGGGAGCGGAGGAGGGGGACAGAAAAAGAGCACGACAGTGCCGTATTACTCTCCTCAGCTGTCCTCCAAATACCTTTAGCCCCTGCCTTGTACAGTAACAGGCCCATAAATATAGCTCATGTCTGTTTCCTGCCCTTTAACCCTTCGCTTTCATCTGGCTGGCTCCACTTTAAGATGTGTGACTTTGCAGGTAGCTCTGAGCTGTAAAACAGCCCAGTCCTTTACTTCTGGTGGTGGGCTCATTGCATTCTTTCTGTTATGCACATTCAGTAAAAAAAAAAAAAAAAAAAAAAAAAAAAAAAAAAAAAAAAAAAAAAAGAAAGCACCTCTGCTAGCAGAGGACCTGGAAGGAAGGCTGCCTGAACGTTAGGGTCCTTAACGTCCCTACCTCAGGCCTTACATCCCAAGTTTGCAGTGAAAAGAAGGGGCAGAGTCAGCAGACTTGGAAACTGGAGAAGGAAGCTGGAGCGAGGGCCCTTGGCCCGAAGCCAAACACATTGGCTCCCCTTTGCAACCTTGGCGCTCCTTCTTGAGCTCTGGAGTGCTAATGGTGAACTAAAGCAGCAAAGAAGGCAGATTAGACACTGTGGGGATCTGCAGCAGTACCTACTGCCCCGGCCCAGCCCACTCCTTACCTTCTGTAACGCACCCTACCTGGAAGACAGCCTCTTGCCTCACACCCGTATTCTTAAGCTCCTGTTAGTCTGTAGTTGTGGATGGGACCTTGCTCTCTTGAAAATCAATGATGGATGGCATTTCTAGAAGAAAGCAGCAAAGTCCTGTTAAATGCTTATTGTCTCCAACCCTGGTAAAATGTGCAGTGGCTCCATGACCTCCTCATGGGGACATCACAGAAACGCCTCAGTGTGACAGTGCCCGTCCACTCCCCTGGTGTCTTGAGACAAGAGAAATGAACTTACTTTAATGTAAAGTAAATCCAGAGGGGCTTACACCCTCAGGACCTGGAAATCATTTTAACTTCCAAGTGACTTGTTTGCCTGGCAGCTGCCGGTAGGGATGACCTGTTTCCATTATCAGATTCTTCATCCTACGCTATGGAGTTAGTAGAGCTCCTCCGGGGTCTGGACATAGGGAAGAATAAGAAGAGCAGCGCTCCCGGGGTGATGGCCCTACTGTCTGATGGCCTCTTCTTTTCCTTCCATTTCCCCCTTGTTGGGGCTTTAACTTCTACACCCATTACTAAAACTCCCTGAGAATTCTTCTGTGCAGGGATGAAGGGTAAGATTTCGAGGTGATGCCTACTCCTGTGCTGTTGGGAAGCAGAAGAGAGAGAAAGAGTTGGGTTTGGCAGGAGGCGGGGTGGCAACATCTGAGAACAATGGTTCTCTTAGCCTAGTTTGGGATTTTACCTCTTGTCCTTTGGGCCAAGATCAAATACAGTGTTAAGTGGGGATTTTTTTTTCTTCGTTTTTCCAGGATCTTTGGAAGCTCCCCAGGTTATTTTCGCCAGATCCAAACCCTTACCCACACAGTCTGGAGCCTTTGCTACAGTTATAGGACAGAGAAAATCAAAGTCGGTGAAGTCAGGGACAATTTAAGGTAATAGTAAGAATAAGAGCGTGTTTTTGTCGTTATCACTTTCTGACTTCCTGCCACAGCCAGGGACTCAGTAGCTATGAAGAAAGCAATGCAGTTCAGGGTCTGGGGACACAGCTCACTGGTACAGCACATGCTTAGCATGCACGAAGCCCTGGGTCAGATCCCCAGTACCAACAAAGAACCAAAGGCAGTCCAGTCGGGACTTTATGAAAACAGCACCAAAGACCACTTCAAATCTGGGTCAGAGTTAAGCTGTGCTTAGCTGGCTTCTGTACTGCACTGGCCCCCCCAGAAGGTGGCACTGTGGCAGTAAGAACTTTCCCTGCTGGTATTAGAAGTTTTTGTTAAAAATGCAGGGTCTTTGAGACCAGTCACAAGCTTTAAAGCCGTAACCAAGGTTCACAGGTAAAGTATAACGGGATATGGGAAAGGCGACACTGTTAAGACCCAATCACGATGGGCTCAACAGAGAACAGGTATTCATTATCAGGAAGGCTTTTAGACTAGAGGGAGGTAGTTCGTGGACTTTGAGATAATGAGGTGGAAAGGGAACAAAAATATTTTGTAAAGGCTTTGGTGACGTTCATAATTGTGGCGGTTACAAGTTTTAAATAAGCACACACCCGTTAATTAGCAGCAAAACAAGCTCGACCCCCTCCTGCACCACCTGTGGTAACCTGTGCAATTAAGGAGCTGCCAGACTTGGTCTTGTGAATCCGTGTCCTCACCTCACTAATGCTCCTCGGGGTTGTGTTCCAGCTGTAGCCTTCAGAACTCACCAGAAAATTCTCTGAAACCCCAAGACTGTAATTATTCCTTTCTTCTTTGCTCATTCCCACATACTCAGCATTAATGGCACACCTCCTATGAGCTTACTATTCTCCTTTCCTCTGGGGGAATATTTATAAACTTCTTTGAGAAGCATTATTCATTAAAATACCCCAGCAGAGCAAAGGAGAAAGAGAAGTTGTTTACCCACCACAGGCTTCATTTACATTGGATCAGAAAGCTTCAAATATCTTTCCCAACCCATTTAAACTCTCTCCAGAACGGAATGAGGAGAGAGACAGGAACACCAAATCCATGACTTGGTCATCTACCAAAACGTACCGGAGAAACCGAAAACACCCAGAATTGTAGTGCTGCTCAGCCAATTGCACTTTCCCCCAACACAAAGCAGCCAATCCCATGGTGAACAGCGTGTAAAGTATAGAAAACTTGAGCGTGGAGATCAAGATGTCCTTCGGTAGACTGGCATCCAGGAGGGTGAATGTGACAGCCAGCTCCAAACCAAACTGACGGCCTGCCAGGGAGTACTGGCGTCTCTGTTTCCAGGTCTGTGAGGCTTGGACCTGCCATCGCGTACCGCTTTCCTCAAGCCTGGTGTCCCCATGGTCCTCTCTGATCAGTGCTCACCCATGTAGGCTTGTCAACAGAGCAGCTTTGAGAAGGTTCATCTCCTCACCTGGAATTCTGTACAAACACGGTCCTGCTAAACTTGAGCTCACCGTCTCTGGAGACAGCATGCCAAGGGTGCATGGACGTGGGCCCAGAGTCAGTCACGGTCTCAGAAACCAGCCTCCTGTGAGCAGTATGGCTCCAGCGAAGCATCGCCAAGCAGGCCCGCCAGCCTGTGTCTGCAGAAATTCTTAATTCAGTTCATCTTGCCCATCTGCAGCGGGTCCTTCCTTGAACAGAGAAGTAGTTTACATGGTGAGGAGGCAGAAGAGTCTCAGAGGCCACAGCCCATTCCAGCAGCGATCTGTGAAACGGTGGTGAGCGAGGTCTCTGTACCCACAGTTCCTGCTGAGTGGCCTCGGCGGCTGTGACAGTCCCAGAAGCCTTCCTTATGTGGGTTGGAGAGGCAGACGCGCTGGACTGAAAGACCTATCTTTGCAAAACATGTTGTACAATGCTGAGGAAATTCCTGGTGTCCTCTTCAAGGTAACTGTGCTGAGGCATCAGAGAGGAACGCACATCTAAGACCCCCTCTGTCCTGCCCTAGGCGAGTGTTACCTGCAGACAGAGATATTGCAGTATTTGTTACCTTAGCTCCTGTCTGTTTTACCAGTAGACTATAAATATATACATTGTGTTAACTGTATTTTCTGTGTTCTCAGTGTTCTGATATTTGGGGTCCCTACAGACTAGGAAAGTGTCTGCCTCCATCAGGGCTGTTCACCCCAAGTTGCCCCAGAACAAACAAGCCTTTTCTAATCAACCAGTCCCAACAACTCTCTTTATCAAGCTCTCCCACCCCAGTCCAGAGTGTTCCCCCTGCCCAGTCATTCCTGAACCGGATCCCAAGCATCTAATGAACCCCTCCCGAGTTCCAAGGCCCACTGGAAATTATTCAGAAGAGAGAAAGCAGCCTGTGTCCTTGACAGGTCTTCTCTTTGCCCAGGACACCAGTGATTGCTCTCGCTCCTGTCTGCCTCCTGGCCAGCACTGGTTAGTTTTCTGACCAGTGATTGTAATGTACACTGTTAGGCGCCTCTCTAGGAAGTATAATCTGTTCCTCCTCCCGAGCCTTCCCCCCACCCTCCTGAGGCTGCACTGGCTTCTCATACTATATCCAGCATGCCCATTCTTAGAGCAAACACCAGGAGTAAAAAGTTCATTCATTTGCAGCATCAGGAATCAACAAAAAGTCTTAATTCTGCTCCTATCACGCAGCTCCAAGCTGCTGTCGTCTCACTGTGTGATAGGCCTCATCACACAGTGGTACTTCAGCAGCATGGTTTGCTAGCCAGATCTGGCTGCAGGCTACACAAAAGGATGCAGGCTGTACATGGCTGACTGGCCTGGCTGACCGGAGTGAAACTCCATGCATCCCTGTCCTGAGGCCTCTTTTGTTGCAGTTACTCTTTCTCCATTGGGAAACACAACTCAAGGATCGCTGAGCCCCACCTGGTTGGAAGTCGGAGAGGGGGCAGCATGGTTCTCAGTTTGGGGAAGACGGGAGGGTACTTCTACGGACTCACCCAAAGGGGGTTAGTCTGCTTGAAAGAAAGCCAAGAAACTCTTTTTCTGAAGTGGATTAAGAAATAAGCTACTGGGAAAGATAACATCTGAAAATTGATACTGTCTCTTGCGGAGCTGGCCAAATCCCAAGAGAAGAGTGATGCTTCTTCAACTGTTAACAATTACTACCTTGTTGTGGAGACAAGGGAGGCCCAGTGGCCTCGTCTCCGACGGTATTACTGAAGCACACACTGCTCTTGGAAAAAATGCCTGGCACCCTGGATCCTTAGACTTTGTGTACCCATCATTACATTTTGTAGCAAGGTTTTGTGGCCCTGGGTAACCTCTGTTCAGTCTGAGTGGCAGAAGATTCAGTTCCTTCTTGTAGCCCTGAACTGGGCAGGTAACCAGTGTAAAGCTGCCTTCCCTGTGAGTCTCTCCACAGGTCACTACTCCCTGTTAGCAGTCCAGCCCCCAGTCACACAGCAGTGAACCCACACATCTGGCTACCAGTCTTAATGGGATGCTTGTTACAGCCGCATACCTTTCCCATCCTTGTGTCCTTAGGACATAATTGTTCCTAAAAGGTCTACAGAAAGAAAATGGCATGTTAAGCCATGCCTGTCTTGGAAAAAGCAAGCTTTGCTCATGGAATATTTACAACTGTGCTTACTTCATCTGCAGAGTTGGAACTGGGTTCCAGGGGGCGTAGGTATTTAACTGCAGGGCTTGGGGAACGACGAGGTAGATTACCCTGTTGACAGGATTGCTGTTGATGTTTATCCGTTAGTCTTTCAACTTAGGTTGTAAAGAAAAGACTCGGGTCCCCCCAGTCCTCAGAGTGGAAAGCATCACTAGTTAGACTGAAACAGCCATCGCCTAGACGTCTGTTCTCAACTCCTGAGCATGGGTATCCCACTCACCTGCACAGCTATCCAGGGCTCTCTGCTCTTAACCTAATCCAGGTAATCCGTTACCTGATGCCAGAGAGGAGCAGCGTGAATGGGTGAAGTGTCCCTTTAGCTGCATCAGTAAGACATAACCTATGACCCCAGCACAAAATGGGGATGTGAGTGGGAACGCCAGCCTGGTTCTGGGGTGATGGGAAAAGTCAGCTGGTTGTAAGTCACCGCAATGCTTTGATGGATTAGTCTCTCGTTAGTGAGTAGAAGGTTTGCTTTTCTGTATTTCTGCACTGAAATATTTGAGGTTTTATATCCCCCCCCACACACACACACCTATTGACTTGTAATTGGCCATGGACCTTCAAATAGATGACAAGCCCAAATGTAGATATTTTGAAATTTGGTAAGTTTTTTTGTTTTGTTTTGTTTTTTGTAGTAGAACTATATTTTTTTTTTAGTATTGGATGATGAACCATTTCATGGTTTTAAGTAGATGTCATAATATGAAATTTTCAAAACTGCTGCTCGTAGAAGATTCTCCTCTGGCCTTTTCTATCTGTTCACCTTCTTTCTGTTGTGCGTGTCTGACAATACCTACCCCTTCTTTATGCGGAGGATCTGACTTGTCTTGGTAGGCTTCTGGTCACTGAGAAGGGAGACACCACAAGATCTAAGGAGTAGTTCAGCGGGTAAAACACTTCCTGTGCCAGCATGAGGACCTGAGTTCTAGACCCAGAACCCATGGAAAGCCAGGCATGGTAGTGTATGTCTGTAATGCCAGTGCTTCCACAGCAAGAGGGAGCTGGAAACAGAGCACTTCCGGAAGCTCGGAGAGCTAGCAATCCTGCTATGTGCGTCAGCCCACAACCAAGAGAATCTTTCTCAAGCAAGATGGAATGCTTGTACTCAAACACATGAATACACACACATCCTACAAACACACACCATACACACCCAAAAGGAGAGAAGCCCCCTCTGTGGAGTGCACCTCTGTGAAGGGAAGTTGCTGTATATAAACATGGAGAAGAGAATAGTCTTCTTAGGAGCCAGGCTCATGAAAACTGGCCGCCTGACTGAAGAGTGAAGCAGGACTCTGTTAGCCTGTTCTCTGACCGGTCATATGTCAGCTCTTCAGACACACACATCTGCTGTTACCAGATCCTCTGCATAAAGAAAGGGTAAATATGTTCACATGTAGACTGGTAAGAAGGGGTGAATATGTGCACATGTAGACAGAGGTAAGAAGGGTGAATATGTGCACATGTAGACAGGTAAGAAGGATGAATATGTGCACATGTAGACAGCGGTAAGAAGGGTGAGCATGTGCACATGTAGACAGGTAAGAAGGATGAATATGTGCACATGTAGACAGGTAAGAAGGGTGAATATGTGCACATGTAGACAGGTAAGAAGGATGAATATGTGCACATATAGACAGCGGTAAGAAGGGTGAATATGTATGTGCACATGTAGACAGTGGTAAGAAGGGTGAGCATGTACTAAGTAAAGGCTGAGGAGAGTCTTATTTCCAAGAACAGCTTTCTGAACATTCTGAGTTATTATATCTGATTAAAAGCTATCGATGGTCATACCCAGTACAGTTTGCAGGATAACAGCACTGAGCGACTCATTGCTCCACCTGACACTGTGCACCGTTTTTGCATCCGTGCTTCAGAGACACGATCAGAACCCTTCATTCATTCTCATTCATTCATTCATCAGCAGATGCCCACTGGGGCTGCTGCCTCCCAGTCATATGCCAGCCTGTGCTAGTGTAGCGTACGTACAGGAGTCGAAGTTGCCACATACATGCTGACAGCTTGTTTCTGGTGAGATCATAACTCAGCAGGTACAACATAAACTCCGCCACTTGCATAAAGTCTCAAAATACAATGCAAAAGATTAATAAAACAAAGGCGTGAAATATGAAGGGAAACTCAATTTTTAAGGATTTTAAATCGGAGGTCAAATAAGCTATAGTTGATGTAAAATTTGGTCCTGAGTGTCGTGTTGGCCAGAACAAAAAGGAAATGTGATATAAGTTGGAGTTTTCATTACCTGAAAGGGGGTGCTCAGTACATGAGGCCCTGGGTTTGACTCCCCAGCAGTATAAAAAATAAAAATAAAAACCCTGTGAGGGGACCAAGCTTTTCCTATTTTTTCCTGTTCTTACTCCACAGTTATTTGGCACGCTTTATGCAGAGTTCACTGAATGAAGTAATGGGACTCTCAGCCAGCTAGCCCAGAAATGTGTTTCATTGGGCAACTTCCTGACACGACGTACGTGCAGGAGAAAAACCTTACGGTGCGTGTCAGTAACGATGGCACCGTGACAGGACAAAGCCAGTAGTGAATCTTTGCAGTCCCATAATCCAGGGGTGGGGTAATGACTGTCTGGAGGACTGCGCGGATTGCACGTGTCTTAGACATCCTAAATATAGCTTCTCTTTGGACTAGTTGTGCACTTAGGCGGGGGCTCAGGTACCTGGTCTCTCCTCTCCCTGCCCCCACGTGGTTGGGAAGCAGGGGACAGAAGTACTCTCTCTACGTAATGTGGCCTTGTGTTCTCCGGTCCTATAGTCACAGTTTCTGCTGTTTTGATACTGTGTCCTCCTTTTGCCTCAGTCTCTCTCCCTGTCTGGTTTGTGCCCAGCCCTGTCCTGTTCCCACCCCGATCTGACTCGGCTCCAGCAGAGTTCTGATTGCCATGTGCACACTCAGACTTCATGGATTATTTGACTGCTTTTCTAGTCTCCAGAAGGAGGAAATTGGGTCCAGTCTGGAGACCCAGCATAGTATCCAGAACACAGCGGGAGTTTAAGAAACTCTGCTGAGGACATGAATGGGAGAATGTCACATCTCTCCCTTAGTTTATTTTGCTAATATTTGTATTCTTGTGTATGTTTGCAAACCCTCCCCCACCCCGAGGAACCCGGTTAAAATTTTCTTCCTCCAGGAAGCCAGACTCTGAATTCGCATTTATCTTGTCGGTTTCCAGCCCCTCAAGACGTAACAGTTTATATCATCAGCTTGAACAGGTCTATAGATTTTGTCCTCTCTTACCACTGCTTGGTTCTTGGGCAGATTGTCTTTTCAGTAAGTCCATAACTGAAGGTAGAATTAGACTCGTGTTCCTTGAATCTCTGGCAATACCCAGAATGCTCCAATGCCTTGATATATGAGATCTAAAATAAATAATACATACTTACATACATAAATTTGCTTTTGGAAAGTAAATTCTATTTTTCTGGCTTGAAGTAAAATGAAAAAGCTCAAGAGACAAAATCTAATAGAAAATTCATAAACAACATGTTGTATTATTAAACAGACGTCAGGATTAGATGCCCCATCTCTTGTAACACTATGAAACTATTTCCTATAAAATAACCACTGATCACTTTGCTGCTCTAGATAATGACCTCTGACCTGTATTCCAGACCCCACCATGAACCTGCCTGTGCCAGCACTGTCTCCTCATGAGACCCTTCTACTGCAGGCCACACACACCAGGGACCTCCCTGTCAGGAGCCAAGTCAGATCTCAGAAAGTTTGAGATGCATTATCCTTTGAATTGTTTTTCTTTCCTACACCCCTTGAGCCCTTTCAAGTTTCATCACTAAGATGAGGTGTTTTTGTTTTTTAATTTTGAACTTGCCGTGAATTCCTCGGGTGTCTCTCAAACTGTATACTATATACGCTGGGGGCAGCGCTCTCCTCTCAGAGCTGTGGCTAGCATCAACATCGTGTGAAATGTATTAGCAAGGTTCTCGACCATTAGTTCTCAACCTTCCTAATGCTGCCGTCCTTTAGTACAGCTCCTCATGTGGTGGTGACCCCCAGCCATAAAATTTGTTTTCCTTGCTACTTCATTACTGTAATTTTGCTACTGTTATGAATCATAATGTAAATATTTTTGGAGACAGAGGTTTGTCAAAGGGGTGGCAACCCACAGATTGAAAACTATTGTTCTAGAGCAGTACACTTTATATTCCTGTGTTTGTAGTGGTCTCGGAACAGAACCAAAGTTCTCTTGGCCTTTACCTTTTCCACATTTACTTAAATTCAGTCCTGTATGGCGCTATGACTATCACTATTAATAACCGTGTCTAAGTTCTTAAGTGGTGGTGGTGCACATCTTTAATCCCAGCACTTGGGAGGCAGAGGCAGGCGGATCTCGGTGAGTTCGAGGCCATCCTGGTTTACAGAGTGAGTTCCAGGACAGCCAGGGATACACAGAGAAACCCTGTCTCAAAAAACAAAAACAAACAAAAGAATTAAGAATTGTAAGATGGAAATGGTATGATTCTGGTTAAGCCAGTAGGACTCTGTTACTTCCCAGTTGGCAACTTGGTACATCAGTTAACTTCTTGGAGCCTTGGGTTCCTCCTCAATATGATAAACATAAAAAATTCATCTTCAGGCATGGTGTGTAGGTTGAAAGATTACCTGAAGAGCTAGGAGATTCACCCCCTTTAAAAATGGGCAAAGAACGTTTCTCCAAAGGAGAGAATATAAATGGCCAGTACCCTAGGTGAAATACTCCTCCTCCTCACTTACCACAGGGTACAAGTCAAACCCACAGGACTCCGTCACACCCATCAACCGGGCTGCCATTACCTAACCCAGCATGGTGGCCACCAAGGACTAGAGAAGAAAGTGGAGAGTTAGTGCTTAAGGGACACAGGTTAAGTTTCACAAAATGAAGTTGGGATGCTTACATAACAGTGCTCTTTGTGAGGCTGAAGTATGATTTGGATTGTCAACATAATAACATTTCATATGTTACATAATAATATGTCATACATAATAACATGTATGTTTTATATAATCTGTTAAAATTTTCAAAGTGAGTACGGACTGTGTGTAATGTTCCCAATGCTGCAGAAATGGATGTGATTACTATCTCACTTTTGTATCTGAGAAAAACACAGGGAAACAAAGGAAGTTAGGTAGCTTGCCTGAGCCACGTAGACATTGGTGGCCCTGAAATTCAGACCCAGTCAGCTCTAATCCAGATCCTGCCATCTGAGCACTGGTCCCCTAAAGTGGCTTAGTTTTATCAACTTCCTTTCCTAGTAGAGCTGCTGCTCAGTGTAGCCTGGGTCTCCCTGCAGAATCTGGCTTACATCCAAAAGGCTCACCCCAGGATCCCTGGCAGTGTGCAAACGTATATGGGTCAGGCCCTCTTGCTGTAATCTGACTTTAAAAAAAAATGACATGAGTGATTATTTTGCCACAGGCATCAGAAGAAGGCACTGAGCCAGGAGGTGATAGTGGTGTACGCCTTTAATCTCAGCACTTGGGAAGCAGAGGCAGGCGGATCTCTGTAAGTTTGAGACCAGCCTGGTCTACAGAGCTAGTTCTAGGACAGCCAAGGCTACACAGAGAAGCCCTGCCTCAAAAAAAACAGGGGGTTGGCAGGGAGGCATTGGATGCCCTGGAACTGGAGTTGCGGATGGTTGTGAGCCACTGTGTAGGTGCTGGGAATTGAACTCCGATCCTCTGCATGAGCAGCCAGTGCTCCTAACTGTTGAGGCATCTCTAATCCAGCCTTTTAACCACCCCTTGTTTGGATGGAGCCTGACTTTAAAAGTCTTAGAAGAGAAGGTTTTTCTACATCCACGATCCTGAGCAGGTTGGCTGTGTGCCCCCACACCTTAACCTCCTGTGAAGGAACAGCAGTTCTGATTGGCAGAGGGAACTCAGCAGGGCCTTAGCTGAAGCCAGGAGCCTGGCCCTCTGCAGTGGAATGGGGGACAGAGGAAGGAAAAGGCACAGTCACTGTGTGGTCATTACAGAGTATTACCTGAGGGGACAGAAACGCAGGCAGTCAAGGCGGGATTGTTCTTTTTCTCCCATGTTCAGAAGCCAGAGACAGAAGTGCAGAGTCACTGGCTCTTCCTGGGCATCGCAGGCAGCAGCTAGCTCTAAGGTGATGTCTTTCAGAGTTTTGGTCAGAGGTGCTACCAATTTCACTGACACTGTATCCCTGTTCCTGGGAAGGAGGAGGCTAGGGCAGAAGACAGATGCCATCTCAGCCTGCCCGCCCCTAGGAAGCTTCCTCAGGAGTACAGCCATCTGGTCCTCTTGCCATCTCCATCTTCCTGGCCACAAAGACCAGAGAACAGTCATTTAGCTGGCCCAACCCCTCCCTCCACAAGTCCAAGTCTTTTCCTGAGAAAGAACAAGAGAATGGATGCTGACACACACCTGCCGCCTCCAAAGTCTCCCTGGGACAGAGTTCATCACCGCTCTGTCACCGGCTTTGTGACTGCCACAAAGACAGACACATTTCCTGACCCTTCTTTGCCATCATTCTGGCCAGCACATGGGGTTTGGGTCCCTGTTACCTGGAGGTTTCAGACATACTTGAGAGTCTCCATCTTCCTGACAGAGTTAGAAGGGAAATGGGCCATAGAGAGAAAAGCCCAACTGTAGGTGTTTGTTGGTTGAAATAACACCATTCTTGGTGCATTATTATGGTGTTGTGCCTCTCCATTTGTGTAGTGGTGTGCCTTGCTCTTGAGTGTGTGGTTACAGCATTGCTCTACTCAGATCTGCATCATGAGCTTCAGCTTGCCACCTTAGACATTCTGTTCACAAGTTTCCTCAGGTCTGCTCACAGCATGGCTGCTGCTGTAGGAACAGAAGAGGTTTGAAGAAAAGCTTGCTTGTGCTCGGGTCTTCCCTGAGTTTCTCCGAAAAGGGTAGTAGTGAGCTGCATAACTAGTGATAACCCAGAACAGAAGTTACCCAAGAGTACTACCTTGGAATTTTAAACAGGATTTAAAAGTAACAAATACAAAAGCCACACACTCATAGGATGACACAGGATAAATTAATAGACTAGAATTAATCTTCAGAAATGAACCCCTACATGATGTTTCTGATTGTCGGCCAGACTACCAGGACTGTCCAGTGGAGACAGGATCCAACCGTATTAATTTAGTTAATTTCTATGGACAGCATGAGCTAGGATTCAACCCCAGGACAATGGGCTGTCCACTTGCAGAATAAGGTTGGATCCTAGTTCGTGCTGTCCACAGAAATTAACCCCAAGCTGACAGAATACAAGAATTAAAGCTAAAAGTCCTAGAGTATACAGGAGTGTGTTTTTATGGCTTTGACAAAGTAGCAGTTTCTCTAATACAGCCGCATAAAGCACGTGACCCAATGCAGTTAGAGTGGACCCCATAAAAAAAGATACCATCCAGGAAAGTACAGGCCACATAAGGGGAGGCTGGGGAGAAGGCTCCGTTCCTAGCAGCATTTGCTGACAGGCACAAGGACCTGGGTTCCAGTGCAGCACCGGGGAGGGCAGTAGCCAGACAGGAAGACCACTGGGGCTCGCCGCACACCACTCTAGCTCCGGGTTCAGTGGGAGACCCTGTCTCAAGGGCACAAGGTGGAGAGCGGTAGAGCAGCATAGCTCATGTCCTCGTCTGGCCTCTGTGCACACATGGGCCATGAGCCTGCATGCATGCATATATGTACCACCCCCGAGCACACACACAGAAAGTCTCAGAGCAGGAAAAAATAATTATATGGACGGGCAAAGACTTTATCCAGAATATATTCACAATTCTTACAACTCAACAGTGAAAGGACATGCAATTTTAGAAGCGAACAAGGGATTTCAAAGACATCCCTTTAGAGAACATGCGCAGATGGCCAGTAACCACCTAGAAAAGATGTGTCGTTAGGAAAATGCAGATCAAAACCACTTCACACCCAGGAGGGTGACCGTAACCAGAGGTAATACACAAGTGTGCGTTAAGATGGGGAGAAGTTGGAATCTCTACACACTGCTGGTGAGACGGTAAAAATGGTGTTGCTGCTTTGGAAAAAGTTAGCAGTCCCTCGGAGTCACCAATATGCAGTTACCAATTAACCCAGCCACCCATAAGTGACAGTGTCTTTGATTGCAAGGGTGTGTGGTAGTGTTACTCATAGGAGCCAACATGTGGAGGCAACCTGATGTCTGCCAGTTTGTAAAAGATAAAATATAGTATACACACAACTATAAAAAAGAACAAGCCCCCGATACACACTGCAATCCAGGCATGCCTTGAAACGTGGAGTACAGCCAGTCACAAAGCACCACGTGTCACAACTCTGTTGATGTAAAAGGTACAGGCTGAGTGGGTGACACATGCCTGCCATCTCAGCACTGAAGGGCTAAAGCAAAGGGATCCTGAGGACAGCCTGGGCTACCTGGACCTTAACTCAGACAAACAAAGTAATACAGAAGAGATGATCCTGGAGACGAAAAGGAGACGGGTGGTTCCCCGGGCTGGTTGGGGAGGGAAGCTGGGGGTGAATTCCTGGAATAAGGAAAACTTCCTAAAATCCGGTTTTCCTGTTGCAGTCACACCACTCTGTAATAGTAACTCTTGAAGTATATGCTCTCCGTGGGGTGGGTTTTATTCACATGTGAAATACAACCAGAGGCAGCAAGCATATACCTGTAACCCCAGCAGGGAAACCAGGAGTTCAAAGTCATCCTCCGCTATATAGTCCAAGTTCAAGGTCATCTTGGGCAACCTGATGGAGGCCCTGTCTCAAAAAAACAAGCAAAAAAGATTAAATACTAAAAATTTAATATTTTTAGATGAAGAATAGAACAAGCTGCGTGTTGTATGACTCACCTTAGCAGTTAGCAATATAAGACAAGAGGATTACCATGAGTTTGAGACCAGCCTGGGCTACATACATAGTAAATTCTAGGCCAGCCTGATCTACAGAGCGATGATACCCTTATTTCAAAACAAAACAAAACAAAACAAAAGGCCTTCGGTGTCAGCAATACTTTTTTTACCTTTCTCCCCCACCCCCACCACACACACACACACACACTACATATATATATAAAACAAAAGCTTATTTAGACCAGGAGCTATGGCTCAGATGTTAAGAGCATGTACTGCTCTTCCAGAGGACCAGAGTGCAGTTCCCAACACCCACATCAGAGAGCTCCCAACTGCTCACAGCTCCCATCAGGGAATCTGATGTCTCTGGCCAACTTAGATACCAGCGCATATGTGCACACACTTATGCATAATTAAAAGTAACAAAATGTATGTTTAAGAAAACAATTTCTAAGAGAGATTTAAAGGTTTATTTGAAAATGCTTGTTTAGTGTGTCCTGCTCATGAAACATACTATTGGTTTATCCAACGGTATTTGCCCATTTTGTTTAGGTGGACTCTAAGATCTTGAGAGGAAAGACTTGGGGCCCATGTTGCCAGACAAGCCACTGCGTTGGGCGCATGGCAGCTGTCGCCGGGCCTGGCCTCACTTGTGTGTCCCTGTTTGGAAAGGTGTCAGGCTCCAAGGGACTTCTCTGGCGTTAGTCCACCAGAGCTCAGGGGACCTTGACTATCGTTCCGGGGCCCTAAGCTTCACTCGTGCTCCAAATCCGTGAGGGAGCAGCTGAGAATGGGGCTGGCCGGCCCTGCTTGCTTCCCCTACCCTTGATCATCCCTCCCGCGCTGCTCCCAGCCACCCCTCCTGCAGCTCAGCCCTGCCACCTGATCACCAAGACAGTGTGGCTGAACAAGTGGCTTGGTCGTTGAGTGACCCAGGGCTGGCCAGGCCGCTCATGGTTCTTCCTTCTGTGGAGCGCTAGACATCTTCCTGGCTCACCCTCTATGATCATGCCTGGTCTGAAAAGGGGGGGGGCCTGCTACTGACAGCCCCAGGGATCCTGCCCTTACTGCTCATGTCATTAGGGAGCCCTGTATTTCCATGTTAACCAAAGGAGCAACAAGCTTCAGTCAGCTTGGTTCACAGCAACGAGTCTCCCTTCTGACACACGCACTCGTTCTGAGGCACAAGCAGCTGTGGCGAGTGGAGAAAATATATACCCCTGTGTATGTGCACATGTGTGTTTCTGCTGTACTGGTGGTATGTTATTATCTGACCAAGATGTGAGTTTTCCTTACTTAACTCATCTGTCTTCCACAAACAAAATCCCCAACCATTAATTAGTAGCCTGGCGTTTTCTGTGTGCAGACCTCTCCCTGAGAGCCCTTGGAATTAAACTAATTCTAATTTCTCCCTATCCACAGATTGATGCGTTATCAAGATTCTAAATCACATTTACAAGCAACTGCTTCCTCCTGGCCCAGGGCAGGAGCGCAGCTGTGTCCCTGGGTGAAGGAGGTCTGGAGCCTGCCACATGTCCCTGCCTCTGAGGTTGTCAGGCAGAGGAAAGGGCAGGCAGCCTCTCTTCCGAGCAGCTCTCCCCTTAGTCCTGTAGGGAGGGGAGGGAGTGTCAGGAAAGGGCCTGTGCCCTGGTCATGGGAGTTTTGAAAGCAGCACAGCCCCGCTGTGATGAAGAGTAGGTTAACCCCGCTCCCCGAGAGAGCACAGCAGGAATGGGCTGTGAAGTATTGAGTTTCACATCTGTTCCAGGAATTAACCTCACATAAATCCACTTTTCTTTTAAGCATCCTTAAGTCTCCGGAGCTCCTCCCTCACCCCACCACGCCCCGGAGTTGACTTCCCCCACCTAGGAGCAGCTGGAGGGCTCCCAGAGAGATCACCCATTGATCTTTGTCGTCGCTACTGAAAGAGAGAGTCTCAGAGGCTTAGAAGTGAGAATGTCGGTGGGTCAGTGTGGGCTTCTGCTCTCCATGGAGGGTTTAGAGCAGAATGTGAGGTGGTACATACCAGCAGTGTGGTGTGCCAAAAAGAAGGCCCGATTTAGAAGGGCAAAGCGCTTCTCACCTCAGCTTGCGGTTTGTATGAGCTTGGGCAGGTCACCCACCCTCTCGCAGCTAGTAAAATCAGGGCCATGTTCCCCAAAGTATTCAGAATATACAGGCTTCCACCTCTGACTGGTCTGAGGAATGCTGCCATCCGGTGCCAGCTCTGACAGGCTCGTATTAAGGACTCTGAAGAGCCTGTCCTCCTGGAGGCTTAATGCAGCGTGTCTCAAATGTATGTGACCTGGAGCCTTTTGCCTCACAATGATGAATAATACCTTGACATTTCGAGAAATGAGGTTACACTCCAAAATGCTGCAAATCTATAATCCATCGTGTGATGTGTTTGCTGTGTTCAGTTTAAAGTAACTTGCTGACATTCAATAACTCGTTCGAGGAAGAAAAAGAAAAAGACATATCCTATATGACAGGGTGACTTCTAGTGTTAAAATTCGACACAGGGTTATAGATAGACGAAAAAGTGCCAGCCCTGGTGACCACGCCTTTAATCCCAATACTCAGGAAGCAGAAGCAGGCAGATCTCAGAGTTTGAGGTCAGCCTGATGTACACAGTGAGTTCCAAGCCAGCCAGAGCTACATTGTTGAGATTCAAAAAAACCCCAAAAAGACAAAAAAAAAAAAAATGTTGCGGGATCTGGGACTTCTGCCTTTTCCCTCCACCTTTCAGTTGTTTATTGTTCTCCTGTGGTTTGGGGGTCTGTGGCTCTATTAATTGTGTTAATTATGCCCACCCCAGAGCTCCCATGGTATTGGCAGCCAGTGCCCAGTACTCACAGGCTCAGCCCAAAATTTGGCACACATGGGAAATACCACAATAACTAGACCAAAAGGTCCCTAACCTACAGGTCAGTGTTTAAATATAAGAAAAAATTCAGTTGCTAGTTTTATAAGGCAAAGAACGATTGTCAATTCCCCTTAAATTAGCATGTGTTACTTAATTGAATTTCTACTGAAAAAATAACACAGAACAAGGAATTAAGGAGCAGCCGAACCAAGGACCTGCCCAGGAAGTGCAGGGGGCAGGGGGGATAGAAACAGATAAAGAGTCCTTTGCCTTGAAAAATAGCAATTTTTTATGGTTTGACAATTTCATACATATATAGTGTATCTTGATCATATTCACGGTCCTTCCTCCCTCTTGCCCTCTCTTCTCCCCACTCCGCTCCTACTGAACCCCATCTTCCCAACAAATCCCCCTCCCTACGTCCACATCTTTTTGTGTGTACCTGACCCGTGTAGTCTGGTCAGAGGTGCTTCCATGAGTGGGGCAGGATGGGAAAGGATCCCCCTCTCCTGTTAGCCAATAATGGTATTAGGCACATGTTTATGGCATTCATCTTCAATGGTGATGTTTTGTAATACACACACACACACACACACACACACACACACACACACACACACACACCGTCATGTGTATAGTGGATGCTTAGTCGGTAAAGGTGAGATAAATGAGGACAGCGCCACACTTCTTTCTGCTCCTTGAACTTCTAAGAGGAAACATAAATGCCATTCATTTTTGTAATCTTGTTTTTACTGAGATTCAAAGGCTGTGGTTTTTTTTAATTTACCCAGAGCTTTCTGTGAAAATGTACCAGACGTATGGCAGAGTGCCTGTCTTTCATAATCTGAAAATGTTAAGTCCAATGACTGTTAAAGACAGGAATGGTGGTTGGGAGCCCCGGCTGCTCTACTAGAGACCCATTCCCAGCACCCACATCCCAGCTCACAACTGGCTGTAACTCTAGTCCAGGGGCCTCCAACCCCTATTCTGGCCTCTGAGGACAGCAGGCATGTAAATGGTGTACATCCATATATGCAGACAAAATACCTAGAAACATAACTTTTTTCACTAAAAAATAAAAAATGAGTCAGTGATGTGTACACAGCTGTCATCCCAGCACTCAGGAAGCTGAGGCAGGAGGATCCCTGCTCAAGGCCAACCCCAGCACCACATTAAGACCCTGCTTCATAGGGGGAGTGATACTTAGGTACAGATGGTACACATCTTCCCAAATGAGCTCCAGGCTGTTGGGATCTGTGTGCCCATGTTTACGGATTATTTTTATTCATAATTTTGGGGATGAAGAATACAATAGCAAATATATGAGACAGTTTAAAAAAAAAAAAAACCTGGACTTGGGTTGTGTCCCTTCCCTAGCCAGGTATTCGCTGTCCTGTCCTTCACGAATGGCCGGCCTTTCTGGACTGAGTTTTCATAGGACATCGGAAACACTTTCACTTAGAAATATTCTTAATATCTGGCCCATGTCACAGATTTTGCCCCTGAATTAAAACGGCTGCCATGTCTTCTTCATAGGGCTGCTGTGGAGGTCAGGTGGGACTCTGGGAAGACAAGGCAATCTGCTGGCTTCCTGCTTTTGTTTCTAATCATGTAACACCTCCAACAGTCCTCAGAGGACAATAACCCTCACTAAAAAATGGACATTGATTTTGTTTGTAGCAAAGTTTGAAACAAAGATATTTGGCCTCACCCCATTTCACAGAAAAGCTCTCCAGCCACACTATTTTTGGTATAAATATTCAGTTAACATAATTTCTTTGTTGGTAGGTATTAGGTATTGTGTAATAAATTTATCCCCAAACTTAGGGCTCTGCAAGCCTTTATTACCACAGTTCCTGTGGCTTGGGCTCCCTGGTTCAGCCAGCCATCTTGGGCTGAGGTAGCTTTGGAGCCTGTCCCGAAACTCACTCTGTAGACCAGGCTGGCCTTGCACTCACAGAGATCCGCCTGCCTCTGCCTCCCGAGTGCTGGGATTAAAGGCGTGCGCCACCACCGCCCGGCCAAGCACACACTCTTGTGCTTGCTGGCCAGCCCTTCCATGCTTCCTCTCCCAAAGCTGTCTGTCTGTGTCTGTGTGCTTGGTCAGACTGTGTCCTTCCAAATCTCAGATGTGGAGGCTCTCCCCTCCCCGCATCCAGCAGAATGTGACTGTGCTTGGTGGCACACCTTTAAAGATGTGATTAGGTTAAAGTGAAGCTGTCACTCTGGGTCCTCATCCCTTCTGACCCCTTAGGAGGGGAAACCTGAGGCACATGGGCTCACTGAGGAAAGACTGGGAAGACACGGAGTAGAGAGGCCAAGTCTGCCAGCACCGCCAGAGCTATGAGAAAGATGAGGTTGTGTTATCTACATCCATCCAGATGTGTATTTTGTTATGGTGGCCCTAACAAACTATTAGAGTGCTCGTGGATCCGCGGGATGGTGAGAAAACCGCTGGGCAGAAGTGACAGGATGCTCAGAACTTCATCTTGGAAGCATCATTTTGTAACTTAGTGTATAGTGTCTGTCTTAGAAGTGAGCCATTAAGTCCCGTCCACACTGGACATGAATACCACAGGCCATCTTGCAGGCTGCCGATCACTCTGGTTCTCTGTGTGTTTCTTAAAAAACAAATAGCATTAAAGAGATGGCCAGTTGCGAGATGATTTTGGAGGGCAGATTCTGTTTAGCAACTACTTGGGCACCCTGATGGCTTAATCTGTAGGCTGTTGAACCATTCTGTGAAATGAAGATATAATGGAAAAGAGCCAAAACTCTGGCTTGCTTGTAGGACAAGGTTCTGTGGGAGTCAGGAAGAACACTTCCAGGGTAGGGTGAAGATAACAATACTGTGTCCCCTCAATCCAAGTGTCACATGGTGATTCTCAGTCAGGAGTGCATGCTGGCTCGGGGTCAGGGAGAGATACAGGAGAAGCCATGCCATAGGTTAGAAAAGCTTAGGCAAACTCATACAGAGTATCACGTGGAGAGTGAAAAGGAGTGTACAGCTTTCATAAGACAGTGTACAGACAGTCAAACCGCACAGAACCTTTCCCTTTGAGAGCTCACGTCTGCACAAGTTAGGAAACTGGTCATTCTCAGGTCTGTGGACATAGAGGAGCTGAACAAGAGTAGTTTAGAGATGGGCCTGCAGTGTACTGTAATCCTCAGCAGGATGCTTGAGAGAGCCAGTGAAGAAGGATAAAAATGACCAAGGGGCTGGGTGGATTAGTTTGGGTGATAAACATAAAGTAGCAGACATGTCCTGGAGCCTTTAGGAACTTCCAGGAAGAGGTTTGCAGGGGAAGGGTTGGGGAGTGTTGAAGCCCGGCTTTAGTTCAGAGGATCTGGAGCATATCTGCCTAGTGATAGCAAGCTGACATCTGATGCCCCAGCAAAGACACGGGTTCCCATTGGCTGTAGCCTCTGATGACATCTGATGCCCCAGCAAAGACACGGGTTCCCATTGGCTGCAGCCTCTAAAATTAGTAACATTGTCAATGTGGCTGCCTCATGTTTGTCCAAGCGTCAGCATCCGTGTGGCAGAACTGTCACTGTTCCCAGTGGAGATTAAACTTCTTTTTCCCATAGTCTTAAGGGACACTAAAGTGGGGGTACGGGCATCCTCCCTTCCCTTTCAGAGTGTCCTGAGAAACAGCATCTCCCTTGTTAAGCTCCGGCCAGCCATGGCCTCTCCTGGGTGGGCCTTGGTTGTCAGGGAGGGAGAAGCTGTTTCCTCTTCTCTCCTGGATGCAGGATGACAGAGTGACAGACTGATCCTATGGGCCATTTTACTTTTCCTTACAAAGACCTGAGGAGCCAAAGATGTCTGGAGATTTGCATACGGACTCCCTAAGGCGTGTGGTTGACCTAGATGTTTCTGTGGGTCAGGGCCCGTCTCTGAGGTCCATTGCTGAGTAAGAACGGAAGACAGCTGAAAAGCCCAGTGTAGGCCGTGTGCCTGTTTGTGTGTCGGCTGTCGTGAGACCGGCACACGTGTGGCCACAGGTCAGGACCAGACCGCTCTCTGCCCGTGACCTGGAAGCCCCGGAGCACAGGGTAGAAGAGACCCTTGAACCTTGGATCTTTTTTCAGTTGGTTTTTAAATCACATGTATCCATTTCGTGTGTGCACACACACTCGCTCGCACGCATGTTTCTGTGCAGTTTGTGGGAGTCGGTGGTGATATTTTATTTGTGCACCCCAATAAAGCTCATCTGGGGATCAGAGGAAGAAGCCAGCCACTATGTTAAACATAGAGGTCAGGCAATAGTAGCACATGTCCTCAATCCTAGAATTCGGGAGGCAGAGATTCGTCCGGATCTCTGTGTGTTCAAGACCGCACTGGGAACAGAGCCAGACACGGTGGCACACACCTTTAATCCCAGCACTAGTTGACCATAGAGGTTTGGAGGTCTGTACAGACAGACAGGAAGTGATAGAGCTGGGAGAAAAGAAGAAGTGATGTAGCTGGGTGAAGTAAGAGGGCAGGCACAGCAAGGTATATAGGCGTGGGTAACAGGAAGCAGCTCTCTCTGGAGGCTGAGGAGTTGGTAAGGTGAGGTTGGCGGTGGCGTGTTCTATCCCTCTGATCTCTCGGTTTGCACCAAAATATCTGGCTCCAGGTTTTCTATTAATAAGACTGTTTAGCAATTCCTCTTACAGGAGTCAAGTTTTCTCCTTCTACCACATAGAATCAAAGATGGAGCTCGGGTCGTCAGGCTTGGTGGCAAGCTTCTTTACCCAGTGAGCCGTCTCAGACCCCTGCGTGAGTTGAGTTTGATTGTTTAGTTTGTTTTTACCCATGCATGGCTCAGTTTTAAATACCTTTTTTTTTTTTTTAAAGGAAGGCCTGGAGGCCAGGGATATGACTCAGTGGGTAAGAGCACTGCCTTTACCTGCGTTTGACCCCTTGGCAGGCAGTAACCGAACCAGGCTTGGCTACACATGCCTGTCACCCCACCACTGGGTGAGCAGAGATAGGCAGATGCCAGCCTAGCCCAAACAGCAAGCTCTGGGTGCAATGAGAGACCTGCCTCCAGAGAGTTAAGGTGAACAGTGACAGCAGACAGGGCCTGATGCCCTCTTCTGATACCTGCATGTGCATGCATGGGAACACACCAGCATGCTTACAGGATACTCCCTGCATGCGCACATACTTCATGCACAAAAAAAAAAAAAGGAAAAACTCTGGAAGAATGAAATTCAAGTTACTTTGAACCCAGATTAATCTCCTGAATGAAGTTCACATTGTTGAACGTGAGTTCAAAGGCTATTACGGTAACTTGAATTTAAAATCTATATACATAATTTTTTAAATTTGTAAATATTTTATGTGAATTGGAGTATCTTTGCCTGTCTGTAAGTATGTGCACCACACATGTGCCTGGTGTCTGTAGAATTCAGAAGAGGGCATCAAGTCCCCTAGAACTGGCGTCATGGTGATCGTAAACTGCACGTGTGAGTCCTGGGACCCAAACCTGGGTTCTCTGCCAGAGCAATAAGTGCTCTTGACCACTGTACCGTCTCTCCAGCCCCCAAACAATTTTCAAAGATTAATCCCAAGATGAATTTTCTATCGGATGGCACGGGTTCCAGCGAAGACTAGAATGGCCGTTTTCTGGGGGCGGGGTGCTCGGGGCGGCTCTCCCTTTAGCTCTCTGTGTGGTCCTCGTCATGCTCACTGGTTTATGTGTCTTCTGGATTTTGGCTTTTGCCTTCACTCAGACCATCCTGGTGTCTGGATCTCCACTAGTGGCGTCTAGAATACATTTTGTTGACTCAGAATCCCCATGAGAGGAGTTTGGTCTGTCTGTGTCGACGGCGAGTTCTTCTACTGTCTGTATTAGTTCCCTTTCTCATTACTGCAGCATTGCCTGACGGGACGGGGTGAGAGAGCGGAGGGGTGTTTTGGTTCCCGGTTGAGAGGGCACAGCCCTTTGTGGTGGGGAAGATGTGGTGGAGCTCATGCTGGCAGGAGCGTGGCTGGAGACTCCTCACATCCCCGTGGGCCGGGAGCAGGGCCAGCTTATGAACTGCAAGGCCCACCCGCCCTTTGCCCATGACCCCCTTCCTAACGGTTCCAGAACCTCCTATAACAGCACCACCAGTGAGGGGCCTGTGAGGACATTTCACATCCAGATCATCACAGGACCCTAGAACTAAGCACGTGGGGGTCCCCTTTCTCCATCGCCCTCTGCCTCTTGCTCTCTCCCACCTTCATCCTTGTTTGTCCCTGTCACGGCTTCATTCCCCTCCCTCTTTCTGGCTGTCTGTGGCTCTGTCTGTGTGGAAACGTCATGGTGGGGGGACGGATGGGGCTGAGCAGCTCCAGCCTTGTTCTGTACAGCCGAGGGACCAAGTACGGGAGTTTTGCTCTTCCTACCGAAGTAGAAGCATCCTTCAAGGCAACACTGGAGGGGGCTTGGCTTACCTGGCGAGGCCACCTCTTGAAACATGTGCTGTGGTCAAGGCATGTGGACTTGGGCCAAGTGCGACTCCCTTGCCAGCTTTTGTGATCCAGGGAGTATGGAACCACTTCTTCCAGCCTGGCCAGAATAACCTAGTTGTCATCAAGGGAGGGGAGGGGCACTTCCCCAAAGGGGCTAAAACCATAAGCAAAAGAGAGGGGCCTTGGACCAGACAGTAAAGCTCCTCCGTTGCATTTCTGACTCCTTGAAGTCTGTACATATATAGGTTTTAGGGGAGATAATACAAGCAATAAGCACTTCATGATATACCCGGAGCCAAATATGCTTTGCCTGTGTTCGGTACCCAGTACAGTGGTGCCAGGCACGTTGCCAGACTGGCACCACCAGCCATCTGCAGACTTTGTCTCACAGTGCGGCAGCTCTCTACCCGTTAAATGACACTTTGCACTGAGTCCGCCATTCTGCTTTCTGTCCCCGTGGCCTTCATTACGTGGTGTCTCATGTAAGTGGGAACGTAGGTTTTTTGACCTCTCGTGACTGGCTTATATATGACTCAGTATACTGTTCTTTGGGTTCATCTGGGCTGCAACATGCGTCAGTCTCCTTCCGGTTTAAGGTTGAATAGTACTCGGTCGTGTGAACATGCCACGCACGTTTCGTCTGTCTGTCGTCTGTTCATCCAGCAGTGGACGCTTGGGTTGCTGCCCCCTTTGGGCTGTTGTGTTTGGAGCTGTTGTGAGTAGCCATACAGTTAACTTCGGTCCCTGTGTTTGTTTCTTCTGTAGATATACACAGGAGTGGGATTACTGGATCACATGGTAATTCTATTTTACGTTCTTTGAGGACCTGTCCATACTGTTGTCCAGAGAGACTACACCACTTGACATTTCCACCAACAGTACCCAAGAGGACTGTTTCTCCCACCTTCAACGCTTTCGTTTCCTAGGGGGCCCCTTGTGCATACTGCTGGAGTTCATTATGGCATTTTCATATGTATACATGGTGTATTTTGATCATATTCACTGCCCATTAGCTCTTACACCATCTGTGTTCCCACTGGTCTCCTTCTTCTCAACTAGTGGACCCTCTACTTCCATCCTTTTTTGTGGTGTGGTGTGGGGGGACGACCCAGTGAGTTTAATTAGGGTGGCTTACAGGAGCGTGAGTGAGGGGTTGCTCCCAGACACCCTTCTGATGACTGTGACCTCCCTGACAGTGCTTTTCAATTCAACTGTGTTAACGGAACTGTGACTTGTGCCCCTGGCAGCATCAGCCTTGTGAATGCTGGGGCAGTTGTGGCCTGGGGCATCAGTCAGCATCATCCTGACATTAAAGCTGTGGGTGGATAAACTCCCAAGGAAAGAGTGTGATGCCAACCAGCACAGAGTCCAGGGCTGACAAAGCCCCGAGGAAAAGACATCCGGGTATTTTAGACCCCAAAAATGCATGGCAGTGGCTGTTGAGCTTAGATGCCAAGACAGGTGCCTTTTTTAATTGTCTGGGAGTACACTTTTGTTTAGATCATTTCCTTGTGACTCATGCTCCATAGAACCCTCTTGAACATTCAGAACACTGTCATGTAGTAACCACTGATGTTCGTCAAGTTATGTCCACAGCACAGAGGAGGAATGTAAGCAGAGAGACTGTGGTTTGTCTACGTTTATTCCTGCACATCCCAGCTGCCCGGAGTGATGGCCTGGGGTCGCTGAAGGCCAAGTCTTCAGTGATGCTCGCATCATGAGTTCTGCCCCTCTGGTGCCTGGGAACTCGGTGTCTTTAGCACATGCTCTCTCCCTCAGCAGCATTGGGATAGAACACCACCCTCTCAGCTGCCTCAAAACCATTAAAGAATTTGATGATTCACTCATGAGAACGGTGGTTTGTTTTTTTTTTTTTTTGACTTTGTATTTGACTTTGTATTTTGGTTTGGTTGGTTGTTTTCTTGTTGTTGTTGTTGTTGTTGTTGTTGTTTGAGGCAGTTTCACCACGTAATTAAGGCTCCTCTTGAACTCCCTATGTAGCCCAGGCTGGCGTAGAGCTCAGGGTAATCCATGCATCATAGCCTCCCAAGTCCTGGGATTACAGGCATGGATCACCGTGCCCGAGTTCACAACAGTAACTTTTAAACTATGAGTCATGACCTAGCAGTAATGGGTCATTGAACCAATTAGTAGGTCAAATTTAGGTTCATGAGAACTAGTCAGTAGCATCATAGACGTTATTTGAATTCAGCTTTTGTTTGCTTTATCAGGAAGAAATGCCCTAACAGTTAGTAGTACGCTCAGGGTCCCAACCCTCAACTGCCCCCCAACCCCAGTGGAAGAAAATGCAATAGAGGGAAAAACACCAGGGGCCATGTATGATAAAGTACTGGGCTTCATTGAGGTCAGGACATGTGTGTTCCATGACCATTTTTAACTACACCGCAGTCCTAAGGCAGTTTAAAGGTCTCTATTTTTACCTAGGCCTCTCTGTTTGCTTCTGACCTTCCTCGGGCAGTTGAAACCCTGCTTTTCTGATTTCCAGCACAGAGTTATGCCCAGTGCCCTCTGTGACTCAACAGTACTATCTCATACAGGAAGATCTAGAGCTAGGTTTTTACAAACGGAAGTCACTGTTCTAGAGTAGACAGAATCCCTGCTGATGGCAGTCAGTCCGTCCTTTTGGACTCAAAGCTCTATAAACTCCTTTCTTAAAGCCCATTGAAGATTCACTACAGTGAGCTGAAAACAAGTCACATATCATTAAAGCCCAAAGTTGCAAGAGTCGTAAATAGCAAATTGAGATTTGGGGCTCACTTTTGAAATGGCCCAATGGATAAAGGCACTTGCCACCAAGCTCGATGACCTGAGTTCAGTCACCAGGCCCCACAGGGCAGGAGGAGGGTGCTGACCCCTCAGGCTGACCCCTGACCTGCACATGACTGTGACATATGAATATGCACATGAAAAGTAAACGTGAAAAGAAGTTGCAGTCAGATTAAAGGCCATGATTCTGCTCACCCCTCTCTGTCTCCAGGATGGTCTGTAAGGGGACCAGAAGCTATTCATAAAGTAATTAATGATTATTTTACAATTCTTCTTGAAACAGGGTTTCATTGCTCAGCCCTGGCTGGCCTGAAACTCAGAGATCCACCGGCCTCTGCCTCCCAAGTGCTGAAATTAAAGGCCTGCGCCACCACACCCAGCTCCAAATCTAAATTTGTATATCTAGACAGAAATAATCAGATATACTTAGGTAGATTGTGCTTCTAAACTGGCACAACAGTCACGTCACAGAATTAGAGCCCAAGAAGTTTAATTTAGGTCAGCTGTGCAATTTTTAAATTTTCATAAAAGGGTAGATATTAAATATCTGTATGCCAAAAATAAAATAAAAGGCTGTTGCACATGTAACGTGGCCTTCCCTCTGGATATCACTGTCTATGTGCAGTGACAGGAAGAAATGTCCCACTGAGCCACATTGGAACATTCTTTCTGTTCCATGATGCTATCTTATCAGTACATTTACCTGTTACTATTCTATTAACAAAATGAATCACAATCAGAAAACTACAACTATAGGTTAGTAAGAGTCAAATATGTTTTTAAAAATGTCTGCACTTTTCCTAGACGAAGAATTAGCCTGGTTGAGGGGCGCACATCTGTGATAGTGACATGGAGAGCTAGAAACAGGATCAAGAGTTCAAGGCCAGCCAGGCAGACTTTGTCTCAAAATAAAAAGGCTTATTGTATGAAAAACAATCACAGTAGAATCCTTTGAATAGCTTTATACTAAAAATTACCCACATATTTGCAAATAGAACATCTTGGAGCTGATGTTGGTGTTGACATCTGTGGCTTAGACCAAGCGCCTTCATTGTTCATTCACAATTAAAAGGGGTTCCGGGAGGCTTTGGCCAGCTCGGGCTGTGCTGCTCAGTGGGCTGTGCCCAAGGCTGCCTTCCCGTTCCCCCCGGGCTGACTTAGCCCTGAGCTAAGCCTTGCAGCTGCGTCGCCCAGGCAGGGTTTCATGACACGGATCTGATGTTCTGGTGCCTGTGTTGTTCATTCCTGCACGCTGGAACAGTGCCCGGGAAGGTGAGGGGCAGAGCATGGCTCTCTCTCCAGCTGTCCCTATCTGCTAATGTCAGTCAGGATATAAATAAATGGATTAATTCACTTCCCTTCTCATCAAACTAGAATGATGCCAGAAGAGACTGCCACAGCCGCTTTGACCATTTGGAAAAGCCTTGGGGACTAACCTAACAGATAAAGGTCTTTGCATTTAGATCATTAAAAATGAACAAAAAAACACAGCACCTCATGGCCGGGCGGTGGTGGCGCACGCCTTTAATCCCAGCACTCGGGAGGCAGAGCCAGGCGGATCGCTGTGAGTTCGAGGCCAGCCTGGGCTACCAAGTGAGCTCCAGGAAAGGCGCAAAGCTACACAGAGAAACCCTGTCTCGAAAAACCAAAAAAAAAAAAAAAAAAAAAAAAAAAAAAAAAAAAAAAACACAGCACCTCATAAAAATGGGCATGGTGGTGTGTACCTCTAATCCCATTTTTTGGGAGGTACAGGCCGAGGGTCAAAAATGTAAGGTCATCCTCTGCTTGGCTATATAACAAGTTCAAGGCAGCCTGGGATGCATAAGACAGTGCCAGGGTGGTGGGCACACTTTTAAGACATGGTCTCTGCACTTCCAAGAGCATGGCAGGAGGCTAGACATGGGTTGTACCGGGAGTCCAACCCCCTCTGGGGGCATCCAGGCTGAGGCCAGAAACAAAAGAAACAACTGGGATCACTTTCCAGAGCCCATCCAGGCACTGTGCCTCCTGGAGGGCGAGAACCGGAGCCTGCTCCTGCCTCACAGTGCTCTGTCAGGGAGTCCTCCTAGTGCTCACACGGCAAATCGTTCTGTGTGGCCGTAAACACAAGCCGGGCGCAAACAGGAAAGCAGGCTGAAGGAAAGCCGGGTTTCTGGAAGTCGGCTCGCTGCAGAACGATGTAATGTAGTGAACAGGTACATCCAGGGTTCGTTGAGGGGCAGTTCCGAGTGTGCTTTGCGATTATGCTTCTTGTTGACTGGGAAACCATGTGGTGAGATGTAACTCCATGTCCTGGAGTATGAGTTGGATCACCCCCAGATACGCGGTTTAACAAACTAAAAGAAAGAATGTCTAGGTCAGGACTTGAACCAAAGCGGAGGAGGAGAGCAGTAGAGCATGGGACTTCAAAGGACAGCCCGCAAGAGCTGGTTCTCTCCCGCTGTGTGGACCCCAGCGGTCCGGCTCAGCGGGTCAGCCTGGCCACAAGCGCCTCTACTCACTGAGCCATCTTGCTGGCCCTAGAGGAATCCTTTAACCCAACCCTCAAATAATCCCCACAGGTAAAACGCTAGGAAATGAAAGGTCACAATTCAAAATAACAGAATGGACCAGGAACCGGCACTGTGAGCAAAGGGCCAACAAAGACACCAGATCTTCAGGGACTAAGAAACTGAAATCACCAAGTGATGCAAAAATGAATGTTTTCATGGCCAGAGAGATGAGAGGGAATAAAAAGAAATGAGTAAAACCAGTAGGTCAGAACTGTGACAAGCACATTTTCAAAGGAACTAAATGTCATGTTCAGATTTGAATTTAACCTCAGTGGGTGGCAGGTTAGACCCAGCTGACAGGGACTTAATGAGCTCAGAAGTGTGTGTTCAGAGAAATTATCTGGAATACAGAACCAAAGAAGGAAAGAGAGAGCTGGAAAGCCATTTGAGAAGGCCCCTTAGATGTGTAAGTAGAATTCTGGAAGGGAAAGGGACTCTGTCTGAGAAGATAGTGACCGACAGTGTCTCACAACTGATGGAAGATGCCCGTCCTGTGGCAAGGACGTCAGCCTCCCTCAGGATGCTAAAGACAAAGCTGCCAGAGAGCAGGATTCCCGTCTCAAAAAACAGACAGCCAAGGAGGAAGCCAGCTGAGGGTGACCTTCCCTGTCTGCACCTGAACATACGCTCACATACACAGGAAAACAAACACTCTCCAGAAGAATGGATAACAGCATTCTGCATGCCTTGGAGATTAAGCAAACGATAGGAAGATCATCATGAAGAACTTTCTGCTGATCATTTGAGTAATTTATTCACTCGTTCGTTCATTCGTTCATTTTTGCAGTGCCAAGGATCTATCTCGGGTTCCCACCACTCCTGTCGGGTGGCTCACAACTGCCCATAACTCTCTAGCCCACTCCAGGGGAGTCTGATGTCTCTGGACGTGTGCTCATAGCCCTGCCCCACAACCATAACTAATAATGGATCTTTGAAAAAGAAATGACTGTAATTAATCCTATTTTAAATGAAAAGCCACTGGGAAAGGACTGTGAGTGTCCAGCTGGTTACCTGATGAGGACTTTTCCGGAAGCTGAGTGAAGAGTATGTAAGAGGGGCTGAGGTGAGGATGGGAGTGGGCACAAGGCAGAGCACTGTGAGACACACCGAGCTTCCGATCTCAAAGGCACAGTTCAAACATGCTGAGGCTGACCCTGAGCTCTGAAAAGGCGAACACCTTTAGTGTCCTCTATTTAGAAACATGAGGGTGTTTGTTCTTAATGGGGGGGGGGTTATACTACTATTGCCTAGGCTGTCTTTAACTCCTGGGCTGGAGTGATCCTCCTGCATCAGCTTCCTGTGTAGCTGGGACTACCAAAGGCTATCACTAGGCGTAGTGAGGAGGAATGAAAATGCTCACACTTCTGGGCATGGCGGCTTCCTTGTGGTTCCAGCTACTCAAGAGACTGCAGCAGCATACACTTGAGCCTAGGAGTTCAGAGTCAGCCTGGGCTACACAGCAAGACCCAGTGTTTTTACAGGGTAGTAAGTCAACAAGAATAAATGTCTTTGCCGGAGAAAGAGCTTTGAGCAGAGGATTGAAGGAAGGGCTGTGTGCTCTAGGGTGAGCGTCCTTTGTTGGAGACGGCCCTTCTTTGTTGTTCAGACGCCGCCACTGTGACTTAGGAACCGCCCCCAGTCACTGAACTTGACATTCTCTCTTCCAGATCCCACTCGCACTGACAGATGAACCGAGAATTGGACGGAAGAAGAACGCGTTGAGTGCTCCTGGGAGCCGGTCAGAGGCTAAGCCTCCACGGTGCTGCCAGGGGCCCATAGTATTTTTGTACTGCCTCATAGTCCCCCCAAGGCCTTCAAGCAGAAGTGGCAGTAGATAGTTGCCATCAGCCCAACCAGACTTTTACCAGGACAACAGGGAAACAGATCCCCCGGGTTTGGATGGAACTCGGCAGTGGGGACTCTCGCCTGATGCGTCCTGGCCTGTCAGAGTGTGCCTTCCTCTGCCCGTCCCCTCCCACCCCGCTAGGCCCTCTCTGTCTCTCCTGCTGCTGCTCCCAGATGATATAAAAGAGGCTCTTTGGCTATTTGCATCTGGCTTTCGCTTCTTTTCCAGATTGAAGTATTAAGTTTATTTTCTTTTATACGAGCGTGAGGTCCCAACACCATCCACCAGACTTGAGCCTTCCCTTTTCCGAGAGTGTGGGGGAGGGGAGCCACCAGCACTGGTTCCCCAGGGGAAGCAAGGAGGCGGCTGCCATGGTACACAGGCAGGCGCCTTTTGGAATTACTGACTTCTAAGATTAATAAAGTAATTCGATTTTTCTTTCCTTTTTTTTTTTCCCACTCACTAATTTCCCATCAATCAATATTCACAATCAGGGCTAACATGTCATTTCGTTTCATATTTGACTGCTGGACAGTTTTTCGGTTTTCGTTTTAGAATGAGAGCTATCGAGAAACTTTGAGCAGGTATGAGCAGCAGGCTAGTTCCCAGAGCAACCAACTCCCACCCGGGAGCTGGCTTGTCCTGCAGCAGGCTTACTCACTGGGGTCCTGCGGGAAGGTGTGAATGTGCGCAGTTGCACCCAGCCTCTCCCCAGAGTTCCTCGGGGTGATGGCAGCACATTGCTTGCCCCCCCTCCATAGGACTTTCCTCCAATCTGCTGAGGGTCTGGGCTTTCAAGAAAACCCCCATAGACAGTGTTGAAGTCCAGACCAAAAAATGACACCCAAGAAGACAGATGGGTCCTGTGTGGTGGCTCCTGCCTGCCATCCCAGCATGAGGGAGGCAGGGGGATTGCCATGAGTGAGATACCAGGCTGGGCTGGGTTGTGTAGTGAGTTCAGTACCAGCCTGGAAGACAAGAGTCCTGAGACCTTGTCCCAACAAACTGAAGAGAAGCGGGGAGTGGGGAAGACAGAAAAGGGGGACATTTTTTTTTTTAGTGGCTGGATTATGTTCAGGTACAGCAGAGGGTGAGGACTCTGAAGAGCAGGAGAGAGAGGGTTTCCACAAAGTCACAGGACCATCTGAACTGCCCACTTGAGCCGAGTTGGTTAGACAATAAAGTCTGACTCCTCCATAGTCCCTCTCTGATGTGTAGAGTTGGAGAAAGGATCTGGGAGTTCTCCACATACTAGTCTTGCAAAAAGGAACGAGAGGCCGCGAGCTTAGGGTTACAACTTTCAGAACAGCTGCAGCGATTGGAGTTGCCCTAGGTACCCGATCAGAACAAATCCTCAAGCTACCTCCTCTCTGCCCATCAGGGGCTGAAGCCAGACTCCAGTCTTGCCTCGCCATAATGCTTCCGGGTCATTCTTTTGGGTGCTGAGCTTGCCTATAAACCGGATGGGCTGTTCTAGCCTTCCTCCTCCAACAGAGGTGTCATGTCCAATCTTGCCACTCTCCTCAAAACAAGTGTGTGCTTTTGAAGACAGTGGCTACATGGCCCTGGTGCTTGTGAGCAGCCATGGAAAAGGAAGACTGGACTGTAGACTTCACCTGTGTTTGTACGTGTTACTTGACATGAGCAGTGTTACTGACATGAAAACATTCCGAATCATAGTGTGTTCTTTGAGGTAGTGTCGGGAAGCACATCTAGTTGCCTTGGTGGCAGGACCCTGGGAGGCAGGGTGAAGGGGACAGAAGGATTATTTCCCACATTCTTAGTGATGCTGGAAAGCACCTGAGTCTGATGCCGTGCACTGCTCCCCCAAAGGTAATTTATGGAGGCAGCCTGGAGCCTGCCCCAGTGGGAGCACACCTCTAGGTCTGTAGCCTAAACATGTATGTTTAGTTTTTTTTTTTAACTTTGTGTGTAGGTGTTTTGTTTGCATGCATGTCTGTGAACCATGTGGTTGCCGTAGAAGCCAGAAGAGGACATTGGATCCTCTAGAACATAGGTTACAGATGGGTGGGTTCTGGGAATCAAACCCTGGTCCTCCAGAAGAGGAGCCAGCTCTCTTAACATTTAAGCCCCAAATTGTACATTTCTACTGGACATGAGCTAATCCTCACACCTACTTAAGTTTGAGGATAACCGTCACAATTACTAGACTGTGGTATTTGTGCCAAGCATGGTGGTGAATGCCTTTAATCCCAACACTCAGGAGGTAGAGACATTTGAAGCCAGCCTGATCTACATAGTGAGTTCCAGGACAGCCAGAGCTACATGGTAAAAAACCTGTCTCAAAAATAAACTGGTACTTGGGATAGCAGCAGATACCCCATGGCTGACCTGCTGGCATGTTGCTCCCTACACACACACACACACACAGCAGCAGCAGCAGCAGCAGCAGCAGCAGCAGCAGCAGCAGATACCCCATGGCTGACCTGGCATGTTGCTCCCTACAAACACACACACACACACACACACAGACACACGCACGCATGCACGCACGTGTGCACACACACAAAGACAGCACTTCCACAACCAGGATTTCAAGCCAGGGACAGGGGCCACTGGATAAATTAGTTGGGCATGAACAGAGCATGGAGACAGTCTTGGTGGGTGTGGTAGTTTGAAAGGAAGTGGCCCCCATAATTTTATAGGGAGTGGCATTATTAGGAGGTGCGGCTTTGTTGAAGTGGGTATGGCCTTGTTGGAAGTGTGTCACTTGGCGGGAAGGGGCTTTGAGGTTTCCTGTGCTCAGGATACCACCCAGTGTCTCAGTCTACTTCCTGTTGCCTGCAAGATGTAGGACTCCTCCAGCACCACATCTGCCTGCATGCTGCCATGTTCCCCACCATTATAAAAATGGATTAAACCTCTGAAACTGTAAGCGAGCCACCCCAATTAAACATTTTCCTTTAAGACTTGCCGTGGTCATGGCATCTCTTCACAACAATAGAAACCCTAAGGCAGTGGCTGACCTCAGGAGTTGGGCTTGAACCCGGAACCAGGTTTGTACCCACTCATCTATCCTTCAACCTGAAGGCTTCAGCTTCAGTCAGAGGCAGTGCCTGTGCCTCGGTGATCTTACCCAAAGTTGATAGCTTTGAAGAGCACTAAGACCAGAGGGTTTCTTGCTCTGCCTGCTCACGGTGGAATTCGGCATTGCCCTGGGATCTCTTGCCTCTAAAGAGGCCCACCATCTGAAAAGGAGTTCCTGGTTGGCTCTGATAACAGAATTTGCCTCACTGGGAACCATTTGCCACATGTGGCTTCTTTAATGCTCGGCGTGATTTGGAGGCAGAGGTGAGATTTCCAAAACTGGTGGCTTGTATCATTTAGATTGAATCTACATGGCACATTTCTATTTCTACACACAAGGGTGCACACCTTACCTTGTCCAGAAATTTGATGACCCTGTTTTTTCCGCGTGTGTGTGTGTGTGTGTGTGTGTGTGTGTGTGTGTATGTGTGTGTGTGTGTGTGTGTGTAGTCCAGAGGTCCCATTTGCACAACAGACACCCCGCTGGGCCATCTCTCCCCAGCCACAAGATCGCTATACATCTTACACATCTAAGTCCCTGTCTCTGTGTTTGAGAATAATGCGCCCTGCAAGAGGGAAGTGTGCCCAGGCAATGGTGCAGTCTTCTCAGGTGCTAGAGGCCACACAGTGGACCCAGTGGATTCATGCTAAACAGTGAGAGATGCTCTGCCCGGATTCCAGTTATCTCTGGATAAGCAAATGGCCAATGTGAAATTAAGCAAAGGACATGTATGGAGTCCGACATAGACCTTAGAATGAGGTTTTTACTGTTCTAGAAGCAACCTTCCAGAAGATGAAATCATCCACGATTCCCCAAAAATATTTATTTATACAAAGATTTGAGAGTAATATTTGTGTTTGTCTTTATACCTCCGTCTGTGCATCCGGGGCCAGGCCATGGTGTCAGACACGTGCAGCCTCCCCGGATCCTCTTGCATGTAGCACCTGCTTCCAGGAACACCAGGGGAGCATGGAGTCTAAGAGGGCCAGAGGGAAATGATCCCTGATGCCCCGGGCTGCGTGGACCCAGAATCCAGAGAGTGAACCCTGACCTGGAAGGTGTCTAGCCAAACGTCCACGGGGCAATACGACCAAGGAAGGAGGCAAAAGGAGGGGCCCCGAGGGAAGACACGAGAGAACAAATTCTGACCTTGGCTTTCGAGTTCAGCATCTCCAGAGGACCCGAGATAGCTAGTTGCTAGCCCAGAAACTAATTGCGTTATCTGTCATGACTCGTGATGCTGATTGGTGTGAGAGGACAGTTTGCAAAAAGAACAGATTGTCTTTAATCCTGGGCAGTGCAAGATAGGATTCTGGGGGGACTTTGATAACCTGTCAGAAAAAAAAAAAAAATGCTTGCCTCCTCTAAACGACATCCCGATCCCCTAGAGCAGATATGGTACTTCAATGGACAAAGCTGACCTCAGATCTGAAGAGCCTTCCAGTCTGGCCCTCACCTAACCACTCTACCCCGCCTCCTCCCTAGGGTAGCCCGAGTCCCGTTGCCACACACCACGTCGACTCACCGTCCCTTCTCCTCTACCCCACCACCTCTGTCCACACCACAGAAATTCCATGTTCTCAGGAGTCTGCCTTCCCCTAACCAACCCACACTTTCTTTACCACAGTGATTCTCAGAGCTAGCAGAAAGAAATGTTCCAGAAGGAAGCCTCCCCTCTCGGCCATTCGCCGGGAGCCAGGGCTTGTGGGCTCCAGGCCTCTAAGAGGGAGGTCTGTCGCTTTGGTTTCCCAAGAAGCAGCAGTCCGTGGTGGCAGTTTTCCCTCCGCTGCTCGCAGGCTGGCCTCAGCTGCACTTGCACGACTTCACCACCATGTTGGACAGCTGCTCCACCTTGGGGGTCCTGCCGACGTAGTAGAGGATGGTCAGGGGCTCCAGGTCCTGCGGCACACAGCATGGTGAGGCCGATGCCTCCGGGTTCAGGGTGTTGTACAGTCCCAGCACCTGTGGGTGGGGTCACATATTTAGCAGGAGAGAGCCAAGGCTTGAACCCGGGACCCAGAAACGATGCACACTTCTGGGGGGCTGTTCTGAATGAGCATGTAGTCACAGAGGCTGTTTAAGGGGGGTCATGGGAACGGTTTGGGTGAGAGACCAGCTGCAGTCATCCAGTGTGGCGGAAGGCAGACTTGGTGGACTTGTGTTACTGACCGAAGCATATGACCATTGCTGGGGATTTGCAATTGATAAGAAACCCTTGGCTGCTAAGAAACTCCTCCAAAAGGTCTTCCTTACTCTAAGTTTCCATGTTGGTGGAAAATGTTCTCACGCACCACTGCCTTGGTACATTTAGTAATTGCCTGCCCCAGACAGGATACAGCAGCAGTGGGTTATCTGGAAATGTACTTCGCAGATGACTGCCCTGCTCTCCATCCCGCTGAGGGAGCAGGCTGCAGACACTGTGGACCCTCACTCTTCTCTTGCCAGTGTCCCTACATACTTTGTGCTCTCTTAGTAGAGAGAGAAACTTCTCTGGGTCCCACAGCCTGCCAACCAGATGCAAACATCTATGACACAGGGTGTCATGTGACAGTTGAATGACTTCCATGGTACATCCAAGTATGTGTGCTAGAGACTGAATCCAGAGCATTGCGCATGCTAAGCATGCTTTTTACCCATGTGCTAGCCCCCTGTGGTAGGAATTTAAATTTCTGAGTGTGACTGAGTAGAATGGGGCCAGCCTACCAAGATCAGAACGTTACTACAGAGATTTGACTCATCCAGGATTATCACTCATTCCAGAGTCAATCTTTCATTCACGCCCCAGTGCCCAGAGATCATGCATGCACCCTGCTCCATACCGTGCTGTGGGTTGTGTCTGCACTGCGAAGGTACGGGCAAGGGCCTGAGCAGAAGTTGGCATAGTAACCCTTAGGTTCGTGGACCCATTTCCAGCCCAGATCTTGCCGGAAGTCAATGTAGAGGGGACGCACACAGCAGTTCTCCTCCAGGTTGCTATGATAAAGACATGTACAGGAAATCAGCAAAAAGCGAGACTGACTATGAAAGAAGCTTCATGTGTGTCTTCCTGTTCCCGCTCGGAGTGCTGAGGCCACCAGAGGAGGTAAACCTAGTCCACTGAATCCCAGGTTCAAGTGCGTTTGGTTACAACCATGACTCCCAGGTAAGTTGTGTGTAGGGCTATCCTGCCCCTCCAATCCTGTTGTTTACAAAAATGCATTTGGCAACCCCTCCTCACTCTGTGGGCATATACCCTTGGCTTCAACAGGTCTCTGAAGAGACCAAGAAGTCACTGCTTCCAAAGGCAGCTATTGGCCACAATCTGATTTCTTGTAGGTTTTAAGACTGAACCATAGCCAGGCATGATGGCCGATGCTTTTAATTCCACCACTTGGGAAGCAGAATCAGGTGGATCTCTTGTGAGTTCAAGGCCAGTCTGGTCTACAGAGCAAGTTCCAGGACAGCCAGGGCTGTTACACAGAGAAACCTTGTCTCAAAAACAACAACAAAAAAAAAAGACTGAACTGTGATAGGCTCTATTGTTTATATTTTAAATAACCATTCCTAACCCCGTTCTTTCTTGGCTCTTCCCATTCCAGGGATATTCATTTTCCTGGCCACCCTTGAAGGCAGGGGTGGTCATGTGTCCTGATTAATGGCGGGTCAGAACTGGAGAAGTTGGCAGGAAGTGGGACAAACTCTGGCAGAGATACTTGATTATTTAGAAAAGGAACAGCTGGGAGCGGAAGGCTGTTGGCTCAAGTCACCTGGCGTCCTAGAAACCCCCATGACCGCAGGCAAGACACTAAAGTGCCGGCACACAAAGCAAAGCAGGTGAGATCAGAACGTCTATCTCTTCAAGGGCAAAATCAAGCAGCCAGAACGACCTGAAGTCTGTCACAAGAAGTCCCCTAGGGCTGAAGTCACTGCTGTCCACAGATAAGAGCATTCAGCCCGGCTGACAAATAGATACATAGAGCAGACCTACTCGCCAGCCTTGGGATGGGTGGCGGCAACCACCCCACCTCTCCCACTGTTTCCTGACTGGCCCTCTCTAACAGTGTACTTAGCTGTTCAGCCCCAAGTCCAGCGAGGCATCTTCTCTGGCCAAGTGACCCTTTCTGCTGCTTCTTTCCCTGGAAGTGCTCCCCACCCCTGCTCTTGGGTCCTTACAGATCCAAACCTCACCCACCCTTGAAGGAAGGCTTTGTTCAAACGCCAGCCTCTCCTGTGTCCATGAATGCTCTCCCAGCTCCCAGTGCGCAAGAACTTCATCCTTCAGACCCCTCCCGATGTCATTTTCTTTGTGTTAGCCCTGGGTATCTAGGCTTTCTCATCCCTCCCACATCTGTGAGCAGTCCAGCTGTTCATAAAGAAAGGAAGCTACAGGCCAGGCAGTGGTGGCACACGCCTTTAATCCCAGCACTCAGGAGGCAGAGGCAGGCGGATCGCTGTGTGTGAGTTCGAGGCCAGCCTGGTCTACAGTGGGAGTTCCAGGACAGCCAGGGCTACACAGAGAAACCCTGTCTTGGGAGGGAGCGGAGGTGACAGCCTCTGAAGGCAGGTCCCTTCTGAAGTCATTGGTAATTCTCTAGCTCAACAGCTCCCCCGTGAATGGAGATCATCCTATATTCCCCATCCAGTAACATCCTCCAACCCTGCATAGATGTGATGGGTCCTGTTACTTGTCAATTTGAAAGAATCCACGATCACCTGTGAGAAGGGCCTCTGTGGGGGAGTATCTTGAATAAATGAACTGAAGTGGGGAAACCCACCCATGTGGTTAGCACCATTCCCTAGGCAGGAGATTAGGAGTTGGAGAAAGTGAGCCGCACACTAGCGTGTGTTCATTGTTCTGACTGTGAACATAATGTGAGCAGCTGCCTCAAGCTCCTGATGCCCTGACGTCCCCTCCATGATGGACATAATCTGAACTGTGAGCGAAAATAAGCTGGTTTTTGTCAGACTATTTTGTCATGGCAACGGGAAAGAGGGACTGTATTAATCTCCGCCCCCCTCCACAAACACACCTTGCTAGCACTTCAAGCAGGAAGACCATGAGAAGACTTTCCCCAAGCATCCCCAGTGCCAACATCCCAGATTCTCCTGCTGTGGCTTCCCTCGCTTACTTTATCCAGACCTGAATGGAGCCAGGCTACAGAAAATACTGGGATCCCAGAAAAACAAGAGGTTTGGAAGCGATTCCAGTCTTCTATCCTAGACACGTCTGTGAAAAGCATCGGGGACCCTTGGCTGAGTGGGGTTCAGATCTCAAGCCAGGTGCCACAGGAGGGCAGGTTGACCTCACTCCCCATGGGGCCAGAACTCACCGGAAGCAGTAATTGGTGTCCAGGGCCCGCTTCTTCCTCTGCCCGCCCTGGCCCGGGCTGTCGAGTCGGTGTGGAGGAATCATCATGAGGATCAGGTGCGGGTTGTGGTGATCCTTCTGCTTCTTGAGGCGTCCCAGGTCTCCCCGGCCGTGGTCGTCTTCATTGTCCACTCCTGCAAGGGGAAGCAAGGCCACAACCTCCTGTCTAAAATAAGCAGTGTCCTTGCAGGCTGCTTCCACACCTCATCTTAGCCTGTCACTGCCCAGTCAGGATGAGGGATGGTACAGTCTCTGAGAGAGGAAGGCACAGGGCAAGTTCTGTGAGAAGGCACAGACTGAGAGGAGCAACCATTATTTAAAAAATAAAAATAAAAATAAATAAAAAAAAAACAATGGTTACCATGGCTACCCTTCTAGACACAAGTGAGACGACCTCACAACTGCACAAGAGCCCATTTGCCCTTCCCCTTCCTGAGATGGCTGCATCCTGGGCTCCCTCATGGAGCCGCAAGGATCCCCACCACTAGGTGGGTACCTATCACACTCTCTGGGGCTGCCACATTAGATCCTGAGACTTTGGGTTTCCTGCTAGAGTCTGCATTAGTCCAGATAGCACGGAAGTCTCACTGATAATTTAAGGGGTCACAGTTTGAGACAGCCTGTGTGGGAGCCCAAGAAACAAGACCTGGGGCTGTTGCCATCCTCATCGGGCTCGGGGTTCAGAGACGTTCTCACTGTAAAATTCAGATGAGGTAATCGAGCATAAGACAAGTTTGGGGAGAGAACCCAAGTTCAGCTGAAAAGGAGGAACCTAACTTAGAAGGATTTGTTCTCCTGGGGATCTCATTGGTGAAGGACAGCCGCTGATGGTCTTTACCAGGGCAGGAACTCTGGAAGTCCAATTTGCACAGTTACAGGAGGAACTTGGATCTTAGGAAGGGATTCGGGTATATAAGATAAATAGGAGCCCTAGGTGTGTGGCCCCCTTTTTTTGAAGTCTTTACGCACAAGGGACAGTATTGTGGAGGTGGGAGGCACCACCTTAGCCTGCCCTCTATGTGAGGATGCAGAAGGCACTGTGGCTTGGATGTTAAACTCTTAACTTTAAAAAAAAATAAATATATAAAAGGTTGGAGGTTGAGCCCATGTGATGGGAGGGGTGGGGGTGGGAAGATTGCTGAGGCCCATCCCAAGATCTATGCTAGGCCAAGAGCAACCTTCACCTTCTGCCAGATGGCCTTCAAACCACTGCACTTCTCAGCTGCCCAAAACAGACAGGAAAAGGAAAAGAGAGTTTCCCAGGCCTCAGAAAATTTCATGTGTATTAGAAACTGAGCTGGGCGGTGGTGGCACACGCCTTTAATCCCAGCACTCAGGAGGCAGAGCCAAGCGGATCTCTGTGAGTTCGAAGTCAGCCTGGTCTACAGAGGGAGATCCAGGACAAACTCCAAAGCTACACAGAGAAACCCTGTCTCAAAAAAACCAAAAAAAGAAAAAAAAAAAGAAAAGAAAAGAAAGAAAGAAACTGAGATTGTAAAGCCTCTCAACTATCATGCCAACTCTATCCAATGCCCGTGGACAACCGTTTAAGCAGGGAAGCAACCATCTTAACTCAAGACAATTTCTGGGCAAGGATCAAGAAGGCCCAGCAACTTCTGGAAGCTCAGTAGTCAGGACACTCATGTTCGGGCCCACTGGAGTTCATTTCCTCGAGGAGAGGGGAAGACAGCTGTCATTTACTGAGCACTCATTGGCTCAGTGTTGTACATTTATTACCTCATTTTGTGTGCCGAGCTTATGAAAGAGGTACTCTTGTCCTACTTCCCTGGACAGCTGGCCTGCAGGATTTCATCACTCCCTAGAATCCGGCTGCCTCTTAGATGCTGATGTTGTCTGTCTAAGCGGAGTGCTATGCTCAGGGCTTTGATGGCAAAGCAGAATCGCCCAAATGCAGAACCACCATCTCGATGAAGAAAACTCGTCCCTTTTCTTGGGCTTTCCAAGGGGTCTCCTATTATATTATCCACTCCCTCATCCCACCACACCTCAGCATGGGTACCTTTGAATTTGATCTCCATCACCTCGTGAACGTTTTCCAGTATGTCTCCATTGGGCTGAAAGGTGTGACATGGACAGTGAATGCTGATTTCCAGACCCAAGTTGGACTCTGCAAAATAGGACCCAGAGTCAGGGGGGGAAACGCTGAGTGACCAGGCAGATGCCCACCATCCGGGCAAGGGGGAGAAGTGAGTTATATTGAGAGTCACAGGTGACAGAAAGCGCTTCCAAAGCTCAGAGTGAGCCTCCTGCACACGGTGCCACAGTCCATGTATTTCTGTGACAGTATGAACAACTAAGTGGGAGGGTAAATAGTGGGCATTTTCGAGGCAGATGGGAATTGTCATCCATTTTCAAAGGACTCCATAAAGAGATTGTTGCCTATGTACACAGGGCAAAAGTGCAAGGACATGCAGGGCAGTTGGTGGCACACGCCCTTAATCCCAGCACTCAGGAGGCAGAGACAGGCGGATCTCTGAATTTGAGGCCAGCCTGGTCTATAGAGCGAGTTCGAGGACAACCAGGGCTACACAGAGAAACCCTGACTTGAAAAACCAAACCAAACCAAATGCAAGGACACGGAAGGAAAGGAAAAGCTCACATCACCCCAGTGTCTGCTGGGATAACGGGTACTTGAGTCAACCTGCTGAACAGGATAGAAGAGGCAGGGGTGGGGGCGGGGCCTAAGGGGCGTAACTGAGGAACCTGTGAGCAGGGGAGAATTTTAAAGACCACAGAATGGAAAGCTGAGCGAGGGGGATGGGGGTGGGGCATGACTAGGGTGGGGGCGAGGGAGTCAGAAATCCATGCCAGAAGTCACACTACGGGCGACTCAGAATCATTGCAAATAACGTCAACATTTCTGCCGTCACTGTGGAGATTAAGAAAGTGATTATTCCAGAGGATGGAAGAGGCAAACTGGTTATACGTGGCCACCTTTTCTTCGAGGAACGGGATGTAATGAGGTAGACATGACTTAGAAGTTTCTTTGAAAAGCCTGTCAGCAGGGTGGGAGGTTGGGATGCCTGTGGATGGCTCACTAGATGAGCAGCGTGGGAACACAGAGTGGCCGGTCTATGTGTAGCGGCTCCAGAGAGCTTCACCCAAGGGTCCAGATGACATGGGTTCGATGGGATGAGCTTGGGCAAGCCTAGAGGTGCCAGGCTTTGTTGACAGACATTGAGTGCAAAAAGGCCAACTCGGGCTTTTTCCCTCCTCTTGGGGGGGGGGGGGCTGATGTTTTGGTAAACAAAATCAAAGCAGCACAGGCATTGGTAAAAGGGGTTGAATGAAGAGAAGAAAAAAAAAAAAACCAAAGGAAATGAAGCCTGGGCCAATGGTTGGTCAGTCTTTAAAGGGCCTGCCACACAAGCGTGAGGACCTGAGTTCGATTCCTAGAACCCACAAAAAGCCAGGAGTGGTAACACAGGCTTGTAATCCCAGAACTGGGGAGCACAGATAGGCGGATCCTTGAGGCTCTCTGGCCTAATTTTTAGCCTACTCAGTGAGCCCCAGATCCCGATGAGAGACTGTCTGAACAAAAACAAACCAACAAAGTAGATGGCTATCCTGAGAACACCAGAGGGGGCTGACCTCTGGCCTCTACATATATGTGCACACACATGCACAGATACACACACACACACACACACACACACACACACACACACACACACACACAGTAACCAAAAAGTTTGACTGAATCAAAGAGTCACAGAGAACCAGACTGGGTCTAGTGTAGTCAATCCTGGTGGGTCAGAGCTCTGTCAGTCCTGGGGTGGCAGCCAGCTGTGGCTGGTGTAGGAAAGGTCCCAAGAGATGGACCTTTCCAGGTGAACATCTCAGTGAGAGGATTGGCTTACTGTACCCTAGAGTCCCCTTAGTAGTCATCCGGCCTCAGGACCAACCTGATGTCTCCCTAAAAATCTACCGTCATCAGAGAACACCCCAAAATCTACTTAGTTCGGCATCCTTCTCCAAGGCAAACTGGTATGGGCATGGTGATTCCAGTCACCATGATGTGAGCCTGGCATCCCAAGGGTCCCGTTGACAAGAACTCAGACAAAGTGGTTAGGAACTAGCTCCCTCCCTCCATAAACCCCAAACTCCAACCAGTTCTCCCTGTTCTGCCCCAAGGAAAACTTCAAGGGAGCCTGTTAAGCTAGAAGGTCCCTGTTCCAGAAGGCTAGCTCAACCAGGAAACAAGTCAGTGTAGCCAGGCTACTGAGGGACAGCTAGAGAAGACATGACCGGGTGTGGTCTGCCCTCCTCTTGGCGTCGGGCAGCTGGGAGGAGCCATAGCAGCTGCAAAGAGCAACACACAGCACTTCCTGTTCAAGGATGTCCAAGGTGGGGTGGGAGAGACCTGAGTGAGCAAGTTCTGTGATTCTGTGTGTTAGAGAGTGAACGTGTCTATGGACGTGGGCGGGGGTGGGGGTGGGGGGTGGGGGGGTGAGGGGGTGGGGGGGTGGCAGGCAGGAGGAAAGGACTGAGTGCCTGTGACCAGCAGGAGATAAGTGGCCTGCCTTGGCCTATGGTTCTCTTTAGCTAGAAGACTCTGAGATGAGGTCAGTTCCAACTTTGTTGACATTACTCTCTATCAAACGCTCTACGATTTTATCAGCGATAGTTTCCATAAGAATCCTCTAAACTGCCCAGAGCTGGCGGTGCATGCCCTTAATTCCAGCACTCAAGAGGTGGGGGCTGTGAGTTCAAGTCCAGCCTGGTTTACAGGGTGAATTCTAGGACAGCCAGGGCTGCACAGAAAAACCCTGTGTCGAAAAACAAAACAAAACAAAACAAAATCCTTTAAACTAAAAGCATCACTAGCCCATTGTATAGAAGAGGTCACAGAAGTTAGGGACATTAAGTAGTTTACCCAAGATACCCACCTAATCAGTGAGTAGTCATTTCAAGACAGAGACCCCACACTATACATCCTCCCAGCCTGGCTCTGTATACCAAGACGCTGTGCGCTGGGTGATTAACGGCACCGTGGTGAAAGGACCTGAGTCCTCCATCCTGGACAGAGCTCCGGGCAGCTCTGGGCCTCAGATTGCAGCCTGGGTACCTGGAGCCCACAGGCTTGCAGATGCTTCCTGAGTGGCTCCCAAACCACAGGTGTGACTCAGTCCTCATCAATCCACACCATCAGCTGCTCCAACTTGGAGTCTGTTTGCAGCCTGGTTTGGGGCCATGAACTCTTGAGGAGATTCATGAACAAAGGCCTCAGCTACTTCCCCGGAGGGAAGGGAGGGACGGGCAGAATTTGCCTACGTGTGAGCTGAACGTTCCAATGAAAAACAAGCCTCAGAGTTGGCAGTGGTGAGGCGGTGGGTGGGGGACCCACCAACTTTATTATGAAATTATCTTTTCGGATGTCTCAAGGAGGATGGAAAGCATGTTCTACACAAACTTCTCATTGAGTCCTGCAGCTGTGAACAGAAAAGCATTCCAAGTGCCCAGGGCTTCAGAGAAATCCAGGTGGAGCTGATCAAAATCAGACAGGCAAACTAAGATGAATTTCCCTGTAACCCCCCCTTTTTTTGGCCTGTGGTAAGCTCTGAGCGGAGAGACGTCTGTTGCCACCATTGGCTGAGTCCTGTTGTTTTTCACAGGCTTTATCTTCCTTAAAGGGCCAGGGCAGGGTCTCTAGCCTACCATGTGTCAACTCCATTATCACACAAGGCCCTGTAGATGGGAGCTTGAAGATCTGGATGCCTACAGAGTCCAGTGGATCTTGGAAGTAGGAAGCTCCCCTTGAAGCCTCACCCACAGGACGCACTGAGGCCTGGAGACCAAACAGTACACACAGCACATTTCAAAGGCTGGCTACTGCTCAGCTCTGGTACACGGTCAAGGGTCAGGCTTCCAATTAGTCAAGAAAAGTCAGGAAGCTTTGCTTTGTCGGGTTTTTTGTTGGTTTTCATTTTTGTTTTTGTTTTTGTTTTGTTTTGTTTTCTTTCTACACAGCCCTGGCTGTCCTGGAACTCACTATGTAAACCAGGCTGGCCTCGAACTCAGAGATCTGCCTGCTTCTATCTCTAGAGTGCTAGGATTAAAGGCCACCGCACCAGGCCCAGCTTTCTGTAAAATCTCCCAAATTTTAAAACAACGAAAGTCCTGCTGACCGAGAGTTAGATATAAAAGCAGGCGGCATGTGACCTCTGCCTTCAACCTCACTTTTCTCAAACACCAAGGACATCGAAGATTCTCCTGCCCCAGGACTCTGGCCACCAGCATGTAAATGGTCTGACAGCATCACAGCCGATGGAGGGGTGAGGAGGACCAGATGGGACCGGATGTGTCCTACTACTCCCTCCTCCACCACCCATCAGTCAGAGCAGGAAGTACCAACATGGTGGCAGAAGACTAACCTGACTTGGGGGACAGAAGTTCTTATCCAGGCTGGATAAGCTCAGGAACTTCATGACTCTGGACCTCAGCTTCCTTGCCTGACATAATAGAGGTTTACTCTTACGAGGTGCACTGAAACCTACCAGGTTCTAATACACGTGACCCTTAAACAGCTCTGGGAAGCCTGCAGGCTTGGAAGCGGTACTTCATTTTCCAGATGAGGAGACCCAGTGAGTGGGGATGACATTTGGGACATGTGGCATTTGATATACATGTTGTAGAGTTCGGTGATACTGGGCTGTTGTTTGGTTTTGCTCTTTTGGCTCTTTGAGGGCCCTACCACCCAGCTCCCAAACAAATCACACACGGAAGGTTATTCTTACTTATAAATGCCCAGTCTTAGCTTGGCTTGTTTCTTGCCAGCTTTTCTTAACTTTAAATTATCCTGTCTACCTTTTGCCTCTGGGCTTTTCCCTTTCCTTACTTCTGTGTATCTTACTTTCTTACTCTGTTGCTGGTTGTATAGTTGAATCATGTGCATCCCTCCTCTCCTTCCTTCCTCCTCCCACATTTCTCCTTCTGTTATTCTCTCTGACTGCCAGCCCCGCCTATCCTTTCTCCTGCCTCACTATTGGCCGTTCAGCTCTTTATTAAACCATCAGGTGTTTTAGACAGGCACAGTCACACAGCTTCACAGAGTAAAACAAATGCAACATAAACAAAAGTAACACACCTTAAAATAATATTCCCTGCCAGGCAGTGGTGACGCACGCCTTTAATCCCAGCACTCGGGAGGCAGAGCCAGGTGGATCTTTGTGAGTTCAAGGCCACCCTGGGCTACCAAGTGAGTTCCAGGAAAGGCACAAAGCTACACAGAGAAACCCATTCTCGAAAAACAAACAAATAATAATAATAATAATATTCCCCAACAACGGGCTATTGAAACAATTGGCCTTCACAGACCCTGCCCCAAGTCTCTTCTAGTCCTTCCTCTTCCAACAGCTGATGGTACAGCTGGATGTTCTATGGAAAACCTCAAACGTCATCTGAGATTGCTGGTGTGTCTTCCCACGGCATACCTAATACTAGCGTATTGGCTCAACCTCCAAATCACAGAATGGACCCATGTGATTTCCATCTGCACAGCCCTGACTCCGCCCAGGTCCCTGCCACCCTCCCCTGGGCTGCTCTGGGTGCTCCCTAAATGTCTCCCTTGCTTTGTCCCTTTACTTCACAGCAGCCAGAGGGCTTTTGTTTAAAGGGGTAAGCCACCCATCACGGCCCCCACATGCACACCCTGCTTACAGCATTCATCACACTTGGAGTAAGCCCCAAACCGTGCTGTGGTCTGAGACACACTTGGCCAGATGACCTCAGTTCGTGGTGTTCCGGTCTGCTCGCTGCTGCTACAACAAATCAAGCTGGGTTCCACCCAGGGGCTTGGGCCTTACTGTTTCTTTTGCTTGGGTGCCCCTCTCACCTGGCCTCCTTAACGGTCATCGCTTGGATCTCGATGTTAGACTCCCTTCCTCACAGAGACCTCCTCAGAGCAGCCAGTGGTGGATCGCCCAGCCACCATCATCTTGACCCTTTAGTATTCAACGCATTGTCATGGATTGACACGCCATCTTATCTATACGTTCACGGGCTTACTCTATGTACTCTATGTCTCTGCCGCCAGAATGGAAGCCCCATGGGATCTGAGCTCTCACCGGTCTTGCTCGCTGCATTAATTTAAGGATGGCGTGGAGAAGAGTCAGGAGGAAGCTCGACTTTGAACCCAGGTCTATGGCTCCCCTCCTTCTCTCCTCTTCCCTTTCGTGAGGCAGAAGGGGACCCAGAGGTTCCTGCAGAAATGTTCCCGCTGAGAGTTTACCTACCTCTCCGCAACAGCCACTCCCGCACAGTGTCGGTGACATCAAAAGACAGCCACTCAGACGTGCCCCGCGTGAGCAGGTTCTTGCCACCGATATAGCGCTGCTTGGCAATGTGCTCATCCGGGCGAAGTATCTGTGAGGCGGAGGAAAGAGTGAGCACCGGAGGCCAGGATGGAGTGCCAGGGATAGGTTACAGTGCCCCGGACAGGGGAGCCGAACAAGGGGTGACTAATGGCTTCTGAACACCATGCCCTTTGTGCACCTCAGGTAACTCGGCCCTCTTAATGACAGAGGCTCTGAGGAGTCAGCTTCAGACCAGCTCTCTCAAAACTCCACTCTCAGTGGAGGCCAGGCACGGAGGAGGCTGGCATCTAGAGTGTGGTTTCCAGCTGGAAGATGTACCTGGAAGAGCTCAATTCTCTGCTCTCTGAGCTTGGAGCTGAGGTTGGGTATCCGCAAGACCCGGAACTCTGCCCGGAACAGATTGGTTCCATTTTTCTCCACTGAGGACACGTTGAAGCGAAAAACCTTAGAGGTAATCCCTTTGGGGCAGACAGCCAGCTCATCTAGAGGGAAAAGCAATGGGAAGAGGCGCCGTGAGTGAGGGCCCGGTGTGCGGCCAGCCGGCAGACACACGCCAAGTGACCACAGTCCTGTCTATGACCTCCCTAGAGGCTTGAAGCCTCAGACCTGAAGGTGGAGATGCAAGGACGATTCTTGGTAACCCCGGAGTTAGACAGAGTCCTGAGCAAGGACATGGGATTGAGTCAAGTGTAATTATCCAGTTTGCCCACTGTCTTTTTTTTTAATTTTATTAATTTAATAAAAAAAATTTTTTTTAATTTAAATAAATTTTTTCAATTTATTTTATGTGTATGAGTGTGGACTTAACTAAGTGTATGTATGTGCACCACATATGTGCAGTGCCCACAAAGGCCAAAAGAGGGCGTCGGATCCTCTGGAATTGGGGCTACAGGTCATTATGAGCTCCGTGACACAGAAGATAGGAAGTGCACCCCGGTCTTCTGGAAGAGCATCAGTGATCTTAACTGCCGAGCCATCTCTCCAGCTCCGCTCTCACTGTGTGCTATCCGCAAACTGCTAAGCTCTCCAGACTGCTTGGCTTAATCTTTCAAAAATACAGATTCTCAGCCAGGCCTGGCAGCCCAGCCCCGTGATATGATCACTTGGGAGTCTGAGGCAGGAGGAGCTTGAGTTTAAGGCCAGCCTGGGCTACATAGCAAGTTCCCAGCCCCGGCTAAGTTTCAAAAACAAAACCATCAATAAATCACACCAAAACAGATTCTGAGAAAATAGTAGTTAGTTGCTTAGTTGCCTTAGAGCTAGCTGATTCGTTTGTGTTCTTGTTTGCTGGGCATTCATTCATTTCTTAAACATGGGTAGAGCCTGGAGAGAAGGTTCAGGGTCCAAGTTCGGTTCCCAGCACCCATGGTAGGCAGCTTGTAACCAGTTGTAACTCTGGCTACAAGGGATCGGATGCCCTCTTCTGGCCCCCTGAGGCATACAGACAGTCAGACCCAGATCCAAGACACACACACACACACACACACACACACAATAAATCTTTTAAAATGTAAACAGTGAAATAAATACTATGAGCCAGGTGTGATGCTGATGATGGGAAGCCACAGTCCCTGCCTTCAGGTGACACAGAGCCAAATCCCAGGACCTTTGGTGATGCAGAGGAATGGCAGGAAGACGTGAGGAAGGATTGAACACGTAACCAATGGAAGGGGTGGGTGGGTGGGTGGCAGCAATCTGTACCCTGCAGGAGGGTGGTAGGGGAGGACAAAAGGGTTTGACACAGAGGGACTCCTGGAGGTAGAGACAGGCCAGAGTGGATGGGAGAGCCGCAGCTGCAAGCTGGAGCGAAGAGAAAGAAGGCTGAGACTCTCATGTGTCCAAGGGAGAGCCTGAGCCCCGTCCCACTGATAATAGAGAGCTGCAGCAAGTGTTCCAACCAATGCTGTGGCTTAGACCTAAACAAAGGGCAGTTTCTAGGGTAAAGAGGCCGTATCTCAAGTCTGGGTGTAGGATATATACATATGTATGTATGTATACATATATATATATATTTCAAATAAAAAAGAGCTACCTGTCTCAACTACTTTCTCTTTATGGGTTAATAGTTCTGTCATGAAACACCATGACCAAAAGCAATTCGGGGAGAAAAGATTTTGTTCGGTTTACACTTGCACATCCATAGTCCATCACTGAAGGAAGTCAGGACAGGAACCCAAACAGGGCAGGAACACTAACACAGAGGCCATGGAGGAGTGATGCTTACTGACTGACTTCCCATGTCTTGCTCAGCCTGCTTTCTTACAGAACCCAGGACCAGCCCAGGAGATGACACCACCCACCACGGACTGGGCCCTCCGCCATTGATCACTAATTAAGAAAAAGCCCTGCAGTCTTGCCTGGCGCTGAATCTTAACGGAGGCCTGTTCTCAGCTGAGCCTCTCTCCTCTCTGATGACTCTAGATGGTGTCCAGTTGACACCACACTGGCCAGCACAGAGGGTCTCTGTGCTTGGTAGCCTGTGCTATGCCAGCCTGTGCCATCACGCCGTTCTCTTCACCCCCATCCATCAGCCAGAGGGCAGCAGATGCTCTCCGCGGTTCTGAGCCAGGCAAAGGGGAGCAGAAGCCTTTGTCTCCTCCCCACCCCGGTGTCCTTTACAACATCAAGGTCTGAGAGCATTAACACCAGGGAAATCCTCTCTACACAAAGAGTGACCACAGCCAGGACTTGAAATTCAAGCTCCTAGACCCAGATTCCACACATAACGGACATGGCTGGAATGAGCAGGTACGGACCCCAAGGGGTGGGTTAGGACTCATGGACTAGGCGGGGCCCATCTGAGGCCTAAAACCAGCAAGCATGCTCCTGGGCCTTAGGAAAAGATGAGTGGGTGTTTCTGGAAATTGCCATCTGGTGGGCCTGCCATTCATGGTAAGAGGAAAATTGATGGAACAGATGTGGGAAACACATGTGTGAATGCCAGCTAATGAAGCCCTGATTGATAATTAGCCTTGAAGGAACAAAGACTGCCAGTTATTCTCTAGGCCACTTCAAATAGGACCAAGGAGAGGAGTCAGTGATGGCATTTCTCATACGGGTCTGTATAGAGGGCTGCTGGAGGTGGAGTCCAGAGCCGCTCACATGCCAAGCACACATTTAGAAATATTTTATTTCAAGTTTTCATTCTGTGTACTTATGTGTATCTATGTGTGAGTTTGTACACTTGAGTGCAGTGTCTAGGGAGGCCAGTAGAGGGCATTGGATCCCCTAGAACTAGAGTTAGAGGTGGTTGTGAGCCACCTGATGTGGGCACTGAGATCTGAACTAAGGTCCTCTGCCAGAGTAGCACACATTCTTAACTACTAAAACATCTCTCCACAAAGCACTCATTTTATAACAGAGCTACATCCCCAGCAATTTCATATGTAAGTTGACAGGTTTGTAATTGTGGATGCGGACAAGCACTTGGACCAGTGACCCTCTCAATGACTGAGAGTTGGTCTGGGAGAAGATGTCATCAATCTGGTCTCTGCAGTAACTGTCTGTTAGGAGAGCATGAGTCACAGCAATGTGCACCAAGGTATAAAGTGGGAGAAGAAAGTAGGAAATGGTACCTAAGGAGGATGGGGCCAGAGTGGGGTGGAAGCAGTGAGCAGCCAGGAAACAGGGATGGCGATGCCCTAACAGAGTCCTCAGGATGCTCCAATGATGTTCTCTTTGCTAACTTCCACTCCATCACTCATGTGCCTGTACCCCATGACAGACCCCTCTTAGTGAAGATTTTAAGGTGAATCAAGAAGGAATGGGAAGCAATGGGTGGGGGAGGCAGGGTTGAGGCTGGGTAATCAAGATCCTGAGTCAGAACTGGAGAGATGGCTCAGCGGTAAGAGCCCTGGCTGCTCATCCAGAGGACCTGGGTTCAATTCCCAGCAACCACATGGTGGCTCACAACCACCTGTAACTCCAGTTCTAGCAGATCTGACGCCCCCTTCTGGCCTCTGCAGGCACCAGGTACACATAGACTATAGATACACATGCAGGAAAAACGCCTATGTACATAAGATTTTTTAAAAAAAAAATTTTCAAATGCCTGAGACCATGGGCTGGCAAGATGGCTTTGTGAGTAAAGGTGCTTGCTGCCAAGTCTGATGGCCTGAGTTTGATCCCCAGGATCAAACCCACACTGGAGGATAACAGACTTCTGAAAGTCTTTGTGTGGCCTCAACTCACGTGCAAGCGTACATGGGTACCCCGATACACACACAAATAAATCTAATAAGAAAGTTTTCAGAGTTCAGGAACAATACATAGTAAGACCTTATCTCAAAACAAACAAGAGATATGTGGGTGCCTGCCCCCACTTTCTACCCCAGGGTACTCTTGAACGGGGAGAAATGAGGAATATGTAGATAGAAATAGAGAGGAGAGAGAGAGAGAAACACAGGATAGCCTTGAGAGGGCCTGGATCAAAACCCACCAGCCCCTTTTGTCTCTACTAAAGGGCTTTTAAAGGAACGCCAAGAGGTGGAGCAAAAGACCTCCCCCCAGCACAGCCAAGTGCAGACCATCCTAACCACCTGGTGACCATGCACATGGTCCAGCCATCCCCTAATGCAGCCCTGCTGGGTAAAGCAAGCTCAGATCTCACTAGAAAGCTTTTGTGGGTTCCCACAAAAATAGCTTAAACTAATTAGTGGAATGAATCATGTAAATAAATAAGCAAAATATATAATATACCTCCTTACATTTTATGTAGCTCCTGTAACAATACTTGAAAATAAAGAGAATCTATAAAATGTATCATTCTACTCATGGGAAAATGGAACATCAGAAAAGCTAAGTGGTTTTCCATGGTCCCTCAAGTAGTAGGTGGCAGAGGTGGGATTTGAACCCAGGTGGGATTTGGCCACACCCCATTTATTGAATCTGAGACCCTGAAAGAGCGGGCCTGGGGGATTATCCAATGGAAAGATAATAGTAGTTTCAGCAACAAATATGAGGGGGTTCCTCAAAATGGCCCGGGCATCCCAACATTGCCTTAGATTCAATGACCAGGACCCTTTGTGCCCAAGCTCTGCTCTTGACAGTCAAGGGGTGGATACAGGAGTCACCTCTGTAAAGGACATTATTTCCAGTTGTTTCCATTTCCTGGAACACTGCGTAGGGACAGACACTCTTTCATCTGTTTTGCTTTAGGAAGTAACAATAGCACACAACCCACAAGATGCATGCATAGTATCTATGGAGAACCCAGGAAATTGTCTGTGTAGTTAACTGCCTCTTGAAATGCTTCCAGACAGGTGTGGATGGGCTTGAACACCTCATTTCTGGGGGAGTCCATGGAGGAATGGTATGACCAGCAAGGACACGTGGGGAGTCTTTAAAGCAGTGAACTATGACCCCACTACCCAGCAACTGACTGCACTGAGTGGATCCACAGCAGTTTCCCCAAGTTTTCTAGATGTTTCCAGTGTGCCGCCGGGATGGAAGAGCAAAGTTTATCATTTTTCTGAGAAAGGGACCGTGGCTTCCAGTGTGCTGGGAGCCTGAGAAAGTGCAGCCTGGATGTCTCCAACTTTACATGGGTTAACCTCGAAACGAATTAGATGTGTTGTTTAGCCAATGTTTAAAAGTTTTGTGGTAGAAGCCCATAAACATTTTCAGTCTGTATTACAAGTTGGGAGATTTCACCCAAATTTCCAGATTCCCTGCCATCCTGGGAAATGATAAGAGATAGTCAAGCTGGACCTACATTCCTGAATGCAAAAATCAGTAAGAGCCACACACTGGCTTCCTCTTTTGGCAGGTCAATGAGGTTCCAGAACCTTCCACCCCAACCCCACCACATACACCTACTTTCTCCATGGCCTGAAGGACTTTAGTGCCTGGGCCATAGCTGCTCTTCTAGAACCCATCTGCATCCCCAGCCTAGTCTCTGAAGGCATTTGTGCTTACAACCCCTCTAGGGAAACTCTTTGCCCCGTGGGTCACCCCATCTTTAAGCCTGTTGAGAGCACACGTTCCCCAGGATGTCTCCATACTACTTACCTCTATTCTATAAAGGAGAGATGGGCCCCGGGTGCTCTCTCTACCCCGCCCCCATAGCCAGAGCCCTGCTATGTGTCTGACATTGATATCTGTGGCATATGAGTCCTTTCAACGTGGACTATCTTTGAAATTTCATAAATGGACAAAATCTACAGATGGCAACCAGAAAAGAAAGCTCAAAACACTGGGTATTCTTCCCGCCGGGGAGTTCTGCAATTGTCTCAGCCCTTTCCTTGGCTGACAAAAATGAGTCTCACACAAGACATAAACTCCTTTGAGCCAGAAGACGAAAAATGATGCTTAGGCCAATGGTTGCATGGACGACACAGAATTGAGAAGATGGTATCCTTCCCCCCACTACCCACGCCAGAGAAAGCACTCACTGGTCTCCATGGCAACATCTTAGAAGATGGTAAGGTTACAGAGTCCTGCCACTATCTCCCAGCAGGTACCCAGGCAAACCATCCCCAGATGTGACAAAACTTCCAAGTGAAAGGGAGCCTGGAGATGACCTCCCATGGAGAAACTGAGGCACTAGGAAGAAGCATCACATGGCTGAGCTTGCTTAACCTGCTTGAGACTGTCTCCAAGAGGATGGGAACCCATTCATTGAAGCTGGGGGGAGTATGTGTGGCATATGAATCTCCAGTCCCGTCTCCAGCAGTCAGAGCTGAAAACAAATCCAGTCATTCCCAAGCAACCAGGGACCTGGGTGACAAAGGCTAGAGCTGCTGTCCCCTCCTGGTGAGGTTAACCCAGGAGTCATCTGGGTCACAGGCCAAGGTTCTTCTAGAGCCTAAAGATTAAAGGTGGCCTTAAACTGTGCCTTTCACACATACATTGCCACTAAGCCTGCGTTTTGCACACATCCTTTCTAGGTTAGATCACTTGACAGATTCGCCATGACAGGGCACAGCCATAAGACAATTCTCTCCGCTCTCACTTTGGTGCCCTGCCTCCTGCTGGAAATGATTCCTTCTTTCGAGTTTTCTCTCTATGGGTCCCTGTCACCTTCCTCCAGATCCCTATTGCCACTTCCCTCCAAACGCCCATCTTCTGCTAGTGACAAAATGTGGAAGTGAGCATCATCTCATGAGCCAGCACAGAGCTACTGGCGAGGCAACAGCACAGACCCAGAGCCTGCCCCCGGCACCCTCAGTTCAGCCCAGCAGCGGTGGCACACGCCTTTAGTCCCAGCGCTGGGGAGGCAGAGGCAGGAAGGTCTCTGTGAGTTCGAGGCCAACCTGGTTGGTCTACAGAGTGAGTTCCAGGACTGCCAGGTTTACACAGAGAAACTCTGTCCTGGAGGGGGAAAAAAAACCCAACAACAGCAAAAGAAGTTCTCCTCCTCTGCTCTGAAGCTGCCTGGTTCAGCCAGGCTGAGCCACACCTGACCAGCTGCAGGACAGGCCCAGGCTGGTGTCTCTTCAACCACCGCGCCACCTGTACCAACTGCAGAGAGCCTGGACCTGCTTCCGGAGGGTACCGTGAGCCTCCATGGCATGGCCCGTGTCCCACTGAACACTGCATCCTCCTCAGCATCTAGAAGACGATCTTGTCCACTGTGCCGAGTTGGCACAGGCTAGACCATGACTCCGTAGCCGCCATGTCTCACCCCCTATCTTGAACTTCCCTCGATGCTGCAGATTGGGAAATGCACATCAGTGGGGGTCTGCCTTGGCTTTGTCTCAGGCTGTCCCCCCCACCTTGGCGCCCTGGGTTTCTGTGCAAAATCCACATCTCCACACACCCCCCCCCCCAGTGTGGCCTTGTTTCCTTATGAGTTGCTCGTTTTTCTGCGCAGGGCTCCAGATGGGGTGGGCCCTCAGGACTCAGAATCCCTCTTCCCTCAAACTCTCCTCCTGACCCAGACTATGAAGGTCCCAGGCCTGCTCTCTTGTCCTCCACTCTCCTCAGGCTTGTGACCCTTTCTCTGATGTTTGTGGCCACTACAACTTGCTTTGGTAGGGTGGCCAAGGAGTCGAGGGTTCAGCTCGTCTAGGCCGGGAAGACTGGAAACTGTGGTCACCTGGAAGTCCCTGACCCTCCGCCAGTGAGGGGACCCTCAGCAGGGAGTTCTAGGTCTGCCTTGCTTCCGTCCTGGGCTCCCCACAAAGAGCCAGATCCTAAGAAAGGACACTCCAGGTAGTCGCAGGGAACAGCACTGGGAACACCCCCACCCCAGCTCCAGAAACCACAGGTTTCTGCCTGGTTGTAGGCCAGCTCCCTACTGGCCTCTGCATCTTCCTGGAGAGCCACCCCGCCCATTGGCGCTCATTCCGGTCCCTTCTCTGCAACCAGGTTTCTTTAGCCTCCTGCTGTTTGCCCCGTGGCCACTCTGACTGGTGCCACCCTCCCGGCTCCCTCCCATCGTCCCACCCCCACTTGGGCACTGCCCACCTCCCAGGTGGGCCTGGGCTGAAGTCACCAGGGCACGGAGGACACCTGCTGGCAGGAAAAGCGAATGAACGAACGGAACTGCTCTCGGATTCAGGCCCAGAGCAGCTCACATTCCTCTCTTCCTGGGCTGTCAGTGTCTCTCGACATCTGCCAGCTCCTCTCTCTTGTATGGAGAGTTTTTAAATCCCCATTCAGTAAACACACATGACTTCCACACGTGTACAAACACACACACAGACGTCTCACCCAGAAGCTTCACAGCTCCTCCGCAGACAGCAGCCTCCTGGGAAGAAACGCTCCCAGACACACATCTCCATCGCCCCCACAGCCGTCCTTCCCACCCACACCCCCATGGCAGGCAGATGCTTTGGGTTAGCCAGGGCCTCCATCCTGCCCTCCTACGTCCATTAACTCCGGAGGCCACACTTTACACATATGAATCTGTCTACTGAGTAATGCAAGAGTCCACAGCGCCCAAAAGTCCACGTATGTGGGGATATACATGCACTACCCTCCCCCTCTCAGCTCACGTGGATCACGTGTGTGTGTGTGTGTGTGTGTGTGTGTGTGTGTGTGTGTGTGTGTGTGTTAGACTGAAGGGTCCAGGCTGCAAGAAGTTAATATCTTGCCCGGGCTTCCAAAAAAAACTTGACAAACGAATTTGGGGCAGGTACGGTGCTTCCTGAGAGCTGGAAAGCTGACCCGGAGATGTGGCACCAGAAGCAGAGAGAAGCTGGGAGAATATGGAGCTATCTAGACTTGGAAGACCATGATGATTTGGTGGCCAGTCAGCCTACCCCTTGATGGAACCCATGTGCTCACAGTTAACCTCTACGGGCACATGTGTGGGAACATGTTTCCTTAGGTAGCACAGGACAACCCCAAGTTAATATCCATCCAGCATGTGATGGGAGTTCAGAATGCCACTTGGCTCCAGGACTCCTGGCCTCTGGAAGCGCTTGGCTCTTACCGGAATGTCTGTCTCCTTTCCCACCCACCTCCCCAGCTGCAGCTGCAATGCCTGACCTCTGTGGTGAACCCTGGGGGCACTCTTCTGGGTAACCACCACCAGGGACCCCCCCCTCCCCCCGACACACACACCCCCCCCCCCGTGGAACTCCCTTTTCCAGTTCATCCCCTCCAGAATAGACACCAAGCAAGCATTTGGACTTACTGTGCTCCGCCAGCCCCTGGATCATGTCGAATTTATGGATCTCTTTGGCATAGTACTCCGACTCGGTGTTCCCCTGGGTACAGCCTTCCTCCCTCTCTCCATGCAGCTCTTCCAGCAACTCCCGGGTGCTGTTGTAAAGTGCCAGGACCTGGTAGGGGACGTGGGTCATCACAGATGGCTCAGGGGGGCTGGTGAGTCTGAGCTTGCTCAAGATCTGTCCCCGAATGGCTTCCACCCTCTTCTTCTTGATGTGGCCGAAGTCCAGGGTGGTGCAAGTGGACAGAGCGAAGCTCACCGTGGCCAAGTTCAGCAGGGCCAGGACCACCAGAGTCCTTTGTAAGTACATCTTCCTCTGTGAGCCCAGAAGCGAGGCCAGGGGACGGGGGAGGCCTGGCAAGGAGGAGACCCCAGTAGAAAGAGGGAGGAAAACCAGGCGTCCTCCCCAGATCCCAAAGACTGAGGCTTGGCAAGAGGGTGCATGAACTCACTGCACTGTGAGGGCTTCGGGACTCCCAGGAAGAGCTGGCAACCCCGGGGGGAAGAAGTAGCGGACTGTGTGCGATGGAGCGCTGGGATTCTTGTCCATATGTCTCAACAGGTTCTGCTGGGCTCTGACTGCCAGCAGGCCAGGTGGAGGGCAAGGCGAGGGTTGGGAGGGGTGGTAAGGCAGCTGGGAGTGGGAAGAGAGCTGGAGTTTTTCCTTAGGTAAAAATAAATAGAGCGGATATCTGATATTGCCAAACGCTGCTTGGCGATGAGGAGAAAGTGGGTATTTTAAAGAAGGGCCATGGCTCTGGGTCCCAAAAATCAGAATCTTTGCCTTGCCCTGAAGAAGAAGAAGAAGAAAAGAGAATGGGAAAGAAAAGACAAAAATGTTTTTTTTTTTTTTAAAAAAAAAATCACCAGTGGGTATGTGGGGAGAGGCAGGGCTGGGCAGCCGCGGGCCCCGCTAAAGGTAGGGGCAGGGCAGGACACACTTGTCCCCCGAGCACTCCATTCATGCTTTCTCTTTTGTTTACACTTCCTGAGGGCTTTCTAAATGACTCTGTTCACGCTGCCTCTCCTCTTCATTGGCTGCGCTGAGGGGTTATGTACAACTGGCCAGCAGGGAGGACAGGCCTCTTGGAGACAGCTCGGATAATCCACTTGGACCCACGGTCACCAGCATCTTAGTTTGTCTTCTCCCTCGGCCATGGCTCCTGTCCCTTGCGTCTCGTTAGGGAGGAAAAAAAAATAATCAAAATCAAAAGGAAAAGAAAAATCGAAGCCGATTCACCGCACAGCTGACTCCGGACAGCAGTATTCCTTCCTCCGCAAGGCTCTTCGCGTCTTGCCTCTCTGTGGTTCAGTCCCCTACACTCGGCCCTCTCCTTCCCTCTCTCTCTCTCTCTCTCCCCTTCTCTCTCTCCCTCCCCTCCCTCTCTCTCACACACACATGCACACACACTGCTTTCTCTATTTCTCTCTGCTGAAATTTTATACCTCCCTCCCATGACGTCTCGGCCTGGGGTGGGGGAGGGAGGGAGGAGGGAGGGACCAGCGCACGCAGCCTCTCTTGCTACACGGTTTTAATGTTTTAAACAGGCACAGGAAAAGCCGAGCCCATTTGAAAAATACTTTGCGAGTCCTCTGGTTCGACGTGGTAACTGAACTTTTTTTTTTTTTCTCCTTTTTCCCCTCCTCTTGGAGTCATTCCTGCTACACGTTGGCTGTTTTTCTGGAAAGTTACTCCCGAGCCCCCTCCCTCCTGCTACCCCGGCCCCTCTGCGCCGGGGCCAGCTGTCAGTCCACGCTCCCCGCCCCGCTCTCTCTCGCCTCCCCCGCGTCCCCGATCGCCCCCGGGCCGGGCCGGGGACACACGCAAAGTCTGCAAAGGGGAGCGGGGACGGGCGGGAGGGCCACTCTCTCCCGGGCCGAGGGTGGAACCCAGCTCGGCCGAGATCCTGGCTGCGGTTCTTCATTGACCATCCGGGAGCCCGGCGGTTGCAGCTCGGGTAAAATGATGGCGCTTTCCGGAAGGCCGAGGGTGCCCTCTGGCGAGGCCGGACCGCCAGTGACAGAGGCTCGGTGGCTCGACCCCGCGAGCACCACTAAGACCCCCGCCGTCAAGTCCCGGGCCCCACATGCAAGTGAGCGCCGCTCCCTTCCTGGCCGGCCGGCCGACTCAGCACCTGGCCCTAGCCCATTTCCCAGTTGGGTTTCTAGGTCTCCCCTCGCCACCCCCCCCCCCCCCAGGCCGAGCAGTCCACTGTCTTCCCATGTCTGATTATAGCCTTCTGGAGCCTTTCTTTCTATAGGTCCAGCTCCGAAGTCTCAAGTGAAGGATGTTAATGTAGTATCTTACAACTGGGGAAACTGAGGCACAATGCACTTTTTTTTCTATGTAATGAAGATGTCTATCACCGGCTATCTAATCTGAAAAGGCATTATTTTGATTTGTAACTCGTATGACTATCTAGGAGGAAGTCCCAAGACCTTAAAAATGACTTCATTAAGGTCACACAGCTCTTAGGTGTCAGTACCACCATTTGAACCCTGCCTGTCCATTGCCAGTCTGCACTTGGTGATGTTTGCTTCTGCAAAATCTATTTGAAAAATAGATTTGTTTTGTTTTGTTTTCGAGGCAGGGTTTCTCGGTGTAGCCCTGGCTGTCCTGAACCTCAAGCTGTAGACCAGGCTGACCTTGAACTCACAGAGATCATCCACCTACTTCTGCCTCCTGACTGCTGGGACTAAAGGTGTGTGTGACTACCGCCAGGCTGAGAAATAGATTTTTTTAAGAGTTTTTTTTTTTTTTAATTGTGTGTGTATCCACGTGAACTTTGTGCAGATACCCTTGGAAGCCAGATAAGGGTAACCATTCCTCTGGAGCTGAAGTTACAGGAAGCTGTAAGCTGCCCGGCATAGATGCTGGAAATCCAGCCCAGGCTTTCTACAAGAGCAGTGTGTGCAATTAATTGATGACCCACCTCTCTAGCCCTGAAAGATAGCCTTGGTGTTTACTATATGCCTTGTACCACTCTAGGCACTGAGGATAAGTCCATGAACAAAGCAGAACTTGCTTTTATGAAATTTGCATTTCCCAATGGGGGAGGGTAGTAAATATTAAATAAATAAGATTATGTGGGAGATGGGACAGGGAAGGGGAAGGAGAGTGCCCCAATTAGGAGATGTTGACTTTTAAAATGGGGTGACCTCAGAGGCTGAGGTTCTTGGGCTAACTTTTTTTTTTTTTGTTTTTGTTTTTGTTTTGTTTTGGGGGGACAAGGTTTCTCTGTGTAGCTTTGGAACCTTCCTGGAACTCACTCTGTAGCCCAGGCTGGTCTTGAACTCACAGAGATCCGCTTGCCTCTGTCTCCCAAGTGTTGGGCCTAAAGGCGTGCGCCACCACTGTCTTGGGCTCATTCTTTACCACATAGGAGGCAAAGTTCCTGAGGGAATTCTCTTCCGGGCTGTACCCACTCTGCCTTGCTCACACCAGTGTCTCAATAGTAGCTGTATTTTTACCCTCACTTCTCAAATGATTCAAGTGCTGGGTAAGATTTGCCAGCCCCTGCTTGCTAGGGATTCTCTTTGCCCAGGGTAAGTACCATTCACCCTTTGTTTTCTCCAAGTTGGGGAAGAAGTGGGCGGGAGCTTACAAGAAATTGAAAAATCCAAGCATTAATCCCTTCTTGCATAACTGGTACCCAGGAAGAAGGAACAAGGGAAGAGCTGATGCCTATATCGAAGCTGCCTGAGGTTTTTGGCAATGGTTGTTGCCACCAGATTAAAATCTAACAAAATATTCTTGCTGAGAAGCAAGTGAGGATCTCAGGAGAAATCTCTAAAGGTCGTTCCAAGGGAGGAACCTGAGGTCAAGCAAAACCAGGGTGAGAAATGAAGTCCTCTGACTCCCAGGTCTCCTATTGCGTCATTGAGATATGAAAATGTTTGGTCTTCCTCAGTGAACGTGGGAAGTGAGTCTTTGTGCTGGATGTCACATGCTGGGTGCTTCAGTAACGTTTGTCATGCAGCTTTCTGGACAGGCCTCCCGTTTTCCCCTTTCGAACCCAGAGCCATCCACATTCCATTTTCTGTGGGTCCTGGTGACCAGTGACGAGAATTGGGCAGAGATGTTGACTTAGGGATCTTATGCGGAATATGAGTCAGTGAAGACTCAACCTGACTAACCCCTAGGCTGGGAATCCGCGGGATATCCCCTTCTGCAGGCCTAGGAGGGTGGTTGGCAGCCACTGTGTGCTAGAAAAAAATACTTCAGTAACATGTGGCATTACAAGGGTTGGCCCAACACTTAGTACTGGCGTTGTTTTCTCCAAGCTATCTGTCTTGCTGAGTAGAGGAGCTATTGTCAGATTACATAAGACCCCTAATGTTATATCTTCTTTTCTTCTTCTTTTGAAAAAGGGTCGCACAAGTTGCCAAGGCTGGACTCAAACTTCTAGGCACACATGATCCACCTGAGTAGCAGTGACATGACCCCTGTCACCGTGCTTGGCTATATTTATACTTTTGAAAGTGATTAGTACTCGAGGATTGGATATTTTAATCTGGCCTCTAAATAAACTTTGTTTTCAAACACGGAGTTTCTTGTAACCCAGTCCCACCTCCCAAACTCACTGTGTAGCTGAGGATGACATCGAACTCCCGATTTTCCTGCCTCTAACTCCCAAGTGCTGGAATTACAGGCATGCATAAACGTGTGACTGCTTTCAATAAACTTCTTGAACTTCAGAACTCGAATACTACGCATTTTTGCAAGTCATTGTCAACTTCGTAAACTATTTATTACATTAGTGTTCACCTGTCAAATGGAAATAATACCACGCTTCCTGTGCTCCGCGGTGGTTGATACACCGGTCGCTTGAGCAGTAATTTGAAGGTCTTTGTACATTGCGAATAATCACCAACAGCGGCACTTGCACTCACTCATAAACATTATTTCATCAGATCTACACATGTAGGCAGTCCCCAAAGGTAACCTCGCCGGAGCAGCCGGAGAGGATTTTGCTATCTGGAGATTTGTTTTGTTTTTTCCCGAAGTCAAGCAAAGTTGGCTTAGGAAAGATCTGATTTAAACTAGAAGGTGACACCCAGCACCCGGGAACTGTGAGGCGGACTCTTTAAAAGCTGGGGTGGAAGGGCGGGGTCGTTGTTAGGGACGCGGCGGAGACGTCTGTTTCCAGGAAGTGACATCAGCGGCCGCGGAGATGGACGATTTACTGGACCTGGGCGAGGAGAGACGTCGCAGCTCGGCTACCTCCGTGAGGAGCGATGCTGGGGGCTGGGGGCTGGTTGAACGGGTGGGACAAGTGCCCCCGACTCACCAAGAAGCCCGGAGTCGGGACAGACCCTGGCTCAGCCGCCCGAGTGCGATGCCCGGCTTAACGGAGGGTCTGCGCCCATAGCCGCTCCCGCCCTCGCCCGGGAGTCTAGTCCCCGGAAGTTCTCCAGAAAGCTGCTGGGAAGAGAGGTGGCTGGGGATGTTCTTTCCTTCCTATAACTCCCCTCCCCAGGATTGGACATCGATACTCCAGTTTATTACGTGGGGGGGGGGGGAGTAACAACTGGGTAAACAAACAAACAAACCTGTTGATGGGCCCGAATACACCTAGCGCCGGCTTCCTTGCTGGTAGGATGGAGGAGGCGTTGCTGTGCAGGTGAAATGGGGCATTCCTGGAAAGCATTTACCACATCGCCTGACCTTCACTTCTGGTCTCCCCCAGGCCATGGCCATCGTATAGCCAGTAGACAGTAGAGCTTGGTTAGAGACCTACATTCAGTGTTTTCTGTCAAAGTCGTTACCTACCCCACCCCCCACCCCCCAGGTCTTGATAGCCTTTAGAGTTAGTTGAGATCACTAAAAGATGGGTCACTTGGCAAGTCCTTGGTTTCTGCTGTAAAATCTCAGGTGTCTTGAGGGGCCCTGGTAGCATCTGATGCCCTCCCAGGTGCTTAGAGAGGCATCTGTTGGAGGGAGATAATAGAGGGCAGGAGCCAGTTGGTTGAGAATGGAGCAGGGTTTTTTTTTGTTTGTTTGTGGTTTTTTTGTTTGTTTGTTTGTTTGTTTTTAAAGCTAAGGACAATGGGCCACCAGGTCTTTCTGATACATGAAACTTTTTAGTACCTGGGATGTGAATGTAGTGATTTATTCATTCCTTCCACAAATATGTATTGAGCCCTGCTGTGTATCAGACTTTGTTCTAGGCAGAGAACAGAATGTCACTGACCTTTGCCCTGGGGGGTCGGGGAGAAGGACAGTAAACAGGCTACCCTTAAAAGACAGGACCTCAGGTTGTAAAGTGGTTTCCTGTGTTGTCAATTTACGGGGTCTTCCAATAGTCTCCAACTTTAACGGTTGTTAGAGACACCACTTGTCAGCAGCATTTGCAGGCACGGTCATTCATTTTTGTTCTAAGGTAGCCGCCGCCGCTGTAGGATCAGATACGTTATACTTGGGTGCGCAGAAGAGGGTCCCTTCGACAGAGGAGGGCACCTTCCTCGAGAAGGAAATAATGAGCTGTATTATCAGAAAGATCGTCCGCACCATCCTTGAAAGATGGACAGGATTGATAATTGCCACCTGGTGCTCAGATCCTCCGCTGGCGGTTTTTATGCAGTGCTCCTAAAACCCTTTTCTTCCTTCTTCGAACACTTAGCACCGAGTTTCAGTAGGGTGCCATGGGATGAACCCAGGATTCCAAGTCGCAAGAAGACATTGCTACTTAATCACTTTTTTGGGCCTCGGTTTCCCCTTTTATAAAATGGCATCGGCATCAGTCTTTGTGCTCTTGGGAGACCTAAAAATGCTGATGCTGTGCTGGGTTGTTTTTTTTATAAGTAAATGATCGCACACCGATATTCTTCAACGCCCATTAGAGTGCCTCAGAGTTTTGTGTGTGTGTCCCGGGGAACGTTGGAGACAGAGCCCCTGCCCACTGGGAGGGCTCGGGGAACACCTGCAAATGTTTCATCTGGTGACTCAGAATCTTGAGGTGCTCTGGTTTCCAAAAGGGATGTCTCAGCATTCCTGTCCCCTGTCCCTCCCCCCCTCCCCACCCCCACCTTGAACTTGTAGATGCAGATCCAGCCAGCAGAGCCAGAGGTCTCTCTGGAGTCCTCTGGTGTCAGTTGCCATGAAATTGAGGAAGTCACTCCGAAAGCCGGCCTGGTAGCTGTCACTCAAGGCCTACCTAGGAAGGTGGGAGCCTTTACTGCCTCCCCTGGGCTGTGGCTTGAGGCTTCTGCCCAGGCTAGCTGCGGTTCCATCTGCGTGTGGTGGGTAGAATAGTGACCCACTGTGCTTTTGCTCTGACGGTGGCTTTTGAAAACTCTCACCATCAAGACCCTGTATGTTTCCCGTTCTGCCGAACAGAATGGACTTAGGTTCTTTCTCTTAAGGATTTAGAGAATTCCCTATGAGTATGTACAAGTTACTCAAATCCTGTTCTCTGTGTCATGCCATAAAACCCCAGTTCTGGCTTACCACGAGGTCGTACCCACAGGGCCTCAAATGACATCCGATCATCTGCGCTCTCGTCTCTCCTTGCAGGGGGCCAAGATGGGCCGCCGCGCCCAACAGGAGTCACCTCAGGCCGAGAGTTACTTCAGCAGCAAGAATTCTTCGTTGACGCAGACTGAAGAGGTGAGTGTCACAAAGACCGAAGTCAACAGGAAGATGTGGAGCAATGCCCTGGGAGAATGACGGAACCCGTAATGAGCAGGGCTCTGGAACTCGGTATTTCTGTGGAATGCCAGCCACTCCACATGTCTTGATTTGGAAGTTCCTTTCTAGGACATTTGTCCTACTGGGGACATCTTTTCTTTGAGACCTTTGGATTCTGGACTGTTTCCCCCTCGCCCCCCCCAAATTTATTTTGTTTGTTTGTTTTTGTTTTTTAAGACAAGGTTTCTTTGTGTAGCACTGGCTGTTCGGGAACTCGCTCTGTAGACCAGGCTGGTCTCAAACTCACAGAGATCCACCTGCCTTTGCCTCCCGAGTGCTGGGTTTAAAGGTATGTGCTACCATACCCAGCTTGCTTTTATTTATTTATTTATTTGTTTGTTTATGTGTGTGTGTGTGTATGTATGTATGTATGTATGTATTGTTTTTCAAGACAGGGTTTCTCTGTGTAACAGTTCTGGCTGTCCTGGAACTCACTTTGTAGACCAGGCTGACCTTGAACTCAGAGATTCGGCCTGTCTCTGACACCCAAGTACTAGGATTAAAGGTTTGTGCTACCACTGCCTGGCTTTTTTTTTTTTAAAGACAGGGTCTCAAGTAGGCCAGGCTGGTATGGAACTCACTGTGTAGCTGAGGTTGACCTTGAACTACTGATTCTCCCTCCTCCGCCTCCTGAAAGCTGGGATTCCAGGCAGGAACTGCCTGCCCCGCCCTGTTGTTACAGGCACTAGGTCCAGGATTTCATGTGTGCCAGGCAAGCGCTCCACAGACTGAGCACATCCCCTGCCCTGGAGGCATCCCTCTGAAGTCAGGGACTGGGAAGCTTCCCAAGGCAGACCCTGTCCACGTTTTTATTTCCACTGAATGAACACCAGGAAGATGCTTTGGCGCTGTGAAGTTGAATCACAACAACTGGGGGTTTGCTGCCGGTAGCAGCCTCTGTCTCCTAGAGTCTCAGGCAGGAAGGGGGCTGGAAACTTTTCCAGTCGGCCTTGACCTTTAAGGAATGATCCAGCTCCTTTGTGAAGGGTGGGAAATCCACGAGCCGTACTCTCGAATACCAGGGTTCACTCAGCCCCCTTCCCTTGGATAGTCCTTGCCTTCCCGTACCTCCCCGACCTCTGTAGGCTGTCTTCCCAGGACTGCCTTCGCCTGCTTTTGCTGTGCCCGCCCCGGGGCAGGCCGGCTCGTTTGCTGATTGTAGTTTTCCTCGCCTCTCCGCTCCACCAGAAAGTGAGTCAGCAGACGGTGCGAAGCCTGGCTTCTTGGCGGCCGTTCAACTCAGCAGCTCACGGGGGCTGAGGGGTCCTGCGCCGAGACGCCTGGCAGACCACATAGGTGTGCGTAATCCAGACACACCGCCCTTGCAGATCTCACGAGCGGAGAGGTGTTTCCCTGCATCTGAAGTGACGTCACCAGGGTCTTAACGCTCTTGATGTGGTCCTGGCTGCGTATCTTTCATGTTCCCACTTACTGTAAAAGTGTATGAGGAATTCTTACTGTAACCACCGTGATGCCAGCGTGTAAAACCTGGCAGCTGACTCTTCCCTCACCAGCAGAAGACCCTAGGGAGGGTATAGGGGCCTGCAGGTCATATGACCACCCTAAAGGGATAACTGGTACCTCTTCAAAGCTGGTTGAGGCTGTCAGGATATATATAGATCAGCACCGCCTGACCTTCTGATCGTCTAAGAAATGCTGGCGGTCTAGTTTTTTTTTTTGTGTGTGTGTGTGTGTGTGTGTGTGTTACACACCTGTTGCTGACTCTGGTCCTCAGCATCTTCCTTGGAGGTCGTTATTCAAAGTCATTCTGTCCCTCATCTCTCTGGTGCCCGGCAGGATTCCAGGATGCCTCCCTCCCCTTCCTGAGGTAGTGGGGTTTGAAGCAGCGCGCGTGGGCAGCCTCCCACAGGACCGTATACTCACTGGGCTGTGTGAGACTCTTTGGCTGTTTCTTTCTAAAATTAGATCCAGGATTTGTGCCCATTTACACCCGGTTCTGAGCATCACTACTCGGTGTGTTTATTTTTATCCCCTCGCTGACTTTATTTAGTGGCCATATCCCTAAAAAAAAAATAAAATGTAAGCATGGTACCTGGGAACTGTCAGGCGGACTGGTGTTACTTTAGAGTCAAGTGGGAATTAGTTTTGAATAAATAGTTACTTTAAAGTGAGGCGGTGGAATTGGGACGTGGAAGAAGGAATCGGAGGGACTTGGAGCTTGCCACTGGCTCTTCTAATTGCTTGGCTCTTAAATCCAGTCATCTCTGGAATCCTCCATCTCGTCCTTTGTCAAAGGGTGATCCCAGCACCGTTGGATGAATGTGGGGATCAAGTGAGCTCTGCATTTAAGCACTTTGGTAAACTAAAAAGCCCTGTATAAGCCCCCGCTCATTCAGCACATCAGTGAGTGAATGAGTCTCTGCACTCCGCCGTTCCCGGGGAAGGGCTGCCTGAAGGAGGGCGGTTAGGGCCCGGTGTGGTGGCACACACTGTAATCCAGGCCCTGGGCGTGGTGAGTCGGTTCTCTCCCTCCACCGGAGGTTCGGGGATTGAACTCAGGTCACCAGGCCTGCCCGGTAAGCCCTCTATCCACCGAGGAGGCTTCTCCAGCCTGCAGCCATGCTGTGTTCAGCTTCTACAGTTAGACTTTTTTTAAAAAAAAAAATGGTCAATAGTTACGAAGTTGAGAAACCTGATGTGAAAAACCCAGATTTGGGGTTTCCCTCGGAAATCAGAAGCTCTTCCCCGTGAGACCCGTGGGCTGGCGTTTCCATGTGGCAGCAAGGTGGGGTCACTGGTGCCACATCCTTGCGGGTGACTAGGCCTCCCCAGTTCACTGCTTTCCACCTGCCTGTCTTTATTCGTAGTGCTGGGGGTGGAACCCAAGGCCTTGCCCATGTTAGACACGTGCCTTACTGTTGATCCATACCCCAGCTCTGCCTGCCTGCCTGCCTGCCTTCCTTCCTTCCTTCCTTCCTTCCTTCCTTCCTTCCTTCCTTCCTTCCTTCCTTCCTTCCTTCCTTCCTTCCTTCCTTCCCTTCCTTCCTTCCTTCCTTCCTTCCTTCCTTCCTTCCTTCCTTCCTTCCTTCCTTCCTTCCTTCCTTCCTTCCTTCCTTCCTTTGTTTTCTCTGTAGCTGTCCTGGAACTAGCCTGTTTGTTTCTGAGACAGATTTGCATCGTAGCCCAGGCTGGCCTCAGCCTTCAGGGGCTTCTGCTTCAGCCTCTTGCGTGCTGCGATCGCAAGCGTGTGCCTCCGTGCTTGGCCACTTCTCGTTTTAACGCCCCGTCAGACTTGTTCACTTGGTCAGCATGGTGCCCATTTCCCCCTGAGTTTCAAACCTGTGCTGTTTGGGGATGATTTCCAGGCATTCTTCTGCATCTGTTAGCCCTGACAGATTAACATTAACATCCGACAGGCACTTTCCCCTAGCCTGACTGAAATAGGACTGACTTTCGAGGAGTTCAGTGGAGGACATGGGGGATGTGGTCACTGGGTGATGTCCTGTGTCATCCTAACCCATCCAATTTCCTGCTGCGCTGTTGGAACCTCGTGGCTTCAGTTCTCACGGTTACAAGATGACTGATGATTGTCCAGGGGTTGGAACTGCATTCTAGGCAGGAAAAGGGTTCAGGGCGCATCCGGTTAAATGCTCCCCTTCGATCAGGAAACGGTAGCCGGAGACCTCAGCGGGTATATGCCTAGCTGCATTTAATTGGTCAGTACACAGTTTTACAGCTGCCCTGGCTTTCAAGAGAGCTTTCTGACCCAGTCAGAATTGGGTCTTGTAACTGCCACTCTGGGTTTGGGAGGAGTTTTTACCTGGGACATTGGTGTTTCTTGGTGAGTGAGGGGGAATGGCTGTGGAGTAGGCTTTTTTGAGTTGTCCTGACAGGCCTGGGAGCTGACTCAGCCAGGAAAGTGCTTGCCGTGTGTATTAGTTACTTTACTGTTGCGGTGATAAAACTCCATGACCAAGGCAACTTAGGAAGGGTTTCTTTGGTGTTTATCGTCCCTGAGGGATATAAAATTTATCACCATCATGGCGGAGAGCCTGGCGGTTGCCAGGCAGACAGGCATGGGGCCGGAGCAGCAGCTGAGAGCTCACATTAAAATTTTTTGAGATTATAATGACATCATTTCCCCCTTCCTTTCTTCCCTCCAAACTCCCCCATGCCTGCCCTGCACCCTCCCCACCAAGAGCTCCCATCTTGGGGGAGCAAAAGCTGCCACAGTGGGAATGACTGGAGCCTTTTGAAGCCTCAGAGCCCACCCACAGCGACACAGCTCCTCGCCCTTCCCATCAGTCCCAGGTATTCAGACCCGTGAGTTGAATCTGTGGCAGCCAATCTCATTCGAATCATCATCGCCTGTGTGCGGTCCCGTGCCCCCACATAAAAACCAGGCTCAGTGGTGCTCACCTGTAACCCCAGCACTGGAAAGTGGAGCCAAGAGGACCCCTGGGGCTTGCTGGCGATCTGTGAGCTCTCCGGGTTCAGTGAGAGACCCCGCCTCGGAAACTGAGGTGGAGGGCAGTGCAAGAACTGCGCCTGACCTCAACACTTGGTCCCCATGAACCTATAGAGACATCGACATAGATACACGACAGACACACACACACACACACACACACACACACACACACACACACACACACACACACACACACACAGAAAGAGAAGTTGATCCAAACTAACTTGACATTAAAAATTAGAACTTATACAAACTTTTTAAATAGACTTGGATAAGAAAGGAAAGAATTCTATTTTCGGCCAACTCCCTTCCCTACATTCCTCCCCGATCCCTTACAGTTGTGTGGGGCTCCATGAGAACCCTGTCCTGTGTCCCAGTGTGCCTAAGCGGATTGTCCAGGAAACTCTTCCCCTGGGTTGGATTCTCCCAGCCACTTTGGTCACCGTTTAGGGGCTCTGTGCCCGAGGAGCACATGTGGCAGGGCCCAAGGAGTGGGACCCTGGCCCGCACTGAGAGAGGAGGAAAGGGCTTGTGGTTTGCTTGGTCATTCTTGAGATGTCGCAGAATGTAACTGCCTGTTTTTCCTGAACGAACAGGGAGATGAGCTCCTTTGTCTTTTGACTGGCTTGGAGTCCGTTGGAGTCGTGCCATATTCTCTCCCTCCCTCCCTCCCTCCCTCTCTCTCTCTCTCTCTCTCTCTCTCTCTCTCTCTCTCTCTCTCTCTGTGTGTATGTATGGACTTGTTCATGTGAGCATATATATGTACGTCAGAGGTTGATGTTGGGTGTCTTCCTTGATTACTCTCCACCTCATTTTGGGGGACATGGTCTCTCACCAAGCCTGGAATTCATCAAGTCAGATAGGCCGGCCGGCCCATGAGCTCCGGGGATCTGCCTGTCGTCCCTGACTTCCCCACTCTCCCGAGGTTTACAGATGTGAGCCACTGCCCCTGACTTTCACATGGGTGCTGTGCTGGGGACCGAACTCAGGTCCTCATGCTTGTGTGGCAGCCACTTTACCAACCTAGTCATTGCCCCAGCCCCCTGGACCAGTGCCTGGTTCTTTAGGGTTGCCATGGAGATCACAGTGGGCAATGGAAGCGTAGTGGGTAATACAGTATCTCTAGCCATGGAGCCCCCAGGAAGTGTGGAGCACTGAGAAGGCTCACGACCATCGTGTGTGTGTGTGTGTGTGTGTGTGTGTGTGTGTGTGTGTGTGTGTGTGTGTGTGTCTGTCTGTCTGTCTGTCTGTCTATCTCACTGGTCACAGATCAGACTCGGATCAGGTGTGTGGTTCCGTTAGCAAATCAAGTTGGCAATAATTTAAATTAGGAGGGGGCTTTGCTGGAAGGTGGTTCTTCAGTGTGTCTGAGGGAAAGCAGCGGTACGCGTTGAGAGCGGGTGTCTCTGCCCGACAAGCCGTTCTGCTGACTCAAATGATTCTTACATAACTCCTTCGAGAAAAGCCCCAGGCCATCCAGTTATGTTACGCTGAGTTTGGGCAAAAGTCGGCTTTGGCAAAACCACTCCAACGCTGGTTTAGCTATGGATGCGTTTCTTCCTCGCTTATGTAAGGTGGCTTCTGGCCTGAGCTTTCATCTTGCAGATACAAATCAGAGCCGCCATTGATCCAGTTGCTACCTGTGTGCTAAGCCCATGCAGCAACCAGGGAAAGCCTCTTGAAGTAGATACCATTACCTCACTCAGGAGAGGCTGGGTAACTTGTCCAGAGCCCTTAGCTTGTCTCTGCCTGTAGCCAGCCACTCTGTGCCCTCTCCTACCCTCCCTCCCCGCCATGAAGAAGGGGCTTTGGGAGAGAGCAGAGAGACCAGGGGATCCTGGGGTCTTCTGCAGAGGGAGTGAGTCCTCATTTTGGTCACCCTTAGTAGTTGTGGAGAGAGGCGTTGGAATCACAGCTGTTTCTTCTCTCCCCCCCATACCCTTAGTGTTCCTCCTGAGGACACAGAGCTCAAAGTTAGCCAGAATCTTGCCCAGGAATCCGAGAAATGCTGCTGGACTCATGTTCCCAAATTAGGCCAATTTCCTCATCCCCCAGCCACCTCCTCGGCCAGCACTCCCGTGGCACTCTGCATTACGTCCCTCGCCCTGTGCCTGTTCCCCGACTGGTCTGCCAGCAGGGTGGTTATTTTCAGCCCAATAGGGTTATCTCCTGACCCTTTTTGGTGACATTTTTTTCTCCTTTCTCACAAAAATAACTCTCATGATTGGTCACATTTTTCAGCCTTTTTCGTAGCCTCTTCTCCAATCGGCTGGGTTGAATGATGTCTCTGATAACGTTGCCGAAGAGGGATGCAGGGAATTTGACGTGGGGCTGTTCACAAGGAATGCGTTCTCCACACTTCATATTTATGTCATGCTTCGAATGCCTCAGTTTGGGCTCTCCCTCTGGGTGGGCAGATGTACATCACCGACCCATCCCCGGGCCTGGCTGCTGTGTGGGCGGGAATGTCCTGTCAGGGGAGAGCTTGCCATGCGAAATCGGCATCTCCGAGTCTTGTTCAGCTCTGCTCCAGCGTTCAGAGCTTTCTGGCTGCCCCAGGACAGTGCACTGTCCCGTGTCCCATGATGAAGGTTGGTGCTCACCAAGCACCTTAAGACGCTCTTCCTCACCTGACATAGATACCAGAGGCTTAGCCCAGGATGTCAGTTAGTCGTCTGTTGTCCTCTGTCCCAAAAGGTGAGGATTGCCATTTCACCTTTGACCCCAGCTCTGCCATTAGCTAGGTGTACCTCTTCACAAGTTACTGACCATACTAAACGTGTTTCCTCATCTGCTGAATGGACACAGTGGTGGTACTTACAGGGCTGGAGGTTACCTGAGAGAATGTAGAACGCTCTGGAACAGTGTCTAACTCATGCAGCTACTTTTGACATTTATCTAAGTCATGAGAATTAGAACCCGTTACCGGCTTGTCCCGAATTTCCGTTCTGGTCAAGAGTCAGAAGTGTTCATATTTCACAGAACTAACTGGTCCTTAGGGCGACCCCCCAGAACAAACAAAGCAAACAATGGCGTTTGGATGGGACTCTTTAGAGAGAATCTGTGGCGACCCATTTTGTCTCCTCTGTGAGCATGTCTGCCTATACTATCGGCCAGTTATTTCCCAGGGCTTGTCCACTTCCCATAGACTAATCCTTAGTTGTTGACACGTACTTCGGTGGTTCTGAGGGCGTGGGAGGAAAGGAGGACACGCGTGACCTTTGTGACTTCAGTGGCCTCGAGTAAAAGGTAACATTCATTCATTCACTTATTAAAGCTTGACTGAGCGCCTTCTGTGTGCCAGGTCCTGGATAGTCACGGTCCCACGGTCTCCTAGAGCCTTGGTCTGGGAGCCTGCAAAGGAGTCACGAAACAAATCAGAGAGAGGTGTCACTAGCCGGGAGACTCTCAAGCTCGGGGCACCCAGCTAGACTCTCCAGGAAGGAGCCATGTCTGAGCCGAGACTCAGTTCACACCAGAAGAGCAGGCAGCCTTCTCCTGGAAAGGGAAGGGCGTTCTGGAGGCAAGGAGAGAGTGTGGCAGGTTAGGTTTCTCCCGGGACTCACCGGTGCCCCTGGGTTTGAAACCAACCCCTTCTCCATCCGTTCGTTTGTTGTTCAGCTGGTCAGGAAGACCTCTGAGGTGGGCCCCGGGATCTCACACTGCCGCGACACCGGAGTTGATCGGGCTCCTTTTGGATAGGTGGACTGCTGGCTCGCGTTGAGAAGTCTTTTTTTTGGTTGGAGAAGATTTTCCTGGTAACGCTGCTTGTGTTGTGACGAGAACGGACTCCTGTTCAGGCGAGGCTTCCAGATCAGACTCCTCGGAAGCCCTGGCTCCAAAGAGCATTCTGTGACGGAAACAAACATGGAACTAGGAAAGTGGTCCGAGCCACCTACAGTGTCACTTCGGTCCCGAGGGAGCGGCCCTGTTCCCGGGTCTTCCCTTGTGTGCCCACCCTCCTGAGGTTCAGCTAGAGTCGTCCTGTGCAAACCCACAGCGGTTCACATTCAGAAGCAGTTCTAAATGTGCGTCACCCCAGGTTCTATCCCAGTGTTACCAAAAAAAAAAAAAAAAAAAAAATCATTTCCCCCACAATTAATACCCATTGTTTTCAGAAGTTCAAAACAAACAAATTCTGAGTGCTGTAGCTCATGCCTGAAATCCCAGTACTCAGGAGGCTGAGGCAGGAGAAAATGCTGTAAGTTTGAAGTCAGCCTGATCTACCTAGTGAGTTCCAGGCCAGTCACAGCAAAACCCTGTGTGTATGTGTAAATGCACGTTGCTCCCACTTGACCCTGTGAGATTTGGTTTTTATGCATCTCCAGCCTCACTTCAGAGCTGTCTCCTGTTACCGTGGAGCTGAGCTCTACCGCTTCTGTGATTCTCTACCCACCCCCCAAACTCTGTCGTTCCACAGGACGCCATAGTTACCGCTACTCTTGTGCGTGCGTGCGTGCGTGCGTGCGTGCTCACACGCACAGGCGCATGTACCCATGCAGAGGCCAGGGGAGGGTGTCAGATGTCTCTCGTGGAACCTGAAACTTAGCATCTTGATTAGACTGGCTTGCCATCGAGCTCCCAGGATCTGCCTGTCTCCAACCCTAACACTGGGGTTACAGTCATACACAGCCATGCCTGGCTTTTATTAATACATGGGTGCTGGGGATTCGAACTCAGGCCCTCCTCCTTGCACAGCAGGCATTCTTACGCACTGGGCCATCTCCACAGCCCTAGACTCCTACTCTTTATGGGCTGACTGTTAGTTATTCTCAGGTTCAAGTTGCATGTTGCTCTTTTAAAAAATATCCCCCCGTTTCAGCTGGTCCCCTCATTGCACTTTCATAGTGTTCTTTGATTTTTCCCTCCCCCGTGTATATCGGTAATTTGTGTAATTATTTAGATCATCAGTTATAGACTCCAGGTGTTCCACTGTGCTTCCTCTAGCCCTGGTCCTGGCACCTGGTGGGCCCTCAGTTCTGGTTAAAGGAACAGAGAAAAAGCCTAGGAGGGCTTCGTGTTCGAGAGCGGTGTGCCAGTTTGAGGTACCTCCGGGACTGATGGTGGGTGCTACCCAGGAGGCTTTTCTGCATGGTGCTTGAATATGCCAAGGTCAGGGCTGGCATCGCTAACATTCAGGTGGTGAGCAGAAGCCGTGTTCTCACGGAGTTTGTAGGATCAGAAGAGGCGAGGCCCCCTTGACAAGCTGAGGACAGGCAGAGGCTGGGGCATACCCACAGTTTAAAAACACAGAGGTAAGCCCGTCTGCCCCAAGTTGTCCAGTGACCAGAGAGGAGAGGAGAAAAGCAGACATCTGGAGTGTGCCCAAGCCAAGGTAAGTGAGAGGAGGAGGGGTCAGCAGTGATTGACAGCCCTGAGAGGGTCCAGGAAGGCAGTTTACTGGACCTAGTAATGGGCACCGCTGCAGATTCTGGGCCAGCCTGTCGGGCCGTGTGCGCCTGCGCAGAACCACACGCTGACTGGCTTCAGTAAGAACTTGCCGGAAGAATCCAGCAAGTAGATTCTGACATGTCTGTGTTCTCCACCAAATGAGGAGGGCTCCTTGTCTGTCCCCCTTGGCGTCTGTCTGTCCTTTTCTTCCCTTACTGGCCCCCCTTTGTTTTTCTTCCGTTTCCCCAGTTTCTCTCTTTCTCATACCCCTTTCTGGTTTTCCTCTTAACCAATGGTTATGGAGAATTCAACCTCCCATACTCACCCCCCCCTCCCCCGGGTGTGTGTGTGTGTGTGTGTGTGTGTGTGTGTGTGTATGTGTGTGTCTTAGTTACTTTTCTATTTCTGTGGACAGACACCTCAAACAAGACAACTTTGAAAAGAAAGCATTTAATTAGCGGCTTGCCTACCGTTTCAGAGAGTGAGTCCCTAACCATTATGACTGGGAGCATGGCGGAAGGCAGGCATGCATAGTGCTGAAGCAGTAGCTGAGAACTTACATCTGATCCATAAGTTGGAGGCAGAGCGTGTGACTGGACCTGGCATGGGCTTTTGGATACTTCAAGTCTTATCCCCAGTGACACCTCCCCCAAGAAGGTCACACCTTCTAATTATATCCAAAATGGTTCCACCAGCTGGGGACCAAACATTGAAATATATGAGCCTTTGGGGGCCCGAACCACCACAATGCTTTTAAATTTATTTACCTTGTTTGTGGGTGGGGATGGTGGTGTGGGTGCCTGTGTACCATAACTTGCATATAGAGATCAGAGGACCACTTGTGGGAGGCAGTTGTCTCCTACCATGTGGGTCCTCCGTCAAGTCTTCAGGCTCTGCAGTAAGGACCTTACTCACTGAGCCATTTTGCTGGAGATATATATATATATATATATATATATATATATATATATATATATATATATATATATATATATATCCAAGAATGGAACCACCCACAATGGGCTGGGCCCGCCTCCATCAATAATTAATTAAGAAAATGCCCTGCAGCTGGATCTTATGGAGGCCTTTTCTCAATTACGTTCCCCTCCTTTCAGATTAACTCTTGTTTGTATATCAAGTTGACGTAAGACCAGCCAGCAAGAGGCCTTGTGTTATAACAGTGGGGCTTATTTCCTATGCTGTGGGATGCCCACAAAGATGTTGAGCAGGGAAAGACATTCTTGACTTTGTTTTCTCGGGAGAGGAATCTGGCAGCTGTTTGGAGAATAGCCTAGCATGGAGAGAGTGTTGGCAGGGAGGCAGTGGGAGTCGTCACAGGAGATGATGTAGCAGAGCCAAGGCAGTGTTCCCAAGCTTCAGGCCATACCACGATGCTCTTAGAGTTTCTGGGGCCCACATGCCACTCCCATTATTAACATTAAACAAACAAACAAATAAACAACCCCCACTAAAAACAACAACTCCCCTTTTGTACTTAAGTTTTTGAAAAGAAAATTTATCAGTGACACAAAGTTGGTAGTAGTTAGATATTTCAAAATGGCTATGAAACAGTTTCCGGTTCTCACTGGGGTTTCAAACGCAGCAAGGTCATTGTCGCGTGAAGCTCGGGCAGTGCTGTGGTTCCGGGTGAACTCATCTGTGAGTTGTCTGAAAGTGGAACCACTGGTGGAGAGTTAGCCAAATGCCCTGAGTGGTGGTCCGTATCAGTTACTTTTGGGTGCTATGATTAAACACTGACCAAAAGAACATTGGGGAGGCAAAGGTCTATTTCATCTTTCCACTTCCGGGTCATAGTCCATCACTGAGGGAAGCCAGGGCAGCAACCTTGGAGGAACACTGCTTATTCACTCACTCTGGTCATGCTCAGCCAACTTTCTTACATTACCCAGGCCCACCATGGACCAGGCCTTCCCAGATTAGTCATCCATCAAGATACTCACAGACATGGCCGCAGGCCAGTCTGATCTTAAACGGTTCCTCCGCTGAGGTACCCTCTTCCCACGTGACCCCAGGTTGTGTCATAGCGACAGGAAAACTAACAGCATGATCATGGTTTACCTCGGCCATTTTTAGTGACCAAGATAGAGAATTAAAGAGACTTGTTAACCGAATAGCATGAGCTCAGAAAACATGTTTTGTACTTTTTTTTTTTAGAAGAGTCAAGGTCTAGAGGAGCTTGTGGGGGAGTGAGGTAGAGACATTTGTGTGTGTGTGTGTGGGGGGGTGATTGGATGGAGTAGGCTCTACTTGAAAGACCTGCGAGCGAATCAACAAAGTCTGTGGGGGGAAAGCCAGGCTTTGGGAGCGTCGAGAGATGAAGAGAATGTGTAGTGTATCCAGAGTATTAAGTCTGCTTGGGAACAGGAGACGCTGTCTGGTAAGCCTCAGTGAGACCGCTAGCGAGGCCGGACCTCTTCTCACTGTGTGCATGCCAGTAATTCCTGCGGAGCAGGCTGATAGTAAAACACTCACTTAGCAGTGATGCTTCACACGAGACGGTTCACAAGACCGAGTGTAATCAGTGCCAGACGGAAACATTTCTGGCCACATACTTTTGCCCAGGGTATAATAGCTGTGTCTTGTCTTCATTCTGACTTTGGCTTTTTGTGCAATTCTCACAGTGGTTACTCTGGGAGCTGGAATGTGAACCCCTAAACTACGTGCGACAACGTGGGGACCTGGTGAGTCCCCTTGTCCCCCTTGGTCCTCTGTGCCATGGACAGCACATATTTTTTTTTTTTTTTTTTTTTGGTTTTTCGAGGCAGGGTTTCTCTGTGTAGCTTTGCGCCTTTCCTGGAGCTCACTCTGTAGCCCAGGCTGGCCTCGAACTCACAAAGATCCGCCTGCCTCTGCCTCCCAAGTGCTGGGATTAAAGGCGTGCGCCACCACGCCCGGCTAAGGACAGCACATATTTTAAGAGCACGTGCGTTATAACTTCTGCAGAACACGTTGTAGCCTCGACTTAGATAGAGTTGTTAGGGTTTCCTTTGATGATCGGGTCCCCATCAGGTATCGATTCTCTGTAGCTTAGACAACCCCCCCTCACCTGGCATTTCTTTTCTTTCTTTTCTTTTTTTCAGTTTTTGGGTTTTTTTCTAAAGATTGGTTTATTTTTGTATTTTATGTATATGAGTACTCTATCTGCATGCACACCCGCACACCAGAAGAGGCATCAGATGCCATTACAGACGGTTGTGAGCCACCATGTGGTTGCTGGGAATTGAACTCAGGACCTCTGGAAGAGCAGCCCGTGCTCTTAACCGCTGAGCCATCTCTCCGGTCCTCATGTGGCATTTCTTGTCTGCCAGGGACTGTTCTGTTTGGTTTGTCTGAAAATGTTTTCATTTCATCTTTACTTTTTTAGGGTATTCTCTTTGGATGTAGAATTCTAGACTAAGTTTTTTTTTCCCTTTTTCCTCAGAATTGCAAAGATCAGCCAGGTTTAGGGCACAATTCTCCTGATCTCAGCAACTTGGGAGGTAAAGACAGGAAGATCAATGCAAATGTGAGGCTAGCCTGATCTAAGCAGTGAGTTCCAGGGCTATGTAGGGAGACTGACTCAAAACAAAACAGGATTGCCATTCCTTTGATCACTGGCCTTCACTGTAGCCAGTGATTGTGGGTTTATATGTAAATTTTGTTCCCAGCAGGCATAGAGGCAGGGGGATCAGTATTCCAGGGCTAGCCTGGGTCATGTGTGAGCTTGTTCAGCCTGTGCTGATGTTTGGTTTTTAGTAGTTTACCTGTCATGCTCCTAGGTATGATTTTCTATTTATCTATTTTGTTGGGATTTGCTGAACTTTTTCACACCTGTAGGTTGATGTTTCCTTTTTTTTTTTTTACCAGATTTGGAAATATTTAGACCAGGATTTCCTCAGATAGCTGTTTCCATCCGAGTACTAACCAGGCCGACCCTTCTTAGTTTCCGAGATCAGGTGCATTCTGGGTGGTGTGGCAGTAGACCTAAGACGTTTCGTACCCACATCTTCCTCCCTGTTCCGGGAAACTGTGTTGGATGGTTCACATTCTGTCAGATGGTCTGTGCTGCTCTTCCCCGAGAAGCCTTGTTCGCCTTGTCTCCCCTTTTATCCTTTTTTGTTCCTTCACATCAAGTCTTTTTTTTTTTTTTTAAATTTAGTTTATTCAGTGGACATTGGTATGATGGTGTCAGTTTCTGGAATTGAGTTAGAGACAGTTGTGAGCTGTCATGTGGGTGCTGAGGATTGAACCCCGGTCCTCAGGAAGAACAGTCAGTGCTCTTAACCACTGAGCCATCTCTCCAGCCCTCTGCTTGTCTTTTAAGATCATCTGCCTTTCAGTTTTTTTTTTTTCTGCTACTGTTTTCAAGCTGCTGTTAAATCCGCTCACTGAAATTTTTGTTCAGTTAGTTTACATGTAAGTTCTAAATTGCCCTTTGGTCCCCCCCTAAGTTTTTTAAACACAATTTGTTTTGCACCTAGATTTCCTATCTACTCATCCATTATGACCATCTTTTCCTTTACAGCCTTGAACATACTTATGTTTAATGTGTCTGAGCCCCCCCCCCCATGTATGTATGAGCAGCATAGGTATGCTGGTGACCTCAGAGGTCAAAAGAGTGAGGTGGATCCCCTGGACCTGGAGTTATGGATGGTTGTGAGCTACCATGTGGGTGCTGGGCACTGAACCTGGGTCCTTTCCAGGAGCAGTATATGCTCTTAACCACTGAGCCATTTTTTCCAGCCCCCTTGAATGTATTTATCATTGTTTCTTTACAGCCTTTGACGATTCCAACATCTGGGTCACGTGAGGTCAGTGTTTCTCCTAGGCTTTTTAACTTCGCTTCACACGTCCGGTAGTTTGGGTTTCCGGTAGTTTGGGTTTCCGGTAGTTTGGGTTTTTGGTGTGAGACTGTGTGCTGCTCCATTATAGAAACTTGGATTATATTCCTCTGTGTCTGGATTTTGTTTTAGCACATAGGTAATGCCATAGGTCACTGAACTTGTGTAGCACTCTGGAAAGTGAATCTAGAGGGTCCCAAGTTGGAGAGCTCCGGGGTGTGCTGTTTACATGGCGGGAGGCCTCCTGCAGAGCCTTGTGCCAACTGGCCAAGCTGATGAACTAACTGAGGGATGCACTTGGCCGCGCTCCATTGTCACCTGGGCGCAGTGCCTTCAGCCCGTGTTGTTGGAGAAAGAGTGGGAAGGAGCTAGAGAGATGGCCCAGTGGTTCAGAGTGATGGTAGCTCTTTTAGGACTGGAGTTTGGTTCCCAGCCACACACATGAGGCAGTCCACTTCAGCTCCAGGGCTCGGACACCTTCTGGCCTCTGTGAGTGCGCATGCGCGCATGCACATGCACACGCACACACACGGCATCACATAAATAAAAGTACATCAGAGAGGAGAGAGTTTGTCTGAGGCATTAGAGACAGGTAGCACCTTCCAACACTAGAATATGAGGACATTTTTGGCAATTGATAAAGCCAAGAACCAAAGTTATAAGTTTTCATAAGTAAATTTATTCAGTGTAAAGGACAGTTTATCTTCTTGGTTTGTGCCTTTATAATTTGGGTAGACTATACAGTTCCATTCTTTAATGAAATGAAGGCCAGAGAAAATAGTGGGTTTTTTAAGGACAATTTTTAGAAGATTAAAAATCCTGGCTGGGCCGGGCAGTCGGGGTGCACGCCCTTCATCCCAGCACTCCGGAGGCAGAGGCAGGTGGATCTCTGTGAGTTAGAGGCTAGCCTGGTCTACAAAGCGAGATCCAGGACAGCCAGGGCTGTTACACAGAGAAACCTTGTCTCAAAAAACAAAATAACAACCACAAAAACAATCTAGTACTTCTAAACACAGCCCCAAAACCCAAACAAAATTTTGCTGTTTGAAATATTGAGGGACCATGAAATTTGGGAATCCAGGTGTTGGGGAGCAATTCTGAAGGAATATAAAATCTTGGGAGGATTACAGGGGACATCTTTGAAATGGGGAGGGGGGCAGATTGAAACGTTAGCCATGTCCTTGCTGTGTGCTGACAGTTTCCTGCTGAATTCTTAGGGCTGAGCAAGATAAAGGCCTGCAGTGTACAACCCGATGTCTCCGAGTTGCCACTGGGACACGGTGTGAGGGGGCGGAGCTTGGCAGTCCTCACACAGTGGGGCAGGCAGCCCAGGGATCACTGGCTCCTTCCAGCCACCCCCACTTTTTTTTTCCATGGTCACCCCTGAGGAACCACACAAGAGCTCAGGTTTCTTCCAGCAGGCTCCTGCTCTCAACTTGCTCCAAGTGACTCTCCTCTGGATTTGGTTGAGGTGGCAAGTCTAGACTGATTATACAGAGCCCCAGAGTCACAGGTGCCAGGAGGGGTAGCTCTTTAGAGCGCCAGGAATTCACACCCTTCCACGCCGTGCACATGTCTCGCTACACACATGCTGGATTAATTTGAACAAATGGAAACGGGCAAAGAGAATATGACAAAAATGTATAGGTTTTGATTCATGATGAAAGCCGAAAAGAATGTTTGTGTTGGCCAAGTGGCAAAATGTACGGGGGAACCGGGCACGTCTTCGTTAGTGCCTGGAAGGTATGTGGACCCAAGAAGGGAATGGGGGAGAGCTGGTTTTGGTATGACCCAAGGGATCTAATTCAGGGATGCTGTCCAAGATGGGGCGAATCCAGGGTGAATTTTCAGCCTGATTTTCAGGGCTGAAATATGTTCCCTTAGTGTCTTCAAAAACCACTGGCAGCCACATCCCAGGAATGGACAGTTTGGTGGCTTTCGGGTATCACACCACCAGACCCCTTGTCAGACAACATGGCTTCCCGAGCATCGCAGAGACAGTCTGGCGAGAGAGGAGCTTCGCGCTCTCCTCTTGGTTTCTCTTTGTGCGAAGTGAGGTAGATAATTCCGAGATTCTGGAACAGACCACGTGCAGGGCAAGCCCTGCAATGATAGCCTCTGGGATGCCTACCCAGACCTTTCCACCACCTTTCTCTGGTCATGGAGAATGTCTCCTCCAAAGCCTGCATTGGATCACTGTTGCCGCTCTTGTGACCAGCCCGAGCTCACAGAGCCATGAAGGGGCAGTTCTAAAAGTTGAACCCAGACCTTTTGCTTCCTCCTGCCTCTGCATCTTTTCGAACCACACAGCTTCCCTCTTCCTTCTTTCTGGTGCGCTCACTTCTCTCCCCTTCTTTTTACCCCCTCAGTCTTCAAAGCCAGTCCTCGGGATAAGGAGGCTGTCCTGGGGCTCCCGGGAAAGACAGCTGCTTTTGAAGCCCAGAGCCATACGTTGCGTGAACCTGACACTGTTGGGCACAGTGTTAAAGCTGTCCTGGTTTATTTTGGGCCTCACTTTCTAATCCTGCCTCTGCCCTTAATCCTTCCCCCAGTGTAAGCAGAGTAGAGGTTAGCCCAGACCTCTCCCTGGTCCTCCTGTGTTAGAGGGTGCTTACATCGTTATTGGGTACCTCTTACTTTTGGAATAGAAAAATGAAGCTTCATTTTGGCTTCTCGGGTCTTCTCTTTAAAGTCAGGATAGATGCGTTGATCAAGTTGTTTGGAGGCTGCTTGGGTCCAGCCTCGAGTGGCCTTGACTGTGGCCGTTACGTTCAACACCGTGTCCTAGCTGGCGTGCACAGAGCTGTCAAGGAGTCTCAGCTGGCTCAGGGCAAGTTCTGCCGCCCACTGACCTGGCTTTCGATCCCTGTTCCACGTTTTACAAAGGACATGGTTTTAGGTGAGTTAACCTCAGCCTTTCTTCCTCATCTGTGAACTTGATATTGTAGGAGGGCTTTACTTCAGTTGAATGCAGCAAAACAGTCACCCCTCACATACCGGCCGCCATTCTTACTCACCCTTAATCACTGTATTCCTTCGCTGTGCCCAGATTGGCACTTTCGATCAAGTCTTGATGGTTAGGGCTTATTTCTTCCCATAGCCTGGTCTTCTCTGCCCCTGCCCCATCTCCTTCACATCCACTCATATGGATGATAAATGTTCCATCTCATTGATCTGTTTGGCCTAGGTACCTGCTCCAAGAATTCGAAATACTGTAGTTCACAGCCCCACAGAATCACAGGATTGTACAACAAAGGGATTCCTCTAACCCGGGGAAACAGCCAGGCTCATGGGGCTGGTTAGTGGCTGTGTTACCTGCCCTTCTTTATACCGTATGTTTTTTACCCTGATTTCATAATGCGTATGTTCACAAGGTGGTAGTCACCGTAAATTATGGTGGATCTCTCTAGGGATAGAGAGGTACTTTTATCTGAAAGCACGGTGGGCGTGGGGGTGGGGCGGGGGTGTCGTCAGTCAGTGGTAGAACTTCTGTCTAGTACACTTGAAGCTCTGGGGTCATCTCCAGCAAACAAGACCAAATAAGCAATAGCCGCACCTTTCCCCATGGCTTCCGCTCATGTCAGGGATCACAAGACTGATGTGTGTGGTGGGAAGTTATTTTCTGGCCGTGGCATTAGGAATTCCTGGCCGTTAAGTGGAGAACGTCTGCATTGCTGTTCCACTCTTTTTTTTTTTTTTTTATTGAGCCTGCACGTCCGTGGACAGCTTGCACAATGTACCCGCCTCCACACCAACCCCACTCTTCTGTTCTCTGTTAACCTGAACTTTATCCTGTGGCTTCCTCCCTGACTGGGTCATCATTACAAGTAGAAACATCTGGAAAAGTCAGGGGTGGAAATGGCATAAGGTACAGGCTGCGTTCCTCACTGTAACTAACATTTACCCTGTCTGCTTAGATTATAACTTGGAAAACACTTTAAAATATAAAAATTATGCTTTGTGTATAGTCTTTGTTGAGTTACGGCATTTCACCATTTAGCGAAAGTGACATTTTCCTAGAAAACTAATGTCACACTGGCAGTGTAGCCTCGCCCAGCATTGTCTGTTACCCAGCGTATCCTCATTTTTTAATCTCCAAAATCATTGTTCGTTTGTTTGTTTTTGGAGACAGAGCTTTTTGTTTGTTTTGTGTAACAGAGCCTTGGCTGTCCGGGAACTTGCTTTGTAGACCAGGCTGGCTTCTTTGTAGATGAGACCGAGATCTGCCTGCTTCTGCCTCCTGAGTGCTGGGATCAAAGGTACTGCCACCACCCCCTGCTCAAATTATTTTTATAATGAGGTGTTTAAAAGAAAACAATCCAGCCTCTCGGTGGTGGTGCACGCCTTTAATCCCAGCACTCGGGAGGCAGAGGCAGGCAGATCTCTGTGAGTTCCAGGCCAGCCTGGTCTACAGAGTGAGATCCAGGACAGTCAGAGCTGTTACATAGAGAAACCCTATCTTGAAAAACCAAAAAAATAAATAAAAATAAAAAAATAAAAAAAAAATCCACGATCCATGTAAGAACTGGCACATTCTGATGACTTCTCTGAGGCCATCCCCCCCACCCCCCTTTTAATGGCATTGGCCTTTGGAAGAGGTCTGGCAGGTGACTCTGAGGTCTCCTCATGGTGGATGCGTCAGATTCTTTCTTCCTGGTGTCATTTAGCTTACTCCTCTCTTACCTGATTTCCAGCTTACTGGAAATGAGATCGGAAGGCTTGATTAGATTCCAGAGGAACATTCTTGGCAGGGATCCTTCCGGGGTGGTGCCGTGCACTTGAGGAGATGGCACACCGTGTCCCATTGTTAGCGCTGTGAAGGGCGCTGGCTGGGCTGGGGTGGCGACAGACGTGGCCTTCCGTAAGCTTTTGCTTCCTTGCAACTAACACTTGATACAGACGGCAGTTTTTCTTTGGGGAACCACGGAAAACACCCCTTCTTCCCAGTCAGTCTTCCACCCGTGGCTTTGGGGTGCCCACACGTCTTTCTTTCTTGTTCGTAAAATGGAATGTAGTCTAGGTCCATTTCCGTTTGTCCTTCACGGAGAGAGTTGTGTTTGCTCTCACAGGGGTTCAGTGGAAAGCTCAGATGACCCATGACCCTCCTTGACCTGAAATCCACTGTGGGAAAACTCAGCTCTATGATGTCTTAGCGTGAGACCCAGGGTGGAGGCAGGAGACGGAAAGCGCTTGGCGATGTGCTGGCAGAGGAGTGCTGAGTGGCAGGATGGGCAGAGTGTGAGCACCTGTATTGCTGGAGCAAGGAAGGGAGTTTGTTTTCAGTGACCGGAGTTCCAGCGGAAGATGGCCGGTGTGAACTGCACCAGATCTCACTCAACTGTGTGTCTCTGCACTGGGCAGTTATGCGTGCTTGCCCTGGCCTTCTGAAACCGATTGCCCCCTGGATTGAGACCTCTGATGATCCCGACTCATTTTGGGGGTAGGTGGGAGTGGGGTTTCTCTCCAGAGCTCCCGGGAGTCCGTGCGAAGGCTCCCGACTCGAAAGGCTCCTTTTTTGGCACTGCGGCATCTTTGTGTGTCGGCATCTTAGGAATCTGGGGGAACCATATAAAGATCAGAAATGACTCTGGCCCGAGAGGCTCCCTCTGACATGGTAATTCCAGTTGGTTGAATCCTGGCCCACTCGGATGAGACCATATAAAGAGGCTGTTTCCTGAATTTCCCGCGCTCTGCCTCTCACGGGCTCCTTTTTGTAGCATGCTGGTATTTCAGGACCGCAGCCGTGGTCACGTGCTCTCAGCCCTCTACTCACAGTCATTCCTGCCCCGGGTTTATTTTTGGAGACGGCACATTTCTGCTTCTCTTCAGGAGCTATGCAGGGTCCTGCCCCCTCCGCCCATCAGCGGCAGCCCCGGCAGGCCAGCTTATTTCCCACACTCGAGATGGACTTGGTTTTCCAGAGAGCAGGGGGATGCTGCCCGAGGGATGCTGTCACCAGGCCTTATTTGTGTCCTTTGTGGTGTTACATAATTCAAGACTTCTCTTGACAAAAAGTGTGCGTGTGCATGTGTGTGTGTGTGTGTGTGTGTGTGTGTGTGTGTGTGTGTGTGTGTGCCTGTGTGAGTGTGTGTGATGTCATCTGGCAATAAGTCAGCCAAAGTTGGAAATGGCTTTTCTGACTGATGTCTTGGGGTCTTGCCTCTGGATCTCAGGAGCAGGGTCATTTAAAGAATAAGCCGGGATTTTTGAATTTGAGAGCCAGGCTTTTCTTCTGGCGCTCAAGGTCACTGGGGCTGTACATTCCTGACTCCACAGCACGGGAATAGCGTCACTGTCTCCTCCAGAGCGCCTGCAGGGACAGGGACCTCCCAGGTGCTCCTGGGTGCTCCCAGGCCAGTTCTGCAGTTGATGGGCTCCAGGGAAAGTGTGGTGACGACCGTCTTAGCCTGCACGAAGACTGAGTGTCTTCTTCCAAGGAGGGACCCTTGAAATGAGTGGGTCATTATGGAGAGAACTCAGGCATGTGAGAGCTAGGAAAAAAAAAATGAATCACACATTCATGTTTCTTCTGGTCCCACCCAGACCTGATAGGTGGGATGGAGAGGGATCTGTGGACCCCGTGAGAGAGGCGTGGCTGAAGCTGAGGCTCAGAGCATTGAGCTGGTTGGGGTCTTCAGAACTGCAGGACCCCTGCCTCTGAGCTGTGGCCTCCAGGAAAGAAAGGCACACGGGTCCCAGAAGGAGCAGCGCTGGTGTCTTAGCCTCAGGGTGTTCTGTGTTTTGGCTTGTCCCGGGAAGAGGGTCTTGGGACTCTTAGAGAGGGAGTTTCTTGGGTCCCTAGATGTCGCCAGAGTTTCTGGGAAGGATAACAAGGCATTCAGGGGGTGGACAGTCCATGCAGAAGGAACCAGTTGGCCTTCTGAAACTGCGTTATTCAAAGCCAGGCATCTACTTCCATGTCAAGAAGATCGTCTGCACTTAATTTTAGAAGTGGTGGTGCAAGCAGGTGCCCCTGACGCCACTTGGCTTTCGTTGTCAATGCCCGGGGTGCGTCCCCAGGATCTTTCTAGGATCCCTTACCATGACAGTGATAGAGCAGCAGCATTTGCTCCTGGAGTGTGGGCTATCCCTGGTACCATCACATATCATTGTCACTAGCCTTGTTCTCTCTCACACACACACCCTTGCCCGCCTGCCTGCCTGCTTTTTTCAAGTGCTGGGAATCAAATTCAGTTAGGCAAGTGCTCTTCTTGTGAGACCATTTCCAGTTTCAGCGAGCCGAAGCTGAAGCCCTTCCCACATGGTTCAAATCCAGGGCAAGGCTCACTTTCTCCGGAATGCCTCTCCGTCCTCTGCCTGTGCTGGGTTGGCACTGTTCTCATGGCCTTCAGCTGCGTACCGAGGACTTTTAGCATGCTTCTTAGAGCATCTTTGAGATGCCCCGGGATGAAGTGGTTCCATGAGCCACCAGGGTGACAAGAAAGTGCAGAACTGTCAGGTGCTCCCCTGTGCTTGAGGGGTCACATCTTAGCCTCAGCCTCCCCTCCCTGGAACACTCCGCCTCCCTGAACTCACGTCTGCCTCTGCCACCATTGTGGCCTCCTGGGTTTAGCTTCAACCTGATGTCTGCTCACATGGATTTCACACAGACCTGAAGTTTACCTCCTGTTGGCCTCAGTGAAGCAGGAGCATCCATAGATGAGGATGGCATAGTTTCCTGTCTCTGTACCAGGATCGTGTCCAGGGAGTGAGGGTGAACTCTGTGGAAGAGTCCTTGTAGTTTGGAATAGCGGGTAATAAAGTCTGTTGAATCCAGTCAGGATGTTTATGAGGCCTTGACAGGACTCCCAGGCCTGGAGACCATTTCCAGTTCGTGGTCTCAGTAATAAACACCAGAGTGCACACATTCCCCACCGGGAGATGGGCCTCTCCCTCTGATGTGCAGATTCCCACCCGTCCCTCCTCCTCGCCTCCTTTGGTACCAGTTTGTCACCTCGACTGGGTTTAGAGCAACCGCAGGAATCTAGCCCCGGGTGTGCCTTTGAGGGCATTTCAGGAAGGGTTACCTGGATAGAGAAGACACACTCTGACTGTGGGTAGCACCTGTCACGGGTTGGCAAGGCGGAAACAAGCTTCCCTCCTCTCTGTCTGCATGACCACTGGATGCCACGGGGCAGCTGCCTCACTCCTGTCTGCCCACCGCGTCCGCCCCGACACCACGGCCCTGCGCCTCCTGTCCGCTCAGCGCCTCCTGTCCGCTCAGCGCCTCCTGTCCGCTCAGCGCCTCCTGAGCTCTGCCAAGACCCTCGCGGGCAGGACTCCTGCTGCCTACCTGTCTGCCCAGAGGATTCCTCTGCATGTCCCCCCTCCCAGCTGCCCCAGTGCTTGAGGAAGATGAGGAGCAGCCTCCACCGTGGTGTGTCAGGTCAGCTCGGGGAGGCCGCCGCCGTTTGTGAAGAGAGCCTTTGATTTTAGCACTAGATGTCATGTTTGTGTATTTGGTTACTGTCTGCTGTCCCTGGGCTGACATTAGTGATCGCGGTGGCAGTGGTTGTGGGAGAGTCTTGACGTGCCTGACACTGTTCCACACACTCACCATCCCGTCAGCAGTTCAGTCCCTCTCCACCTTCAGGGATGACTCGAAGGCTACATTTCAGAAGACGTTGTGTCACTTCCGCTCCTCTTCCACGCTGCCTAATATTCCACCGTCCTCTCCCAGGCCAGTCTCTGTCCCTGCTGTCACTGTAACCCACAGATAGGGAAGAGATGGTACAGGAGAGTCCGTTTCCTCCCTGTCTAGTTCTGGACTCCTGGCATCTTATAGCATTAGAAAAATCTCCCAAACAGACCAGATGCTTCCCATACTTAACATCATAGGTTTTTTTGTTTTTTGAGACAAGGTTTCTCTGTGTAGCCCTGGCTGTCCTGGAACTCGCTTTGTAGACCAGGCTGGCCTTGAACTCACAGAGATCCACTTGCCTCTGCCTCCTGAGTGCTGGGATTAAAGGCGTGCGCCTCCATGCCCGGCAACATCATAGGTTTCACTGAGTTCATTCCATCTTTCCGGATACCTGAAGCAGAGAAATGGTTGGAGACCACACACCCAGGCGTCAGCTGCTCCAGCCTCAGGGAGTGAGTTAGACTAAGGCTAGGGTCAGCTGCAGCAGTGCTTCCCAATGGTCCTAATGCTGCACCCTCTAAAACAGGATGCTCCTCATGTTGTGGTGACCCCCGACCATGAAATAACTGCCATTTTGCTACTGTTAGGAATCCTAATGTAAATATCTAATATGTGGGGTACCTGATATGTGACCCCTGTGAAAAGGGTTGTCCAACCCCCAAAGTGGTTGCGGCCCACAGGTTGAGAACCACTGAACTAATGGCTACGTCAAAGTGTGTTCGTTCTGCCCATTGGGCGTGCAAGAAAAGACCACACTGCCTGTCTTTCTCGGAACACTGCGTAGCCCCCCTCTACCCATTTCTGGGTAAGCAGAGGAACAGAGAGAGGATTCTGTACCAGGGCTTAAAAACAGCCACACAGTAGAGCAGAAACAGAAGGAACATTAGCAGGAAGGAGTCAGGGCTGAGGACGGCAGCTAACTGCCATGCGTGGCCCTGCCCCCGGGGGATGGCTCCTGCGCAGCCCAGCATTACTGGATATTCCAGTTTGTCAAGACAGCTGGAAACTGACTTTTAATGGGGGAAATCTTCCAATTCTTAGATGGTATCATAAATTGAAAACAAACAAAAGAAATTGTGTGGCCAAACAAAACATAACAACTAATTAATGTCCATACTGCATTATCACAGGCTAGCTAGGCCCGTCCTCGGGTAGAGAGAGGTAGAGTGTTTTCCCCAGGGAACAGGGAGAGGGGTGGAGGCAAATTCGTTTAGTTTATATTTTAATTTTGGAGAGATTTGTGTGTGTGTGTGTGTGTGTGTATGTGTGTGTGACGCCTGTGTGGGTGTGAACCTGTGCACATGCATGACGGCCAGAAGAGGGCGCCAGGTGTTCTCCCCATCACTGTCCACCTGTTTCTTTTGAAGCAGGGTCTCTCCCTGAGTCTGAAGCTTGAGTTGTCTTGGCTGGGCTGGAAGCCAGCCAACCTCAGTGATCCTTGCATCTCCACTGTCTGCAGAGATGGGGTTAGAAGTGTGCACAAGATGCCCTGATTATTACGTGGGTGCTGGGATTTGAACTCTGGTCCTTATGATTAGAACAGCAAGCACTCTTAAACACTGGGCCATTTTTCCAGTCCTCCCCCTTCCCTTTTTTTTGAGTCTCTCTATATAGCCCAGGGTAGCCTTGAACTCATGATTCAGCCTCCCAAATGTCAACATAAACAGGCACCATCTTGCCTGGTCATAAATCAGTTTAAAACATCTCAAGGAGCCTCAGTGTGGGTCAGTTAAGTTCAAAATTCTGTCCCTCAGCATACTGCCTTACGCATGGTGAGGGGCAAGACGAGGTCCCTTGGTTCTGCACGTCACTTTGGTGTTTCATAGTCTTGGGTCGCCCTGCCTCTAGTTGGTCTCTGGAAATAACCCTGCTCGGTGCTGTCTGAAGGAGCCCACCTGCCTCTGCAGCTCAATCCTGGATTCCCAAGATGGGAAATCCAGCTGAGTCCTGGCAGTGGTTTGTCTCACTGTGTAATTCAGGCTAGCCTCAAACTTGGAATCCTCCTGCTTCAGCCTCTTGAGTGCTAGGATTAGGGGCATGAATCATCGTCATCATCCCTGGCTCGAATTGGTTCTGCCTGGGTCCAGGACACTAGGATTCACCAGCTGTGTCTAAGGGAAAATGGGGCATGGAATGCATGGCTGCTTCTTCCCGCCCACAGATGGGCTCATTGGGTGGATTGAGAGGCAAGGCTGTATTCCCTTAGTACATCGTTGGGCCTCCCCTTCCCCTTCCAGGGACAGACAGTAGATGTTTTCCATTCCACTTCTGTATTTAAGATGCCTTTAAGTAGGATCGACATGCTGGCCTCTAATGTAGAAAGCCGAGTTAGTTTTTTCTTTCTAAAGTGTCCCCTACATTTTCCAAGCACTCAGTGGGTGTAGGTATTTTATTCCATGGCTTGGTTGCTTCTCAGTAATTTCCAGCAGGCCCTGGCTCATACCACAGAAAGGCCCTGTATGTAAATGGAACACTTCTTTGCCAGCCTGGGGTATGCATGTAGGAAAGAAAACCTATCACCATGTTAAAAAAAACAAATATTAACTACAAGCTGGGCATGGTGATGCACACCTTTAATCCCAGCACTCCTGAGAATCTCTGTGAGTTCGAGGCCAAACTGGTCTGGTCTACAGAGGGAGATCCAGGACAGCCAGGGCTACACAGAGAAACCTTGTCTTGAAAAAGGAAAACAAATCCAAAACAAAACGGTAACAACAAAACATCAAAAGCGTAAAGGCTTGCAGGCATATGGACAGGGTGTTTTCTTCCAGTGGTCCTATCAGGCTTCAGAAAGGAGGTCACAATGACATGACATTTCGGTCCAGGGGTCAGCAAACCACATCCTTCCCCTCACATTTGGCCCGCTGCCTGGTTTTAGAGTTTCTGTTGTGTTTTTGAAAGTCGGCTTTACCCGTTTGCCTTTGTATCCAAACTGTTTATTTCTCCACAGAATCGGAGTTCAGTAGTCACACCAGAGACTGTATGGCTCATAAAAGGAATACTTCACTCCCAGTCCTCTGCAGAAGCTTGCTGACCCCTGTTGTAGGCCATGTGTCAGAATCCCTCTCCAGATTGAGAGCCACAGTTAGAATTTTGTGAAGTTCTTGGAAAAAGAAAACTGAGATTTCAAAAAAACATTCCTGGAAGAAGGCTGGGTTAAAATAGGACATGACTCCGGGCTGTTCCATCCGCCTCAGGTGCTTTAGAGGCTTGCTCTTGGGTGATGTTTTTAGTTAGGGCATGCTGGGTAAGAATTTGTGCAGCAGGGTTTCTGACTGTGCTCATTCTAGGGGAGAGCTTCCTGGCCAAATAGCTTGAGGAAAGAAGAACCCGCCAGTATCGCGTTTATGTCTGCTAAGCAAACTTGACTCTTGAATCTTCATTTTATTACTTTTATTCTGATAAAAGTAATATAAATAGGCCATTGAAAGTCAGAAAATTCATAGCAGCACAGGGATGGAAAATTTAAGTTGCCCTTGATTGGGTGTCCCTATCATGTGCATGGAGCTAATGATTGGGAGTCCCTATCATGTGCACGGAGCTAATGATTGGGAGTCCCTATCATGTGCATGGAGCTAATGATTGGGAGTCTCTATCATATGCATAGAACTAATGATTGGGAGTCCCTATCATGTGCATAGAGCTAATGATTGGGAGTCCCTATCATGTGCACAGAGCTAATGATTAGGAGTCCCTATCATGTGCATAGATCTAATGAACTAAGTAGTTTGTATTCGTGGTCTTTTTGCAAAACCAAATCCTTATTCCTACTGTTTTGAATTATGTTTTATTTAATTAATGTATATGAACTTTGATATTCTTTCTATATCATAGTTTTGCATTATTTGCATATTATTTTGTATGTATTCTTTCATTTTATTTAGTTCCTTATTGCTGTCCATCTTGGTTGTTGCCAAGTGTTGGTTACACAGAAATGACATGCATTCTTTGTGTTCATGTCCTTGGGATAGGTTTCTGGGTTTAGAATTGCTGTCTTAAGGCTGGAGAGATGGTTCGGCGGTTAAGAGCACTGGCTTCTCTTCCAGAAGACCTGGGTTTCATACCCCTAGCACCCACATGGTGGCTCATAATCATCTGTTAACTCCAGTTCCAGGGGATCTGATGCCCTCTTCTGGTTGTGTTAGGCATTGCACACATGTGGTGCATAGACATACATGCAGGCATCCCACACACATAAAGTAAACATAAAGACATCTTTAAAGAAAAAAGAAGAAGAAGAATTACTGCCTTAGCAGGCATGAGCAGGCTAGAGAGATAGTCAGATCCTCAGAACCCACCTAAGAAGCTGGGCAATGGTAGTATGGCCCTGTAACCACAGCAGTGGAAAGACCACGAATACAAACTACTTAGTTCATTAGCTCCATGCACATGATAGGGACTCCCAATCATTAGCTCCGTGCACATGATAGGGACTCCCAATCATTAGCTCCGTGCACATGATAGGGACTCCCAATCATTAGCTCCGTGCACATGATAGGGACTCCCAATCATTAGCTCCGTGTACATGATAGGGACTCCCAATCATTAGCTCCATGCATGTAAAGGCACAGCAGAAGCAAAAGACATATTGGGGGGTCTGTGGTCTCGGGGCCTTGCCTATCTGAGATTCACCCATCAGGGACGTGCCTCCTGGTGGGCTGACACCTTGAACTTCACTTGCCACCTGCTGCTCCTCTGACATGGCCACTGGCACCCTGGGTTTATTCTCCAGGCCTGAAAAACAAAAAGTCTTGGTGCCAGCTGTCCATCAGGAACAGTGTGCCAATTTCCACACCCACCAAGAGGGATGATGGTATGGTTTTCGTAGCAAATTAGAATTTACTTTCATATTTTTGTTGGGGAAGTGCTTCAGTGGCCTAACTTGGTTTAGGTGACCTGACCTGGTGCTCTATGGTGTTGGGAGGCACAAGCTGAGTGATCGTCATTCTGGCTTCCCTCACACAGGCTCCCCCACCGAAACCACCTCGAAGGCAGGGAGGCTGGGCAGACGACTCCATGAAGGTGTCAAAGTGAGTACACAACTCCCTGGGATAAGTTGGGGTGGGTAGGGTGGTATGGAGATGGGACCACATACCTGTATCACGTCATTTTTGTAACCTGACGGAGGCAAGTCACATACCATTTAAGTGTGCATTGTAATTGTTCTTAGTATAGGCACAGTTTTGTACCAGTCACCCAGTCAACTTTAGGACATTTTCCTCCCATTCCACCAAACAAGTCCTGTACCTTTTAGCTGCCCCTCTCCATGTCACCCCGACTTCCCACCCGTGGGCAGCAGTCAGTTTCTGTCTCTGACTGTTCTTCTGAGGCCTGTGTCAGTGGGTCCCTGGTTTAGTTCATCCTTTATGACCCTGCTCCTGCTTGGCCGATCGTGTTCAAAGTCCAGCTCTGCCCTGGTCTTCATCTCTTCGTGCTGGAATTGCCTGTTAGTTGCTGTGGATGAACCCTGCAGTGTGTCTGCACTGGACACAGATCATTCATTTGTGAAGAACAGGACAGGTGTCCCATCGCCGCCTAGTTGGTGTCTCACGTTTATCGTAAGCCGGTGCTGGGAGCTAGTGGGAACCTTAGTCCATAATAATTCAATATTGTCCTATCATCCTCTCCTCTTTGGAGCTCCTAGAAGGGACAGCCAGGATCACAGGCCCGTGGCGTCCCTTTTAAGTTGTGTGGGACTGTGGATGCTGGGTCCAACCTCACCCAGCTGGATAAGGTTGGGCAAGGTGTTCAGGATCCTTGAGCCTCTGGATGGACACATCAGTGCTTCTGACTGGGTGGTGGTGCAGGGGCTAAAGCCACTCCCCCCCATGCATGCCCCCCCCCCAGCCTTAGGTTAGAGGCCTCGTGGTTCCATGTTGAGAGATGACAGAGCACAGTGATGGAGAGCCACAGATTCCGGAACCAGAATACCTAGTTTCAAATCCTAACTATGCTACGCGTTACACCACAGAGACCTTGAGCAGGGGATTAAGCTCTCCGGCTTCTGTTTGCTCATCCCTGCAGCGGGGGTAAAGTAGCTCTTACTTGAGTAGAGTGATGGGAGGATCGGATGGGTTCACAGAAGAGGAAGAAGCGTTTAGGAGGCACTAGGTAGGTGCTGGCGGCGGCCGCCATGGTGATTATCGGGTTTCTTGTCCTCATCCCTTCACGGATGGCTTTGACCATATTTTCCCTACAGGTGATATGGCAGATAGTGATGGTTATGCCTCTCCCAGAAGGGTCTGTTAGGGAGTACTTCTAGGTCTAGAAAATAAAGGGTTGTTTTGAATATCAGTGTTCTTAATCTGAGTTAGCATAGGCATGTTAGGCTTCCAAAGCTTTACTCCAAGGAGATTTTATGGAATTTGCTTCTTTGGATTTTGTTTGTTTGTTTGTGGCAGGATCTCACTATGTAACTCTGGTTGGCCTGGAACTTGCTATGTAGACCAGGCTGGCCTTGAACTCACAGATCTTCACTTCCCTCTGCCTCCCACGTGCTGGTATTAAAGACGTGCACCACCACGTTGGGCTTGTTTGTTTTGCTTTTGAGACAGAGTACCGTAAGGCCCAGGCTGGCTTTTAGCTCAATAGGTAGCTAAGGATGACCTTGAACTTTTCTGATCCTCCTGCCTCCACTTCCAGAGTGCTGGGATTACAGGTGTCCACCACCACACCTGGCTTACACAGTGGTGGGAATCAAACCCAGGGCTTTGTGCAGTGCTAGACAAATATACTCCAACTGAACTATGTCCCCAGTGTGACAAGCATTTTGAAGTCCAGACAGAGATGGAAATCTTGGGCCATCCAGGATGGCGTCCGTGTCCCTGGGAAGGTTTTCAGATGACTTCTCTTGAGTCAGGGAGAACAGTCCCCTACTTCTTCCTACCACTCTCAAAAGAGCCCGATTTGCACACCGATGGTCACGTGGCAGTTGGTCTGTGATGTTGCTCACAGGAGTCACCTTAAGGCCGTGGGTATCTAATTCAGGGTGTGGCTTCTGGTTGTAGCACTTCAGTGTACACTTAGGGATGTCACCTAGCTCTATAAAGTAGCAGCACCATTCAGGGCAGAGAGCTGTGCTGAGGCCGGCACACAGCACAGGAAACGCACGGAGTGCTCAGCCAGGTGCGGCAGCTCACGTTAGCGCATGCAAGGCCCCGATCGGATCCCCAGTGCCTCGAGAAACAAACAAACAAAAAATTCAACAGTGGTGCTTAAAAATGTGGTGATGGTGCGGGTCCTTCTTAGTTCTGGGATTATAAAATAGGGGGGTGTCCCTTGGGCCGGGCTGGCTGCCCCCTGCAGCTCCTGCTGTGGGCCTCTGGTTTTCATCAATTCCGGGGTGGGCAGCTTCCAGGCTGAACAGGTTTGGTTGCAGTTGGTCTTGGTGGATTCTCAAAGTTTGGCTCATTGTGTAAGCCTAGGCTAGTCTGACACAGAGGATACTGGCGGACATGTTTCTAGCCTTTGCCTTCAGTCCCATTTTACAGATGAAGTAAGTGGAGTCAGGGTGGCTATAAGTGGACAGGGGAAGTGTTCTGTCTGTCTGTTTATAGTTCCCTGCTAAAGGTGGGATTACCAATCAGTTTTGTTTTTAATTCCTTGTGTTAAATCTTCAATGTAAAGTAGACCAAAACTACATTCACTACACCACTAACCTTAGCCACTTGCTAAGGTTATTTAAGACACGTACAAAGATGTACATTGTTTTGAAGATGTTCAGTCTTAAAGAGTAGACATCCCCTGCAATTAGAGTCTCTTTGAGCGGCTGTCTTCAAATAACACTATTAAAGAGATTTCCTTGGCCTGGGGATGTAGCTCAGTGCAAGAGAGTTTGTCTAGCATGTAAGGGCTCTAGGTTCTCTTCCCAGCACTAGAACAGAATCAAAAACCAGCAGCGAGACATGTTTCTTCCCAATCCTTTGTCCCCGTTCCTCCCACGACCCTTTCCCTCCGTCTCCCTTGTCCTCTATATTTTTCTTGAACCATTCCAAAGTAAGTTGCAGATGTGACGACATTTATCCCTAAATACTGAAGCCCGCATCTTCTAGCGTATCACAGAATCTTGATCACTGGGTCACTGCATAGTTCCTTAATAATATCGGATACACAGTTTGCATTTAAATGTTCCTATTTGTCCTTCCATGGTTTCTAGCTCTGGAATCCAATCAGAATCCACACATTATCCTAGCTCATTCTATCCCTCCTCCCTCCCTCCCTCTCTTTCTGTAGACAGGGTCTTCATAACCTAGCCTCAAACTCATATCCATCCTCCTGCCCCAGCTTCTCAAGTTCTGCAATTAGAGGTATATGCCACCAGGCCCAGCGTCTTTCACTTTCTTGCCCTATGACAGCTCCCACTCCTGTGGACTACGTGGACTGTCGAAGGCATCCAGGCCGGTTGTCTCACAGGTCCGTCTTTAGGTTTCTCCAATTTGTCGTGATTGGCTTCAGGTTGAACGTTTGAGGCGAGATCAGGTGATACTGTGCCCCTCCTCCCGCGTCTCACGAGAAGGCACAGGACCGAGCACACATAGCCTTGTGTTAGTGGTATCGAGTGTGACCGCTCGGCTTTGGGGGGACCTTGAGAGCGTCCCCTCGGAAAGCTCCGACTTTAAGAGTGAGTAGCGATCATCTTTGATTGTCTTGGGACACTGCGCACCAGAGTCTGCTCTCCACAACTTTTTCCCTAGCAGCTCTAGCGTCTCCTGGCGTTTTTGCACAAACCGGGATGCTCCAGTGAGCACCACAGTGCCGGGTGTGTGTGATTCCTGTCCTGGGAGAGCTAGATTCTAAGTGAGGGCATCAGGCAGTTCTAGTCAAAAAGTCAGGAACTGCCCAGGAGCACAGGTAAGTGAGAGGCGGATGGCATGGGCGGTGCTAGCCATGTGACGTCAGAAGAAAGTGACTCTAAGGTCCGGGGCCACCTTGCAGAGTAGATGGGCGTCAAGCTAGCTGGAGTCTGACAGAGACAGTGAGAATGTTTTGGGTTAAGATTTGGCGTTGGGGCGGTGACAACCTCCTCCTTAGGCTAGTTAGATCAGGGAAGTGGCACTGGGAAATAAATAGCGTGCTCACTTTAAGTGCTTCCGGGATGATAATAGCTGCGTGGCGCCTCATATCTGACACAGTCTGGCCACTCTAAGGAATGACCAGATCCCTGGAGCTCAGACAGTGCACATTTCCACTAGATGTCTAAGGTCAGATGGTCGCGTGTCACAGTTCTTGGTGAGGGGCTCTTTCTGGGTAGGTCAGTTTCTCTTCCCCTCTCCCATCCTGAGAGCGCCATCCTTGTGGCCCCAGCCCATAGGGTTTCAAGGTAAGAATTTGGGGGTGGGGTGCCAACAGCTCCTAGCCGTGGCACACTCGGTCAGGTCGGTTCCGTTCGGTGAAGGAAGGCAAATGACAGTTTCAGGCAGCTACACGTCTCCTGTGGAAAGAAGAGGGCTGTGTATGGCTCCCACTAATGAGCTCGCAGCCAACACACGAGATCCCGTGATAACTTTGTTCAGTGTGTGAAACACTGCCAATACAGAGCAGGGCATCCATCTGTGGGCCTCAGCCCTGGGGGGTACCATGTCCTAGAACTCAGGCTCACTCTGAGGTACAGGGCCGGACTGACTTGAGGAATGACTTGGGACCTGAAATTATCACACACACACACACACACACACACACACACACACACACACACACACACACACACACACACACACACGTGCGCGCACACTTCTGGCCTGAAAGTAGTCACTGTGCCAAAGCCACCATCTTGGAGTCAGCTGCCTGGAGTTGTCGGCAAGGGAACACTTGAAGAGTTGATGGGTCACCGGCGTGGCCGTGGTGAGTAGAGCTGAGCGCAGGGGAACCAGGCCTGGGAAGGAGAAGGCCTTCTGACTAAGTTTGTCTCAAAGTGTCTGTTTGGGGGTTTGTCCCTGCATTGATCTGCAAGGGAGTGAGGCAAGTAATGGCCCCTCGGGGACTTTCAGGACTTTGCTCTCAATGTCAGCCGTCACTTTCAATCGCCCTCTCCCTCCCAGCCATTAATTTTGGCCCAGGATCATGGGGACTTGTCCATCTATCACTCCTAATTGACACTAAATGATCTGTCAGCTTATTGATGAACGGCAGGAGTGGAATTGTCACAATATATTTTACTCCCCAACAACTCCTCCTGACAATTTTACCTTGTCCATCTCGCTCTGCTCACATAAATCTCCATTGGCCGCTCATTCCTCCTTCGCGGGCTGTTCTGGTGCGGGCCACCTCCACACCATCTGCACGTGTCAAGGACATCAAGATGGCGGGAGAACTGCCGTGCGCTGGTCCCGAGGTCGCCCCTTCCCTCCTCCTCCTCCTCCTCCTCCTCCTCTTCTTTCCTTTCTCTCTCTCTCTTTTAATGGCATAGATGTCCCAAGAATACTAAAGGGCTTCTGTCCTCTCCCCAAATGTCATTGCCACATTGGAGTCTCTACCTTCTTGTTAGAAGCGAGTAGTTAATTCTTATTAGCTTACAGAAGTGTGAAAGGCAGAAGACTGAGCAGGCTGGAGGGCTGGGCCGTCCGCAGGCACAGCTGCAGACCCGGGATCCGTCCTCTTCACCCGGCCATGTTACAGCCTGCCCAGACCCAGCGCAGCCCGCTCATTAGGGGATGTCACGGGCGGGCGGGCGTAGGTTTGCCGGGGGAGGGCCCCCCTCTGCGTGCTGTGTGTGTGGCTCAGGGGATGCCAGCCCGCTGTGATCCTCTGCCCTTGGGCCTGTGCCAGGCCTAGCGGCTGCCAAGCCACAAGGCTGGTCGTGCCTGTGAGAAGTCGGATCCTTCCATCCCAGCTTGCCACCCCTGCTTTGTTCAAAGGCTCCGTGGTTTGGAAGGCAGGGAGCTGTTGGGTTAGACATGGGTGCGGATAAACAGTTCCTCTGACGAAGATGCACGTGAGAGCATGAAAATCCCGTGGCGGGGAGAGCAGCCTGACAGAGGGGTTGAATTCCCTCCCTCCTGCTGGAGATCATTTTTGTTAATTGATAAGGACTGTTTTCCTTTATTAACCACCATGCTCTTTTATGCCTATCAAAATTAATAACAATTCCGTAATGTTATCTGATCTCCGGATCACATTCAGTTATTTTCATTGTAGCGAAAATGTCTTGGTAGAGTTGGGCTGTGAGAAGGACAAACCAAGGTCCACACTTTGTTTAGTTGTTATGGCTGTGCCTTCTCATTTATGATGCCCCCCCCCCCCCCCCCCCCCCCCCGGCCTGGACCATTTCTTTCGGAGTCGTGATGTTTAGATTGTTTCTCTGTCTCCCCGTGGTCCTGTTCCCTTAAGGGAGAGTAAGAGCTAGGCCTAGCTGGTGGTTCAGGCTGTGTGCACTGTTGTGGTTGGAGTACTTCATTTCGAGGCCCGGATGGGAGGGCCCAGGTATGCAGAGGCCTGGGTGTGAGGGGGCCCCGGTGTTGAGGTGTGGGGGGACCCTGGGTGTGGGGAGGCCTGGGTGTGGGCAGTTAAGACGTAGGAAGGTACAGCCATTAGGAGGGCACTGGTATCCACTTACTCTGCTCTAAGCAATATGTGGTCATTAGGGTTAGTCATGGTGGCCCTCTACCCTCCCATCCCTTCAGACTCTTAATGGGTGCAGCATCCATTGGTGAGGGTTGCTTAAGGAAATAATTCCATTAAAGTTTATCATATGGTGATTTTTTTAAATTTTTCACTCCTTACTGAAAATTCTTCTGTAAAGAACTCCTCATTGATGATTTGATTGCCTTACCATCCTGCCTCCCTGTCCTTAATCCTTTTTTTATAATTTATTTAAATTTATTTTATGTGCATTGGTGTGAAGGTGTCAGATCCTCTGGAACTGGAGTTACAGAGAGCTGTGAGCTGCCATGTGGGTGCTGGGAATTGAACCTGGGTCCTCTGGAAGAGCAGCCAGTGCTCTTAATCTCTGAGCCAACTCTCCAGCCCCATTAATCTTTATTTTATAAAAATTTAAACCTATGGAAAGGTTGCGGGAATTTCCAGCAAGCACCCACATCTCTTCACCTGAAGGACCGTTGTGAATGTGTGGACCTACCTGTGAATGTGTGGACCGGTGAATGTGTGGACCTACCTGTGAATGTGTGGACCTACCTGTGAATGTGTGGACCTACCTGTGAATGTGTGGACCTACCTATGAGTGTGTGTACTTGTGAGTGTGCGGACCTGTGAATGTGCAGACCTGTAAATGTGTGGCTCCCTCCTAGTTTTCTAAGTTGGTCTTGTCCTTATTATTTCACTGAGCTCCTTGGTGCGGTCACTGTCTTTTCCTCTGCATTGCTAATAATTCATAGTTACGAGAGATCATCAGTGTCCTTTTCTGTGCTTCTGGGTCTGTAATGCTCAACGCATGCACGCGCGCGCGCACACACACACACACACACACACACACACACACACACACACACAGCCATTCCTTACAGAGCCCTAGTAATTAAGAAGGGACCATGTGCCCCTGAGTCCAGAGAAGGAAAAGGATTTAACTTTTGACTTTCAGATTTTCATCAATGGATAACAATTTTGCTTAGGATTTCCAGAAAAAAACAAAATAAACTTGGAAGCCTTGAGAATTGATTTCCTGCATGTTAGCTTTACCTAAAAAGAACCCGGAACTGATATGGTACAGGGGAGTCCTGGGCACCACGAGGGAGCAGTTACTAGATTCTCAGCAGATTAGTCACCTGTAAGATGGCAAGGGTCCAAGATAGAGTGAGATCAGATGGGCAGCTGACGGAGAAGGGAAGACCTAGATAGTAATCACACACCCACACACGCATGCATGCACGCAGCTGACGGAGAAGGGAAGACCTAGATAGTAATCATACACGCACACACGCATGCATGCACGCATGCACCGCCAGGGCTCCAGGCCTATCTGTATGACTTTCGGAGATGCTCATGTGTCCAAACTCCCTGTTTGGACAGCTGTCTTAACAATCGTGTGTGTGTGTGTGTGTGTGTGTGTGTGTGTGTGTGTGTGTGTGTGGTTTTCCTGCAGTCAACTCATGAGATACTCGAAACTTAGAAAAGACGGCTTTAGAACCAAACACTGTCATACCTTTTAGCACACACCTTTCATTTATTTGTTCCGTGTCAGACTCTCTGTTGTGTGTCACTGTTCCTGGGAGACATGAACAAGCATCTGATCACCCAAGCTAGGGAACCGAGGACAGAGCAAAGCAAGGATGTCACCCCGTTCCAGCTTGGTGAGCCAGTGAATTGTATCGGGATTTCTTCCAGGCGACAGGGCGGGGGTCGCTTCCCAGAACACAGACAGCTACATCACCAAAGCCCACCCCAGCCTGGATGATGGCTCAGAAAGCTGGAGCATACTGCGTAGCCTTCAGGCAAGTCAACAGATTGGAGAGTGTCTCTTCCAGCCAGCTTGGCTTGACCGAGCCTCGTCTAGGTGTCGGGAGAGCTCTGCTTGCCCGAGAGTGTCGTCTAGCAATCTTTCCTGCTTAAAAATGTTTGGGGATGGATTCAGGGACTTCCTGAGATGTTGAGTTGTTTCCTCCCTGAATTTAAAGAGCTTCCCAAAGGGTGGACTCCTTCACCTCCCTTAGAACAGGGCATAAGGAACATCTCCTCAGTCTGGAAAGTACACCCGCAAAGCATGAGTTCTGTTTTCCTCTACATTTATGTTCAGAGCCTGAGAGATGGTCGAGGAAGAGGTAGACAGGTTTTTGTTTAATGAATTTAGAAAAGCCACAGTCAAGCCAGACTTGGTGATTCAGGCCTATAACTTCAACTACTTGGGAAGCTGAGCCAGGAAGATTGCAAGGCCAGCCTGGACAGGTTAATGAGACCTTGTCTCAAAGTTGAAAAAGAAGCCCAAAGAAGCTGGGGGCATAGCGAGACCCCAGGGTCAGCCCCTGCTTCTGCAAAAGCAAGCACATGAGTAACCCCACAATTACGCCACAATTACTGATTAATTTTCATCTGACTACATCCTTTATCGCTGGGTATCTGATATATTCAGTAGGAGCCGAAGATAAAATAAAGAGCACCCGGACTGTACGCATCGAAATAACAAGTAGGAAAGTGGGCCGATACATCAGGCCTTTCTGCCCTGTCCCCCAGCATCCCATCCCGTCAGTAGAGTCCATTTGTGTGGGAGCTGGCAGGGGAAATAGTGAAAATGATGGGTGCGTTATAGCAGAACAGGATGCAGGTGAAGGAGGAGCCCGAGCTGCCCCTCCCCACTCAGCCCTGCAGCCTCACAGCAGAGAGATACTTCCCAAGTCTCTACCTGGTGTTGGGGAAGGCAAGCCCTGGAGATGGGTCCTGGAGATGGCCCAGCTTTCTGGAGTGGCCTGTTGGATTTTGTAGAGGAGAGCCTGGGCTTAAAACTGACATATAACCAGGCTGAAGGAGGCTAAGGATTCCAAAAGGAGAGAAAGAGGCTTTGCAAGTTAGCTTCATGCCTTGCCATGTTTCTTTTCTTCTTTTTTTTTTTGTTGTTGTTTTGTTTTGTTTTTTTGTTTGTTTGTTTGGTTTTTGAGACAGGATTTCACTTTGTAGCCCAGGAACTCACTATATAAACCAGACTGGCCTCTGCCTCTTATGTGGTGGGGTAACGTGCACATTAAGCACACCAAGCTTAATGTCATTGTGTGTGTGTGTGTGTGTGTGTGTGTGTGTGTGTGTGTGTGTGTGTGTATGCTCACACACGTGCGTGAGTCACACTGCTCGCACACACACACAAACAAACACTGGTTAGTGTATTTCTCCTTCCTACGCTACTCAACGGCAGCAGTACTCATCTGTGCTTTCCTGTTCGGATCTCAGAGGTTGTTTCTCACCAGTCTTTCCAGATCTCAATGGAAGGTAGAAAGGCAGGAGGCACAGTATTTTCCCAGGCCAAGAGAGCAGCTGCCGTGACTCCCGGAAAGTTTCCTAGAGGCTTTAAGATGCACGCCGGGATCCTGCAGGCTAGAGAGGAGGTATGACCTGCCCAATCTTTCTTGTGATCTGGGGGCACTTTCACACGCCTCCACTTGGGACAGATACAGGGATGTTGGGTGCAGAGTCACTTGCAAGCCGGGGCCCTGGCTAGTGTCACACAGCCCGTTTGCTGGTACGGTGCCTGGGTGTGAAGTGTTCGCCCCGCTGCCGAGCGCTTCCCAGCTCACGGCAGCATGTAGCCCTCCAGAGTGGAGGAGAATGCTGCTGAGCAGCCCTGGTCCATGTCTCTCTGGAGCAGAGGGACACCTGATGCCCAGTGGCAGGGAGAGGAAAACTGATTGCCTGAGCTGAACTTGCTGCCTACCCATGTGCACAGGAAGAGGCTGGAGCCGCCCGCCACAGGTGCGGCTCCCTAAAGCCCTCCATCCCCAAGGTCCTTGTCCCAGTGGCCGTGTGCTAAGCCTGGTGGACCCAGAGACAGGTGGCAGCCCTCGCCTCCCCAGCCTGCTACCAGCTCCTCGCCCACCATAAGCTTTCCTCAGCCAAGGGAGCCTTGACTTCTTGTAATTGAAGTCCAGCTGTGCATCTCGAGTGACTTCTTACACATCCTTTGAAGACAGACTTGGGCCTTTAGCCCTTTGCAATGTCTGGTGTGCAGAAGTGAAGCTCTCTAGCCCCTGCAGCTGGTCAGTTCTTGGAGCTGGGTCTAGGATTGTAGAGCTGGAGGCGTGTCCCCAAGGACCAGGAGTGGAGTGAGCAGCCCTTGCTAATGGCCCTTCAAGAACCATAGGCGAAAAGCCGAGTCTCCTGTGGAACGTTCCTTGTTTCTCCGGACTGTCCGTAGTGCAGAGGTCGTCTCTCTTAGAAAGGTCAAACCTGTGTCTTGGATCTGTCCAATTCTGCTCTTGCTAGCTGTTTAAGGTCCCTGTGCATACCTCCACTGCTGGAGAACTCACCAATAACAGCTTCAGGCTGCATGTTTTAAAAATAAAGCTCTTTCCCTAATGTAAAAAGGCAAACAAGATAGAAACAGATTAAATCTACCCATAGCTGCCATCTCCCCAGTCCTGGCCATCTCTCTAGCAGTGACCTCCCAGGACCAGTGACCTCCCAGGACCGGTGTCCTCGCATACTTCAGGAGATGCACAGGCAGCTCCTGACCTGTGACCACTTGGCAGGTAACTTCTGATTTTCTGGTGGTGTGAAAGCAGTATGTGTGAGTAGAAACTTCACCTTGAATCTTGGGTTTGGATCTTTTTCTGGGCTGTGATAGAGTATAGTACTCTCTTGAGATGCCAGGCACCTGCTGGGAGGGAGTGGAATTCTGAGTTGGCCATCAGGTTGCAGTGGGAGGGTCTGAGATTCTGCAGTGAGTTGTGTTACTGTGTGCCTCTGTCAGGTTGGGGCATTCTCCACATTTTAACACACTCAGTGAGAGATTGAGGACTATCTTACAAAATGTGTGTGTACTTGCTTGCACATGCACACACACGCGCGCGCGCGCCACATGTAAATATTTTTTTAAAAAATTTATTTATTTATTATGTATACAACATTCTGCCTGCATGTATGCCTGCAGGCCAGGAGAGGGCACCAGATCTCATTATAGATGGCAGTGAGCCATCATGTGGTTGCTGGGAATTGAACTCAGGACCTCTGGAAGAACAGCCAGTGTTCTTCAACTCTAAGCCATCTCTCCAGCCCACATGTAAATATTTTTAAGCATTCTGTATTCTGCACCTTGCCTTTTTATTGTTCTCTCTCTCTCTCTCTCTCTCTCTCTCTCTCTCTCTCTCTCTCTCTCTCTCTCTCAGATTTGTTTATTTAGGGGCTGAAGAGAGGCTCAGTGGTTACGGGCACTGGCTGCTCTTCCAGAGGTCCTGAGTTCAATTCCCAGCAACCACATGGTGGCTCACAACCATCAGTAATGAGATCTGGTGCCCTCTTCTGGCGTGCAGGCAGAACACTATATACATAATAAATAAAAAAGATGTTTATTTATTATGTATACTGTGTTCTGCCTGCATATACACCTGTATATATGTAGTTGCTGGGAACAGAACTCAGGACCTCTGGAAGAGCAGACAGTACTCTTAACCTCTGAGTCATCTCTCCAGCCCCTGCTATATTTCTCTTAATGATAATTGCATCTTGAAGTTTTTTTTGTGCTTACATTTAGGGCTTCTAGCTTCCCTGTGTGTGTGTGTGTGTGTGTGTGTGTGTGTGTGTGTGTGTGTGTGTATGTGTGTCTTTGAACTCCTCCATAGAGGATGACCTGGAACATCTGGTCCTTCTGTTATTATCTCTTGAATGACTTCTGGGGTTACAGACATGTGCCACCACACCGTTTATGTGGTGCTGGTGAAGAAACCCAGGGCTTCATGATATGCTAGGCAGGCATTCTACTAACTGAGTCCTAGCACCTCCCTTACTTTGTTTTGTTTTTCTAACTGTTCTGTAATCATGCCCGAGGGCTGGGTTCTTCTGTTAGTGGACATTTGGGATGTTTCTTGTCTTTCTCCCCCCCCCCCTTATCAATCCTCTGACGATGGTGGTAATGGTGGTGGTATATTATCATTAATATTAATATGTATTTTTGAAGATTAGCTCTATTCTTTAGGAAACTTGCAGCTCCCTTCCCAGAGATAGATTCTCTTCTGGGGAAATATCCTCCATGTCTCTAGTATATGAAATGAGAACACACGTGTGGACCAGTGGCCCAGGCACACGGAATGAGAACACACGTGTGGCCCAGTGGTCCAGGCATGTATATCCATCATTTGTGACTTCTGTGTTGGGCACTGTGCTAGACCCAGTCATCATTCTTTGCCCTCAGAACAGCCCCATGAGGCGCCTCTGTCCTTAGCTCTGCTGACAGGTGAGGGAGCCAGCATCAGAGAGGTTAACTAGCTTGCTCAGAGTCACACAGCTGGTCAGCAGCCAGCCAGAACTTGAGCCCCCATAAGGCTGGTTGTAGGAGTCACACTCAAATTCTCCAGGCTTCCCCATCCTTTAGTTTTTGCCCCATGGCACCTGGTATGGTGTCCTTGTCTGCAGTGGAGCTCCACAGACATCCCCAGGACTCTGTTGCCACACTGTACATCCCCATGTGCACTCTGTGCGATTAGAACAGTAAGGCCAGCAGGCATAGCCAGAGCCTTCCGACCTCCGTGGGCCTGCCATTTGAAGAGCTGTGCCGTGGCCAGCTCCTGGCCCTGTGGAGGAAGGTGATGGCGAAGGATGTAGCCGCAGTGAGGCATGAGCCCAGGGCCTTCTAGACCTGCCATTAGCAAGCTTAATTAGGCCAGTCATTAAGTTCAATTAAGCACTGGAAGTGACTGTCCCTTCCAACCCTGCAGTGCCCTCCAAGAGCTGGATCTATTCCCAAGCAGCCAGTCTGGGAGGTCGGCAGTTAGACCCTGAGGCCCTAGCAGTCCCCACCCCTGCTTCTGGGGGCTGCGACTCCCATGCTAAGCCCGGGGCACAGTAATGCAGAAAAGTCCTGAGAATGCATGCTGACATGGCCAGGCATCTGTTTCTTGAGCCTGCCGACTGAGCAGCCCTCCTCTGCCAGTACCTCCTATTGGTGAGATTATTAAGGCCACTCCACGTAGTTAAAAGGGAGGTTTATTTAGTGGCGTAACTTACAAATGAAGGGATAGGTAGGTTGCAGGGTCTGGGAAAGACGTAGCACAGTCCGGTGGTGTTCTCTGGAGAACTCTGCTTGGTCTACCTCCAGCGTCCAGGGTCCAGGAACCAAGAGAGGTGGCCCATCCGGATCTCGGATCTTCAGGGTCCTCCCTTGGCCCCGCCTTGTAGGCATGACAGTTACTGAAGCCTCAATGGGGGTTGGAACTTCCAGATCAAAGCTGGAATGGCTACCTACTACAACCTCCTTTACCTGTGTCTGTAATGGGAGCCAGGCCTCTAACTAGTCTCTTTCCCTCCTCCTCCTCCTCCTCCTCACCATGTGATTTTGGTTGCATCATAGGCACCCATTTGCTCAACATTCCCCGGATGTTGGGACCGGAAACTCAATGGTCCCAGAGCCGGAGAGACAGCTTAGTTGGTAAAGTGATTGCCATACAGGTGTAAGGTCTTAAATTTGGATCCCTAACACCATGTACAAAGCAGAGTATCACGGCACATACCTCTAATTCCGGTGCTGAGGAGGTGGAGACAGGACCATCCCAGGGGCTTGCTGGCTAGTTAGTGTGGCCTAATTGGTGAATTCCAAGTTCGGTAAGTGACCCTAGCTCAGAGAAAGAGAGAGAGAGGGAGAGGGAGAGGGAGAGGGAGAGGGAGAGGGAGGAGAGAGAGTGAGAGTGAGAGAGAGAGAGAGAGAGAGAGAGAGAGAGAGAGAGAGAGAAAGAAAAAGAAAAAGATGCAGAGAAGCAGTTGAGGGAGATGACCAATGCCAACTTTTGGCCTCTAAGCACACATGTATATGCACATGTGCCCACACACAAGCATGCACCTGCACAGAAGCGTGCGCGCACACGCGCGCACACACAAACATGCACATGGACACATACACACAAGAACTGGACGACCTCAGCGTTTCCCTCCTCACCTGTAGGATGTGTGAACTGGGAAGTGAATCCCTTGTATCCACACCTTGGAGGTGGGAAGTTTGCAGAGACTGAGCCTTGAGCCTTCTGATGAGCAGTGAGGACATTTTAAAGAATGACAGTTGGTGGGATGTAGGGATCTAGGTGGGTCATGTGGAGACGTGGTGTGGCTCTCTTGCAGCTAAGCACCCTTGGCTCTGCCTCTGCAGCTTAGTTAAAGTCAAGTCTCAGGCTGGCGCTGGAGCTCAGGGGTAGAGCTCTTGCTTAGCAAATGTGCAGTCCAGGGTTCAGTCCCACCCTGACTCCAACACATGCAATCCCGAAGATCTTCTGCACCTCAGAAAGCCTGTGTGAGCATCTAACGCATTTCCTAGATGCCTGCTCCGAACAGGTCATTTTGGTCCAACAGTTACTGCTTTGAAGTGAAACAGTTGATGAAAGGGAGGCAGGATCAGGCCTTCCAGGCACAGGCCAGGTGTGTGGAGGCCTGCATGTGCCATGTGTGTTTAGAATGAGCTACTGTGGGGCCTGTCACCCAGGGATATCCCAGGGGAGAAAAAGCACCTGGAGCTGCAGGCATGAACTCATCTTTCATAGACTAGGAACCGAATGGAGTGTTGACTGGTGTGTGACCAGTGGTACAGACATGCTGCCACGACTCTTCCTTTTGTTTGTTTGTTTGTTTTTTCAAGACAGGGTTTCTCTGCATAGCCCTAGCTGTCCTGGAACTCACTCTGTAGACCAGGCTGGCCTTGAACTCAGAGATCCAATTGCCTCTGCCTCCTGAATGCTAGGCTCAAAGGCACAATCCTGAGGTGTTTACAGACAGAAGGAAAACCTTCCTGTGCTTCTCAAAGGAAAATCCTCTTTATGGTAAGTACAGACCAGCTTACCCTGCTGTCCCACTGTGTGCTCAAATACTCAGCATTCACTGCTGACATCAGAAGTGTGCATGCATGCATGAGTATATGTTGTATATGGGGATTTTTTTTAATACACCATCCAATTCTCTAGTGGCTACTAACCCAGTGCCCTGCAGTTTGGCTCAGTTCTGACTCTATGTACTTGGAGTCATCATCAGATTTCACAAGATAATGGCTCAGCCCCACAGGACTCTCCCACCCCCACTGGGCTGTGCCAGCTGCGGGCCTTGGGTGGTTCCGAAGGCCTCAGGTTGCTTCTTGAACAAGCAGCTGTTAATTCTGGATTTCTACTACCTCCTCTCAGGGCACAGATACTGTGCCGGAGTACTCATAGAACTCAGTCAAACACTTCACTTGCTATTGCCAATTTATTGTAAAGCATATATGTGTGTGTGTGTGTATATATATATATATATGCATGCCAGATGTGGTGGCACACACCTTCAATCCCAGTACTCACTCAGGAAACAGAGGCAGGCAGACCTCATGAAGTTAAAGCTCTTCTTGTTCTACATAGTGAGTTCCAGGCTAGCTAAAGCTACACCATGAAGCCCTCTCTCTCTCAAAAAAAAAAAGTTATTACCTTTTACTTATTTATTGTATGGGTGTGTGGTGGGGGGTGGGCATGTGCCATAGCACAGCTGTAGAGATCGAAGGATAACTTGCAAGACCATGTGCATCCCGTGGGCAGGGAGAACCCCAGTTCTCAGACTTGGTGGTAGGTGCCTTCACCCACAGAGCGATCTCACTGGCCTACAAAGCACATTAGAGAGGATCCTAGTGAGCAGCTAACTGAAGGGCTAGAGAGAGTAAACAGCAGGGCTTCTGTCCTCGTGAAGTTGGGGTATGTTACCTGCCCATCACCTGGACACGGTCCTGTTCACTAACCTGGCGCTCTGGGGACCTGTGTCTTTTGGGTGTTTATGGAGGCTTTACATAGGCGTGGCCCATCAGGTCCCCGCCATTGGTGATGAACCCACCCTCCAGCTTCCCTCCGCTCTCAGAGTCTGAAGTCAGGCCTAGGGAGGTTGGGGCACCGGCATCAGAAGGTCTAACTCTTGGGTCACACCATCAGTCCTCCTTCCTGGGGCTCTCTTGAAGGAATCTTCAGCCATCCCATTAATATGCAGTGAAACCACACATCTTCCGGGGATTTAGGAGATGTATGCCAGGAAACCCGGTGTATGCATTTCTCACGGTGGCCCGTCTGTTGCGCTCTATGAGGCCGCCCCTGCCCGTCCTCACAGCGGTGTCTTCTCTTAGGTGAGAACGAAGTTGTGGACGGAGTCTGCTCGTCTTTTCTCCTGAATCTGACACTTTCTCTAGTGGCTGTGGTCACATGTCTTATTTGTGTCTTGAGACTTTCAGTTCCTTCACATCCATTTCCAATCATGGATTTCTTGTTAGAGATAGTGTGCCAGGATTAAGTCATCATGGCCGCACAGGGCTAGTTTCCCCGCCGGCCGCACGTGCCTTCTGGACCAGGAGGGGTTCACACCTGCCGCTGAACAAGCTGTGCAGTTGGGGTTGTTTTCACTGCAGGCAATAAAAACCCATCCTCAGGGCAGACACAGGAAGGTGTTTGTCTCAAAAATAAGAGGACCGCTGGGCGGTGGTGGCGCACGCCTTTAATCCCCACACTCAGGAGGCAGAGCCAGGCGGATCTCTGTGAGTTCGAGGCCAGCCTGGTCTGCAGAGCGAGTTCCAGGACAGGCTCCAAAGCTACACAGAGAAACCCTGTCTCGAAAAGAAACAAACAAACAAAAAAGAGGACCAGGGCCTACAGCCCCATGGCGCTGGCACAGACACAGCCCTTCCTGCTCTGTGGCCCACTGCCTGTGGTGTGTGGTTGTGTCTTGTGCGGACCCCAGCGCCGAGTCACAGATGCCCCGGACCTCACCCTTCCTTCTCAGACAAGAAAACAGGAGTGGCAGGAAGGTGAAGAACTCTTCCCAGCGAGATTCTGTTTCCTGGAGATGATGTGTGAGGAGGGGTTTCCCCTCAGATCTGCTTCGTGGTTCCCGTCGCTCGGAAATGGGTTAGCTCCCTTCCCACAGAGTGAGAGGCTACAGAGGGGGAGCTTTCACTTGGGTTCTTTGTTACCCTAACAGAATTGGGGTTTGGGTCAAGGGGGAGGGAGGATGGCTTTGGGGTGAGTACTAGGCTGTTTTCTCTCTTCTCAAACCAGCAGGCTGCTCCAAAAGAAACTAGACTCTCGTGTCGTAAAGACTGTCGTGAAGTGGGGTGTGGGGACACTCATTATAACCTCAGCACTGAGGAGGCTGAGGCAGGAGGATTGTGTGAGGCTGCCTTGGACTTCTTAGTGAGTGCCAGGCTAGTCTGGGTTACATGGTGAGACTATATATATATATTTTTTTAAATGTGTCCTGTGATGTGGAGGTGTGTGCTCCATAGCACAGGACAATTTCACCTAATTCTAAAAGCTAAGAGAAGGACAGAAGCCCTAAGAAAGGGTTTAAATGTGAAAGTCGGGAAAAGTTGCTTTTTGCAGAGGACTAAGCTGTAGGGGCTGAAACGAAGGAGAAGAAGCAAAAGTCAGAGAACACAAAGCAGGAGGTAGGAAAGTGAGCGGGGCACGCATGAGAAAACCTGGGGCAGGGGGTGGGGGTGGTCAAGTTCATTTTCTTGAAAAGGCAGTGGCCAGCTGAGCGAAGCCAGCAAGCCGGGTGGAATGCCGGAGGAGTCTGTAGGCAGCAAGGGCCGCCGGCGGCCGGATGCTCAGCCGAGAGCCCGGGGGAATTCAGTGAGGGGCAGCAGGAGAGGGGGTGCCGGGCCCCTAGAGACGGAAGGGATGGAGTAACCGAGGCAGACACGACTCGCTAGCAATCCGCAGACTCGGGTTTGGTTTGGGACCAAGGAAAAAGACCATTCCTGCAAGGAGAAGCATCCCGTCCCATTACTGTGTGCAGTGAGGATGACCGCCCGCCGCGGCTGCAGCTGCCTCTGTCTGCCGAGCCCTTCCGGTGCATGAGTACAGTCATGCATGGCATAAGATACATCAGTCAACGGCAGACCTCAGGTACCTCGGGGGGTCCCCACGAGGATGCTGTCTAGTGGCATCATGGCAGACTTAGCTTAAATACACACCGATGCTCACACCACGAGGATGCTGTCTAATGGTGCACTACTCGGCATGTGCCCCCCTCATTAGGTGATGTGGGAGCGTACTATGCCCAGTACTTTGCCGGAATTGTGGTACTTGATTCCTGAAATGGCCCTGTGGAGTGGAAGGTGGTATTTCTCACTGTTTAAGGAACTCCCCTCAGCGCGCACAGCTAGAGAAACAGTGGGACACTGATTTGAACTGTCTTAGTCTATTTCAGCCGCTGTAACAAGACACAATAGTCCAGGTGATAGGAATGTTTCTCCTGCGGACAAGATCCAGAGAGTAAGAGGCCCCGGTAAATTCTGCTCAGCCGTGCCGTCTGCTTCCAAGATGGTACCCCGAGGCCGTGTCCTCGAATGGAAGGGCAGAAGGACCTAGTGAGTTCCCGCCAGCCTTTTCCTAATGCGCTACCCTCTGCTCCCGTGGTCCGAGCATCCCTGAAAGCCGCACCAGGGGTTAAGTTGCATCGTGAGAAGACTCACACTCAAACCCTGGGACTTGCCTACTCAGAATCTCTGGTTTCTAGCGGGCCGTCTAAATCAAGGCCCACGGCTCAGGGCTGCACCCAGGTCGGAGCTGCCTGGGCTTGGAGGTTTAGGGGGTTCGGCACATCTGTGCAGATCCCCTTCCTTCAGCCCCCTGGCAGGAAGGGGCATGGGAGTGGCATTCAGCAGGAAGAAACAATGTGACGGTTGAGAGCAAGTCAAGAGAAAGCCCGACTTCTCCCTGCAGGTGACAGTGTTGTCCCTAAAAATGACTGGAAGAGGAAAGAGGGGTTCCTTCCTACCCTCCCCCCACTAAAATCGTCTCCCCTCCCCTTCACCCCACTTCCTGCCCCACCGTGTGGACTTGGGTTTCCAGACAAGCATATCACACTTTCTTGGTTGGAATTTTCAGGCAGGGAGAAGGGGATGCCGGGGGACTGTCCGAATAGAGGCTGTTCCCAGCAAACAGGTACACCGCAGGATGTGGGGGGGGGGGCAAGGCTGGTGCCCCTTCCCTGACTCGGGAGAGCCCGAGCACCAGTGGAGTCCGGCTTCCTCAGTTCGGAGTTGGAGAACATGAGGCCTGGGGGGGAGTGGCGCGGAATTACAGGATCTTACAGTCGGAAAGGCCCTTACATGTCACCTTGCCCTACCGCCCAAGGTCATGCTGCTAATTAGTGTAATGGAATGTGCCTCGAATGCAACAGCCGTGCCCATTCTCAATCCTGAGAGCCGCTCACATTCATCTCAAGTTCATGAAAAGGCCGCTCACTGTACACTGTGTGCAAGAGCTAGGTGCTTAGAATAAAATCGTCTTTGCTGCCGTCCTCTGGGACCCTCACAGAAATGAGATGTTGATCATATGAAGCCATCTTACGAACAGAAAAAAAAAACTTTCAAGGAAAAAAGTTGTGTCCCCTGAGCCAGCCAGGCTGAGCTAGAGGGAGACCGGCTGGCTGCCTTGCAGGCTGAGCAGGTGGGAGCCAGGAGGGAGTGATGAGTGACGTCTGCCGTTGCTTGAAATTCTCCTGGCAGAAATGGTCCCCTTGTTCTCCCTTTGATGGGTTCGCGCTCTCAGAAATAAAATGCGTCTGTGAACATCACACCTCTCCCTCCCTTTGCTTTTTAGTCCTCTATTAGAAATAACCCAGAGCAGTTTTATTATGAGCTGCGGCAGCGTGGGCATAGGTACACAGGAAACAGCTAGTCGGGGTGGGCTTGGATAGGATCTTACTCTGGGGCCCGTCCTCTTCCAGAGCTGCTTACTGGTGGCTTTCCAGTGGGTCCTGGTGGTGGTTATGTCAGAAGCCGTGTTTTTGAAGAGCCACGGTGTCCTTGGCTCATATTTACCCTCGATGTACCTGGGGGTGCTCTGAGATCTCAGAGAAGCCACCACACAGTCCTGCTGGTCCGGTTTTGCCTCAGATGTGGCAGCCGCAAGGGTTTGCAGGGATCTTAAGACCTTCCCTGTGCGCATCTCCTGACTCGGGCCAGATGGAGGGCTTCAGTGCGTGAGTACAGAATGTAAAGAGGAGTAGCGAGAACCGACAGGTTAGTGCCTAGAAGGAAGTCTTTACAGGCCTCTGTGCTGGAGCAGACCTCAAATGCCAGCACTCGGGGGCACGTCAGGAGGAACCCGAATTCAAGCCCAGCCGGAGCTATAGAGGGAGATTCATCTCAGAACAGAACAGAACAAAACAAAACAAAAAAAACCAACAACAAAAAGCAACCCAAAGAGAATTGAAATCAGGGTTTCTGGAAACCCTGAGAAATTGGCTTCTGACTTAGGGACCCTGGTCTCTGCTTGTTTCTGTTTCCGAGTCCTGCTCCTTTCATGGTCCACACAGCCGTGTTTCACCAAGACTGGACTCACGCCTAATGGTCCTCTTCTTTTCCATTAGCTGCTGTCTCTGATCATCCAAAGAACGAATCTCACCACGCCCAGAGTATTTCTTTAGGACTTCTCCAGCCCCGCTGATACCCATTCCCAGCAAAGAACGCACAGGAGGCTGAGACTTTTGGCAGACTGTAGTGAATAGCTACACTAAAATGTAGTCTTTAAAACTGTGTTTTCATCTTATGGGCCCACTGATTGGTGAGGCCATCTTTCCATCAAGGATGGAGTTTCCTTTCAAATACATAGATTAAAGGAAAAGTAAGGAGTCTTTTGAAAGGAGTGTGGAGTAGGTATAGAAAATACACAGGGGTAGCAGAAATCCCGACTGTGGCATTTGACGTGGGGAATGTTTGGGAAACTGCCCCCATCTTGGTCCTCGGCCGCTGCTTCTCCCCATCCTCCTTCCTGCAGGAGCGAAGGCGGCCTCTTCCGAGTATGCCTTTGCTGCTGCTGAAGTGCAGAGTTCAAGGCCAGCTACATCCAGCTTCTCTGTTGTCATGATGACTTGAAGGGGAATCCAGGATCCAATGAATATTGATGGCCACCTCAGCATAGTTGGTGTGGATGGCGGCCCCCTCTTGAGCAAGCCCGCCTGCTGACCCTGCCGGCTCTGATACCCTCCTCATTTTTAGCCACTACCTCCCCACCAGCATCTGCCACCTTGTCTGCCTCACATGGCCGTGGCATGGCTCTGACCTTGGGTTAGGCTGGAAAGCCTTCCAGTGACGTCAGTTCCTGACTGTCACTGGTCAGGTCTTCCCGGCAGCCTGATTGCGGTGGCTGGTTCCCTTTTGGGTTCCTCCCTGGCGTTTTGCTTCCGTCTGCCTTTCCACCCTGTGAAGTGTGGAGCGCAGTAGAGCACAGGGCACAAACCCGGAGTTTGTGTGTGAGGTTCTAGGTCTGCAGTCAGCAAGCTTTGGGGGGTGGGGGGAGGGCTTCTTTGGGTCCCTGTAGTCTCCGTGCCACACTTAGCAGTGACTCAGGGTGGATGACAGTGAACTGAGTCTCTTAGGCATCTCAGTGTGAGTTTGTAGAGGATTTAATGTTGTTTGTATAATGTTCTCCTCCACCAGATTTGGAAACACCAGACGGAACTCCAGTTCCCAGCTCCTACTTGTTCTAGCAGATAACTGCAGTCCCACAAAGGTTTCCTGAACAGCATAATCTCATGTGAGATGGCTAAGGGGCAGACTCCAGACTCTCAGCTAGTTTCCTCTGTAGCAGATACATGTACACATTTTATATGGTTCCACAACTGGCTTCCTTCCCCTCCTAAAACTGCCTGTTAGAATCCTAACAAAGATGTTATTCTTAATCTTCCCAGCAGGGGGCAGACTTCATCCAGGAATGGCCATAGAATTCGCTATCCCATCGAGGACAGGGTTTGTGCACAGACAGACTGGGATGTAGTTTTCATCTCTCAACATTATACTTGATGACGAACTATTCTTGCACAAACTAAATGGGATCCAATGTGGCCTAGAACCACACAGTGGCAAACTTTGGATGCTAGCGAGTTCTGACCTATGAACTCTGAAAGAAAGTGAGAAAAGAGAACCCTCATCTTCATTGGACACTAAGCAGGAATGACAGGAACCAGGAACTGAGGGACAAAGTGGGCACTTCCACGTTCAGAAGAAGCTTGAGTAAGAAATCTGTTGGCTTCTCTCTAGAATGTTAGGTGTGGGGACAGGTGAGAGCAGAGACCCAAGTGTTCAGTTCATCGCCCGATCCTGAGTGGACAGTGTGGCCATGTTTACAGCAGCTGACCTCCCTTTCCTCTCAGTGTCCACTGTGAAGCCCCACCCCATTTGGTGGGCCACTGTGGAATAAAGTGGAGCCTGGGTTTGGGGAGCAGGGAGAAATGGCTTCCTCTCTCGCTCAGGCCTAGGGGAAACTTACCTCAGTGAGCTTTCAGAGGTGGTGGTGAGGTGCGTGTTTGGGTTTTTTGTTGTTTTGTTTTGTTTTTTTGAGATGGAGTTTCACAATGTGGCCTTGGCTGACCTAGAGCTCACTATATAGACCAGGGCCTCAAACTCATAGAGATCCACCTGCCTCTGCCTCTTGCATGCTGGGATTAAAGGCACATGCCACCGTGCCCAGCAGTTCTGAGGTTTCTATCAAGCATTTTTAACCGTGAGTCTAGAACACGTCATGGGCAAACCACATTTTGATCGCTCCCTTCCACAGGAGGACGCGTTTGTGAACTGCTAGGGCCTTGGGCCAGTATGTGTTTCCTGTGTCTCTCTACTAAGGCTCTTCTGTGAACTTGGCCCCTGCTGCAGAATCTCATCTTTTTGCAATGGAGTCATGTGCCTTTAGAGTCTTCTCAGCTACGAGAGTTGGAACTGTCCTTGTGTGCCCAAACTCTTCACTTTGCTTCCTGGATCAGAGACGGTGGTCGGTGGCAATGTCCACTGACTCTGGGGTCCATGTGGCACTGGTTCTGCCTCAGCAGGGAGGGCAGGTCTGGGGTCTAGTGTGTGCCATCGCTATTAAGAGGCTTCAAGGACACTCCCCCCATTTATCCCAGTTATGTCCCCTGCTAAACTAGGTTAACGGTGTCTAATTAACCACCGAACATTGTCATGCTGCATAAAGATAGAATCCCGGCTGTCCTCTGAGCCATGGTACTTTATCTCCATTTAGATCTCCACAGTGTTCCGTTAGGCATGAGAGACTGTTTCCATGAGGTCTGCATCAGGGCCACCTTTAGCCTTCACAAAGGAAGTAGCAGTCAAAGATGTTGTCTGGTGACAGAGAGGACCCAGGTTGCTTTGGGAGCCTCACCCTCAGCTGCTGGCCATGCCTGCAAGTTGGGGTCATAACCACTTACAGGTCCCTCAGATGTGGTCCTTATTTTGATCATGATGGCCGACCCAAGCCCTTGATAATACAGGGCCAGTGAGGACAGATGGCCACAAGACAGACGGATGAATCAGGTAATGCACACAAGGTAGATAGACCCTCACCTGAGGAATCACCCCAGGGGTGATTTTTTTTTTTTTTTTACCTATAGCACATTCTTTTCCATGGAGCCCCAGAATGAAAGCAGGAGAACCCAGAGTCTTCAGGGTCTCTGTAGCTGCAGTCATGTGACTGTGAGGTCATGCTTGTCCTCAGCCAGCCAAATCAGCAAAGAGCTGGGACTGGGGAAGGGAGGGTGGCCGGGCTAGATAAGACCCCTGCCCGCCACATTACAAAATGTAGAATAAACCACACAGAACAGTTAAACCACCAGGTTGGGAGACCTGGCCAAGCTGTAGCCCTGCTCTAGGTTTGAAGCATGTTTGCGTCGTAGAAAATAGTAGCTGGGTCCCAGCGGGGTGTACGGAAGGGGCATGTCTGCCCACGCAGAGTTGCTTGTACCTGTGTCCCTACACAGCGGTTGAGAGCTGAGCTTTGGCATAAGCCCTCCTGGCTTGCACCAGCGCCTGCTGGTCTCTAGGCGGGCGTCAGAAAGCAAGCTGCTTTACCTCCCTGAGCCTGGGTTCTGCCGTTGTGCGGTGGCGTTAATAACAGCAGTGATGGGACTGTTCTAGTACATCACGTGTGCCGAATGTAGTAGCAGCCAGTACGTTAGACGGTGTTGGTGCCAGGTGTGGGGCAGGCCCGACGCCACCACCGCCGCCACCGCCGCTAACTCCCAGCTCTCCTGGGAAATGTGTGGCTGCACCAAGCTGACCGCGTCTGAAGAAAGCAGGGCTGAAAATCAGGCAGGGACGGTTTGGGTAGCAGCAGGGAGCCTGCTACGCTTCACCTGAGAAGCCGGTACTTAGAATGCGGCAGCTCATGGCCAGGGGTTTTGGTGGTTTGCAAAGGGCTGCGGGGCGGGGCGGGGGGGGGGGTATGGCTGGGATTTCTCCTTTTCGAGCTGCTTGGCTCGCCAGCCATGCTTCCTCACCACCGGCATGCCCCTGTTACCAAATCTGCAAGGGGAGGGGGGGGGATTAGTTCCTCCGGTCCATAGGTGAAGCTGTGTTCTGCAGAATGGCCAAAGCAGGCAGCAGGCGATGGAGGAGCCCCTCCAAGGAAACCTGGCCCTTAATGAACTTTTCAAAGTGCTGGTTCAGCAGGCTCCGCTTTTGCATTTTGCATAGTGAGCGTTTGCATAGTGAGCGAGTGAGCGTCTCTCCCGGGTCTGAATTGTCTGGCCTGCTGGGGTGGCGAACTCCTGCTTGGGTTGTACAGACACCACAGGCTCGTGGGAGTCCCGGGGACGGAAGCTTTGCTTTGTGGGCTGTTTGGGCTCCTGGCCATCCCTTCTTCAAGTCCATCTCCGTTAACACTTCCGGTGGAAGACAGCAGGCAACCGAGAAAGAAGGCAGGGAGGGGCGCAGGTGTCTGCTTTGCTGAGCAGCAGCTAGGGAGTCCAGCCTCCTGTCTGGAATGCAGCTAGGGATGCAACTCTCATAGCCATGACTGGGACCTGTTTCTACAAATCAATACTGGAGCGGGGAGCGGGGGCCAGGGGGCGGGGAGCTAGCGCATCCCCACTGAAAAAGTTTGGCATGTGATTCTGTCGCGTCCCATGGTTAAGAGCTGCCTGTTTGGAGGGTTCTCCGCAGCGTTCAGTTCTGTGCATAGGTAGGGGAATTAGAAGAACTGTGTGTACAGGAATCCAACAGCTGTGTGGGTGCCCTGGGGATGCTGGCATGGCAGCCGGGGCGGTGTGCCCGCAACCTAGGATGAAAGATGTCTAGTGTCAGGCTCATCCTGGCTAGCTCTGTGTCGAGGGTGAGGCCCATGGCCACAGTGCCTGGTGTCCCTGAGTGTCAGTGGTCACTGCGGACACCTGCAGTAACACTGTGACACAGACACCGATGTCTTTGGAAGGCACCGAAAACCGTTGTGTGTGTGGCTCAGTGCCTCCTGAGATGCCTTTGGGGATCAGACGAGTGTAGCAGATCTGTGAGACAGAGCTGTACTCCATACTGGATCCCCAGGGGCACACACGTGTGCACATTTATCTTTCCATAGAGAACCATACACCAGGTCTAGACTGTCCTTCCCGCCGAGGCTGTAGGACGTCCTTCTGTCCCCGGGCTCCTCTGACTCAGAACGGCCCCTGGCCTTGTAGGAGGGAGCCCAGGGTGGCGGACGGTCTGGCTTCTGTCCCCAAGGTTGTGTCGTTACCAGGCTTTTTATTGCAGTCATCCAGAAGGAGGAGCATTTGTTAAAAGAATAAACAGCAGTGTGATGCCAACCCAATTAATTCACCTACACTTTAGACCAGGGGTCTTCAACCTGCCTAGTGCTGTGATCCTTTAACACAGTTCCTCATTGTTGTGGTGACCCCCCCCCAACCATAAAATTATCTTGTTGCTACTTCATGACTGTAATTTTGCTACTGTTATGAATGGTAATGTAAATATCTGTGTTTTCAGATGGTCTTAGGTGAGCCCTGTGAAAGGGTCATTCAACCCCCAAAGGGGTCTCGATCCATAGGTTGAAAACTGCTGCTCTAGAGAAAGCCCAGAAATGGCCAGTTTTCCTTCTGTGTGAGGCAGAGCAAAGACAGGGCTCCCAGTGGTGTTCCAGAGACCTGAGTGCATCCCTTCCCGGGATATCTTCCAGTCTCCTGTCTCCAAGAGAGAAACGAAATGGTCAAGAATGTCCTCGGACTTCCCCTAGAGGGAGAGAGAATGGAATGCGGGCTCCATAGCAGTTGAGTTGAATCTTGAACTCACCTGCCTTTTGGACACTGAATGGATAAACTGCCATTAATCAGCCTCCCCAGAGATTGCCACCGCCATCATTGTCTACTCTTGGCAGAATTCCCCTGCTTTTGCCATGGCACCTTAGAAATCACAATAATAACATGAGGGACAACCAGGCCTTTGGTGTGAGCACCCTAGCGGGTGATGCGGAGCCTGACACAGGTCTCCCTGCTCTTCCAGTTTCAATTGGTTGTGCGGCACTGTTGCTTTGGACCTGAGGTAGTGCGGTACCTCATGGTGGGAGCACGTGGTGGGGAGACTGCTAACCTCAGGGTGAGTATATACATCCTGTGCACAAAGTGAAGACCCTGGCCTCGTCTCCATGCAGCTCTGGTCCCATTCTCCCATGACCTGGTCTCATCTTCCCACTGTTGGTGACATGGGGGCCGAGTCCTCTGGACAGTGAGTTGACAAAGGTCAGCTTCAGAGAAGAGTTAGAAGCATAGTCCAAGGGAACGATGGGAACAAGGACAGGGGCCTGCCGTCCTCCCCAGCAGAAAGGGACCCTGGCAACCAGTAGTGTTCTCTACGTAGTTCTTTGACTTGGAACTCCTTGGGTTGAGCAGCCCCGGGGAGGTGCATGGTTGACCCTGGACGCCCTCCTCCACCTCACCTTCTGTCTTTCACTCTTGTACCCTCGCTGCTCGGCCATGCTAACTGTAGCCACTGAGTCAACCCCTGCAGAGATTGTGTTTAGTCAGCTTCCTGTTGCCGGAGCAGACCAGCTGAGGAAATCAGCTTACACCGGAAGAAAGGTCTCTTTTGGCACACGGTTTCAGCGGTGTTAAGTGCAGAGTTGTGTGGCCCTGTTCTTGTGGGCCTGTCCGTTGTGTGGGAGCACGTGGTTGGAGGAATTGTTCACCTCATTGTACCCGGGAGGGCAAAAGAAAGAGTGAAGAATGAAACAGGGTCTCAATAGCTCCTTTAAGAGTACAACCCAGCAACCTAACTTCCTTCCACCAGGCCCCGCCTCCCGAAGGATCCACCGCTCAATAACCGCATTCAGGATCCAAGTCCTTGAGTAGCTCTCCTTTTCTTCCATTCACCTGCCTGTTCTCCTTTCTCTCCTGACTTTTAAAAGCAGTACTGGGAGTGGGTGGGCCTGGAGAGATGGCTCAGCAGTTAAGAGCACTGGCTGCTCTTCCAGAGGACCCAGGTTCAATTCCCAGCACCCACATGGCAGCTCACAACTGTCTGTAACTCCAGTTCCAGGGATTCCAACATTCTTCTCTGGCTTCTGTGGACACCAGGCATTCACTTGTTAAATAAACACACATGTAGGCAAAACACCCATACAAACACATAAAAAATGAAAAAGAAACAGTGTAGTTGAGAGTCATTTATTTAAACTTAGACTATATTTTTATTTTTTATTTTTTAATTGATAAAAAATGAGTTTATGATCAGTAGCTGGGGGAGGTATTTACATCTTACAGGGTTGGTAGTTGGCCTCAAGGAAACTCTTCCTGGTGATGTTTTTGGCTCTGCATGGACAAGGGTGAGAATGTCATGCACTCTGCTTCTAGCTGTATGACACTGCCACCACGTCCCAACTCGTCTACCATGTGCTAGATTTCAGACTGAAAATACTTTATTTAAAGAAAATGCAAGTCTCGGGCTGGAGAGATGGCTCAGAGGTTAAGAGCACTGACTGCTGTTCCAGAGGTCCTGAGTTCAATTCCCAGCAACCACATGGTGGCTCACAACCATCTGTAATGAGATCTGGTGCCCTCTTCTGACCTGTAATCATACATGCTGTATGCAAAATAAATAAATGAATCTTAAAAAAGAAAAAAAGAAAAAGAAAGAAAGGAAATTCAAGTCTCATTGTGGAGATTTTCAGACCTAGAGAAATGTAATCACCATGTACCCAAAGCCGTCTTTAAACACCATCCATAGTTGCCAGTCACAGTGTTTGTGGTAACTTTCTTAGGTTAGAATCACTTGGAATTCTGTTTAAAATCCATCGTCCCAGATTGAGGATGTAGTTCAGGAGGAGAGTGCTCATCTAGCATGTGTAAGACCTCACTTCTGTTCCCAAGAACACAAGCTGTTATTAACAATACCACATAATAATAGCAATAAAAATAATACCATAAGCAATAAAAATAATACCATAATACCAGTGGTGGCGCACGCCTTTTAATCCCAGCACTCAGGAGGCAGAGCCAGGCGGATCTCTATGAGTTCAAGGCCAGCCTGGTCTACAGAGTGAGATCCAGGACAGGCACCAAAGCTACACAGAGAAACCCTGTCTCAAAAAACCTAAACAAACAAACAAACAAACAAATAATACCATAAATAACAACAACAGTATGTAGTCCTGGTTTCCCCATCCCCATATCAGCCAACTCAGAAATCTCTCCATGCCGGGCCAGGCAGTCTGCATGTCTAACAGGCTTCCCAGTGGATCTCCTGTCACTGACATGTGAGAATTCCTACCTTAGGTAAAGGCCTGGGTATCGCCCACGTACAGATTCCACCCAATGCCAGTCCTTCCTGCTGATGAGATAGAAGACGGCTTGCTGAACAGCGGAGCTAGTACACCCCCTTGGCTCCTGTGGAGTACCCAAGCTGGTCAGGAACAGCACCAACTACACCAGAGCCTTAGTCATTGAAAAGAGAAAGCTCTCAGTGGGTCGGCCAGCTGTTAAGAGAGGCATTGTCTGCATCAGTTTTCAGCTTCTTGCTCTACCAACAGTCAAACCCAGCAATCTAATCTGGAGTTGTACTGAGCCAAGGCTTTAAGAAGGCCTTACAGGGGACTGGGAATATGGCCCAGGCAGTCAAGTAACCTGCTATGTGGCCATGAGGATCTGACGTCTGATCCCCAGCATCCACATAAAACCAGTGATGTGGTCATGTACATCTGTCACCCTGGCATTGAGCAGGGGTCCAGAGGCTGCTGGCCAACCAGTCTAGCCAATCAGTGAGAACCAGCTTCAGTGAGAGAAACCCTGTCTCAAAAGATATGGTGGCAGGGCGTGGTGGTATGGGCCTTTAATCCCAGCATTCAGAAGGCAGATGCAAGGCAAGGGGGTTTCTGTGAGTTCCAGGCCAGCCTGGTTTACACAGAAAATTCCAGGCTAATCCTGTCTCCAGAGAGAGTGAGGAGGGAGAGGGAAGGTGGAAGGTTACCCAGGAATGCATCTGATCCAACCTCTGCCTATCTACTAAATACACGCATACCTGGTGGTGCACACATGTGCACACACACACACACACACACACACACACACACACACACACACACACACACACACACACACACACCAACGCCACGGCCTTACAGTGGCTACAAGAAAGCATTTGGGATATGCTGACTTGCGCCTGCCTGAGCCTCCCCGCAGGCAATGCTCCAGTGTGTGAGACTCATGGGTTGTCTTAAACCATCTCTCTCTCTCTCTCTGTTTTTCAGATTGGGAAAGAAACTTTCGGAAGAAATGGAAGAGTAAGTTCCCGTTCTTGTGTGTCCTGTAGTGAGCGGGGCCAGCAGTGCGGCCTTGGCTGTCATTGTTCCCTCCGGCCCGTGTTAAACACAGCCTTGAAAAAACAGATGGAAGGGGCTGGAGAGCTGGCTCGCTCGGCAGCTGAGCGCCTTTGCAGAGCCTGGGCTAGGTTTCCAACCCCCACATGGCGGCTCACAACCGTCCTTAGCTCCAGGTCCCTGGGGCTCCAGACTCCCTCACCTCATCTCCATGGAAACCAGGCCCACACAGTGTGCAGACCAAATAGTCATCCACATCAATAAAAACAATAACTACGTCTCCAAAAATGAATTCAGGTGGCGTGGAGTCCGGCTGTGGCCTGGCATTAGGATCTGCATGGTGAATTAAGAGCTTTGCTTCTTGTGGCCTCCTCACCTGAAGGTCCGATGACACGGATGCCATGTCACTGTGTCACCACCGGCTTTTTAGGATTACGTGTCCCAAGCGTCAGGGTGCCAGCCCAGATTTTCCGCTGTAACAACGCAGATGGGCAGATTGATTACTAAGTAAGACGATGCCTTAACCGCTGGGTCTCATGGAGGCGCCTTCTCAGTTGAGGGTCCCGCCTTGCAGATGACTCCAGCTTGTGTCAGGTTGACATAGAACTAGCCAGGACCCCTGCCGGCTCTAGTCCTTGCTATCTGTGTTTGAAACTCTCCTGTTCTGTTTCCCACCGACAGCGGCCGCCTGAGACAGCACAGCCTGACTCGATCAGATGACGGAGAAGGTGAGCTCCTTAGAGGAAGTCAGAGCGCGCGCGTGGCCAGGAGACCTGGGAGCCCTCAGGCCAGGAGACCTGGGAGCCCTCAGGGAGTCCTTGGCTGCAGGCTTAAAATCCCAGACTGCTGCTCACATCTCTGCTTTGCTAAGGCTCCTGCCATTACCCACTTACTTACTGCTTACCCACTCCCTCGTTGGTCCTTCAGAACTCCGCGGCAGTGTGTCGGTCAGCTTTACTGGGGTTACAGACTTGCGCAGCCTACCCACTTTCTACATGGCTGTTGGAAATTCAAAGCCAAGGCCTTCATGCCCTTCGGGGCAGACGCCCCTCCCCCGCGAGCTGAGTCTTTTCCCCAGCCCCAATTCTTCTTTAAAACAAATCTTCCATTTACCTCTGGTCTCGCTCATGTCTTTCTTTTTATGTGTGCGCATGAGGGTGGGTGGTGTGTGTGCATGTCCGTGTGCGTGCACGCACATGCACATGTATTCTCTTGCTATAGTAGTGTGTAGTAACCATTTTAAGTACTTGGGCTGCTCATTCTATCATTGTAGTCTCTTCTGAATCTGTTTCTGTTGCCTCATTTTCCTTCTGCAAGAGGTGTTCCCCCCCACCCACCCACCCACACATCTCGCTCCCTTACTGATTAGTAGTTGGATTGGATATGGGACACTCTGGATGTGAACATATTGATCCTGGATCTATTGGTCCCCCTTCAAAGGCTGATCTGGTTGCTGGCAGGTGATGTATCTTTGATGGTCAGGTTGTCCCTCTTGAGAGCTGTCTGGAGCTAGCCCTAAGCTGTGTCCAACTTTTTGCCATCAAGACAAAATGTTGTCGACTGTAAAGTTCACGCTCGAGAACCACACAATCAAGTTACCAAAAAAAAAAAAAAGAGAGAGAGAGAGAGAGAGAGAGAGAGAGAGAGAGAGAGAGAGAGAAAGAAAGAAAGAAAAGAAAAGAAAATTGCATTTTAAAAAGTACAATATCTGCCGGGCGGTGGTGGCGCACGCCTTTAATCCCAGCACTCGGGAGGCAGAGGCAGGCGGATCTCTGTGAGTTCAAGGCCAGCCTGGACTACCAAGTGAGTTCCAGGAAAGGCGCAAAGCTACACAGAGAAACCCTGTCTCGAAAAACCAAAAAAAAAAAAAAAAAAAGTACAATATCTTAAGTAAGTTTACAGTTTCATGTTGGGCTGCGTTTGTAGCTCTCCGCGGCTGAGGGTGGCCCACGTGGCCGTGGATTAGTCTAAGGCATCTTGTGAGTGAGTGCAGCGAAATCACCAAACAAGGCCAGTCTGTGGGTAGAAAACAGCTTACCGGGGGACAAACTGCCAGGCTGTCCCACAGAATCAGAGAACAGCAATTCATGGGAAGGCCCGGCTTTGATCCATTAGTCAGCAGGGTGGGTGTCACAAGCTGCTTATCCAGAACCAAGTCTATTTTGCCCCTGGCATTTGAAGGGAAGTGTAGTGGCCTTCCTGACAAACAGAAACTCCAAATCATAAGATTCCCAAGGGATGCTGATTTCAGGTTTCTGTTTACCCAGTAAGAATTCAGCCTGTGTTGGATGAGGCCGCCATCTAAGGCCACCATCAGCAGGACTGCCATTTTGGGGCCTGCTATGTATACGACCTAACGTGTTTCCGCTAAGGTCACTCATCAAGGTCCTGATTCCCTGTCTGGGTGTAGTCGAACCTCTTCTGGTTTCCCAGGAGTCCCGGGGCTGGCTCACCTCACACCCTGTGGCTGAAGACCTCTGAGGCCTTGAACTAGAAGATGGTGACGGGAGTGGGGGTAGGGGGGGGGATGGAGGTGGGGGGGGGTATCTGCAGTGTTAGGATCTGACCAGTCTGGAATGGTGGCTAGGACTGAGCATATGGCAAGTCATGTCCCGAGGGTCATGTTTTGAATAACTTCAGTCTCCAGTTGCTTGTGTATTTGTTTGTAACACCAAGAAACTTGGGCTTTATGTAAGAAACATTTAGTGCAGGAAACATGATTTCTAGAGCTCGTTGGCAGAAACTTCCAAATGGAAATAACAAGAAAACAATGTAATCCATGATCCACTGGCGCTTGCTCACCGGGTGTCTCCAGGCTGTTTCCCACTCGGCCTCAAGCCGCCTTCCAGCGCCCTCCTCCGAAGGGCTTCTGAAACCCCGCTCTCTTCACTTTTTTCACTGTGGAAAATGCTACATTTCAAGGAGTAGCTATAAAATGTCACAGCCAATGTTTGCAAATGCTGCACTTGCTGCACGTGAATGTGTGGGGCCAGAGGCTGTACTGGTTGCCACAAGGCCACTGCTTTAGAGTCACGATGCTGTGGCTTGGAGGGGCTCCTTAGGCCATCTTGAGCAAACCTGCCCTTTAACGCATTAAGCAATTGAGGCTTAGAGGGTATTATATCGTGTAGCAGGACTCAGAGAGACCGCCCTTCCGACTCCCAAGAGAATCAGCTCTTGTGCCTCAGTTGTCCACCAGTGTTAACCATCACCATTTACTACTGAACATTCACCTTGTTCCAGCCACCAAGCTAGGTGCTTGGCATTGTCTTGTCTGGGATAATAGGGATATGATACCACATTTGGCTTGTGTTTTACATACTGTGCCGTGTGACTCTCAAGAACAATCAACAGTCTATAGCAAGCTGTGTATGTGTATGTGTGCATAAGTGCATGTGTGCATAAGTGCGTGTGTGCATGAGTGCATACGTGTGTGTGTGTGTGTGTGTGTGTGTGTGTGTGTGTGTGTGTGTGTGTGTACACATTCATGTAAAGGTGGGAGGCTGATAGGATGTCACTTCTAGATCACTTTCCACCATTATTATTATTATTATTATTATTATTTGGTTTTTTGAGACAGAGTTTCTCTGTATAGCTTTGTGCCTTTCCTGGAACTCACTCTGTAGCCCAGGCTGGCCTCGAACTCATAGAGTTCTGCCTCCCGAGTGCTGGGATTAAAGGCGTGCGCCACCACCGCCCGGCTCCACTTTTTTTTTTTTTTTTTTTAAATAGGGTCTCTCACTGCACCTGGAGTTCATCAGTTTGACGAGGCTAACCCGTGAGCTCCGGGGATCTGCCTGTTGCCCCTGCCCTGCGCTGCTGGAGTGTTGGGCACACACCACCAGGCTTAGCCTTTGATCTGGGTTCCTAGGATCTTAACTCAGGTCCTGATGCTCGCACTGTGCTGCAGGCACTTTCCTGGTCCCCATCTCCCCGGGGCGAAGGTTTTTACATCAGCTTTACTGAGTGTGTTTAAGCACGGAAAGCCTTAGCCACTTACAGCAAGCAGTGTGAGTTGGGCTGACATCCGTGTCCTGTGAAACCACTGTCACAATGAACATACAGAGTCTCCATTACCCCCACCCCAGCGCATCCCTCCTCTGCCTCTGGCCTCAACTATTGGTGCTTTTTTCCACGATAAAATAATTTCATTTCCTAGACTAAATGAAAGCATGAGTACGCACATCTTATCCCAGTTTACGTAAATAGAAGCATAAGCGTGCCTGGCGTTTCTCCTCATTATGATTCCAACGCCGTCGATCCAGGTTGCTGCGTGTATCGTTAGTGTCTTCGTTTTATTGATGAGTGATGATCCATTATATGGATATACCACAGTGTATTAACCTGTTGATAAACACTTGAATCGCTCATTATCGCCATTTTGGAGACAAGCAGGCCTCAGGCTGGGAAGAGTAACCTTGCCCAAGGTCATACAACCAGTGGATGGTAGCTGCAGGATTTTGAGGCAGACACTTGACCTCAGGGCTCTTATTTTCAGCCTTTGTGGGGAATTCCTCAGATATTCTGATATCTTCACCACGGACTGTTTAGAGTGACTGATAGGTGCTTAGTCAAGTCCCACTAAGGAAGGAAAGAAAAAGAGACCTATTTTCAGAGAATATCTCGATATTTCCCTTTCATAAACGTGGAATGTGAAGTGGGTGATTTTGATATGGAGGCCTGCCGCACACACCCCTTTCTCCTGAGAGCACCTTGCCCCGCCCCCCACCCCCCAGGAGAGACCCCTCCTCCCTAGCATAAATCTGTTTTTCCATCCAGTTCTGCTTGCGTCCTTAATGGAAAATCAGTTCATATGTCACACTTCACACTCGACTTAGTCCATTTCACTGAATGTGAATGTTTAGAATCCATTATGTGCTAAGAATCATATGTTACATATAACTAGTTTCTAGAATTATCTTTGCTCGGAGAATTACTTGGTTGGCTAGTGAAGGCTGCTCCTTTGAACTTAGAATATCCGGTGGGTGGGGAGAGCCCGGGAATGATTCCCGTGAATCATCCGTGGCCACGCATTCAACGATGACATTAGCTCCTTGGACACCTGTAAGGAGCCCTACTGGTCTCTTAATAAAGCCCCGTTCAGGTTCTTAGGGGAGCAAGGAGTAGGGACGGGTCATTGGCGAGCAGTACCAAGGGGAGAAGAGGAAAGCCCAAAGCAAGGCTCCATCGTTCTGTCTCCTCCTCCCACCAGCCTTGGAGGTTACGTTTATGGAGGAGAGCCAGCGGGTTTTCACCCAGTGCCAGCCGGGGCCTGTGTTGCCCCAGGTGCTAGAGATGCTGATGACCAAGGCAGTCCCAGGTCTCCAGGAACTCCCGGTCTAGTGAGAAGACACTCTAGCTCCTTGCCTGCCTATGGGTCATGGAGCAGGTTCAGAAGCCTCATCTCAATAGCTGCATCCTCAGCGTCTTCACCCTTGGTGGGTGACACTCATTCTTCCTCTGCTGGGGGAGGAAGGAGAAGCGTGACATGTCTCCACCTATGCCCTGTCCTTCCAGGGAACAGGACATAAAAACACAGGAGAAAGCCAGGCTGTGGTGGTGCACGCCTTTAATTCCAGCACTCGGGAGGCAGAGCCAGGCGGATCTCTGTGAGTTCGAGGCCAGCCTGGTCTACAGAGCGAGATCCAGGACAGGCACCAAAACTACACAGAGAAACCCTGTCTCGAAAAAACAAAAAAAATGAAAAACCAAAAAAAAAAAAAAATACCACAGGGGAAAGGAATTTCAGAGATTTCAGAATGGAAACAGTGAGTGACATTTACAAGGGCCTCGGACATCTGCTGGTGAGCCATAAGACGTGATATGAGACTGCTTGCAAGGTCATGGCTCGCTGTAAGCTCAGATGGATGGAGAGGCCAGACAGAATTCAAACACAGGAAACAACCAAAGGGTAGGCAAGGGAGAGTGTCGGAGGCTGTGATGAACACAGAGAGTCCAACTTGAAAGATTTCAAATTAGGTTTCAAAGGATGACAGACAGACCAAGGATGTATTTCTAATTGTAAAATGCCCATAGCTCCTGTAAGGCTAAATCCCCAGCATGAAAAAATTAAATACGAAATTAAAAATGACACTTGTAGACTTGTGGTGCTGGAGCTGGTACCCAGGGCCACATGTGTGCTAAGCAGTCTGTCACTGAGCTAGGCTACCAGCCCCCAAGAACTAATTCTTTAAAAAAAAAAAAAAATCTGTAAGTAGAACACATCTGCAAGTTGGATTAGGTCTTTGGAAGCGATTTGCAAATCCTTCACAAAACCCAGGATGGCTTTGCCCTAAAGGAACACAGATCCTTGTTGGGAAGCAAAACAGAAAATTTAAAAAAAAAAAAAAAAAAAAAAAAGCTCTACAGGAATTCAGCAGCCATGACAGAGCGAGGGATGCGTGGCTAGGACATGGTTACATATTAGTGGCTGTGTGTTGAGTTGTGTAGGCTGAAAACACCTCAGGAAGAATGAAGAACTTGGACCAGGTCGTGAAGGGGGAACAGGACCTGATTAGCTGGAAGAGAAGAATGGCCTGACCTGAGGAGAGACTCCACGTGGAGACTGGCTAATGTAGCCGGAAGGGATGCTGGTTTGCAGAGCTGAGCCCCAGTTCTTGCCATTCCAACTCCAGACTGCCTTTAGTGACGTTTTGGAGATCTTCAGTCATCTTTCCAACCTGCTGCTTCCGCTTGAAGCCCTCCCAGCTGTCCCTAAACAGAGGGAGGCTGCGATGCTGGAGACCCGCTGGGAGGGATGGGCGGCCAGGGCCCCACGTGACCTTTGAGAAGGCAAAGCGAGTCTTCTCCATTGAGACGAGCACCCTCCAATGGCAGGACCGCCCATTCTTTCTAAGTACACTTTTAAAGTTAGTGGACGGTATAATGGCGTTCATTTTGGCATTTTTACGCACACATGTCATACTGTGTTGGCTGGGATGGGTCCCGATCTCTCTTCTGCCCTCTCCCTGTGAATCTGGTCCCCTCCGTCCCATCAGAGGGCCCCTCCTTCTGCTTTCTTGTCACACACATTTCATTACTCTTTCTTTTCTCCCCTCTTTCCATAAGACCTCTCTTTCCCCATTCATCACACATGCATGCACGCGCGCACACACACACACACAGGCACACACACACAGGCACATGCATGTGCATATACAGCATTGTATAAACATTTAAATCTAGAGTCTGTGTAAGAGTATCTGCAGTATTTAACTCTGTTTCTGGGTCTCGTCTGTCTCATTGCTTGTGATCATCAATTACACCCGTTTTTCTCTAAAGGTCCTAATTTAATTTTTTTTCTGGCTAACATATTCCATTGTGTGTAAACCATATTTCTTCTTTCACCTGATCATGGACATCTAGGTGAATAGTACAGCAGTAGACATGGATGTGCAAATATCTCTACGGTACGTTGACTTACTGTCCTTCCAGTATATTCCTGGGAGTGGTCCAGCTGAGTCATGGTAGTTCTGTTTTTAGCTTTTTGGGGAGCTTCCACACTGACTTCCATAGTGGCTCCCCCAGTTTCCGTGGCCTTTTCCCCACAGCCTCAGCATTTGTTGCTATTGGCTTTCTTGATGATGGCCATTCTGATTGGGGTGAGATGGAATCTCAAAGCGGTCCTAGTGGCTAAGGATGCTGAACACTTTTTCCAAATGTTTATTTGTATTTCTTTGGAGAACTTCCTGTTCAGTCCATTGGCCTGTTTATCAGTTGGATGGTATTTGGCGTTTAATGTTTGATATTTTTATGTATGGAAGTGTCACATTCTAACTCCTTGTCTGATACATAATTGGCAGTGACTTTTCCCCATTCTGTAGGCTCTCGGCGATTATTTCTTTAGCTTTGCCAAAAAGTTTTAATTACACGTAATCCTATTTTTCACATTGTAGATCATCCATTCTTAAAATCAAGTTTTTGGCTCGCCCTAAAACCATTAGATATCTATCGTGGAAGGTTACATGCCATTTGAAAAGGAACATCGTATCTGGAATAGGACTGAACTCAGCCTCTGACTTTGGACAAGCTGCTCGTGGATTCATTGACTCAGCAACCATTTGCACATCCTTCGGCCGAGTGATGTAGGAGACTGGGCTCTAGGATACCGTGGTGAGCTAGGTGTTCATTGTCTCTGCCTTCAAGGCAGCTTACCTAGCTGGGGGACAGGAATAAAACACATTATCATGCAACTAAATAGGTAGGAACAGCGGGTGTGGTGGCCCATGCCTTTAATCGCAGAGCACTCAGGAGGCAGAGGCAGGGGGATATCTCTGAGTTCAAGGCCAGCTTGATCTACAAAGTGAGTTCCAGGACAGCCAGGGCTGCTACACAGAGAAATCTTATCTCAAAAATAAATAAATAAATAAATAAATAAATAAAATGATGACTCCGTCCCCTGAAGGAAGAGTACAGGTGCTGTTAGAGAGAAAGAGACCTGACTTGGACTGGGTGATGGAGCAGAAGGACCATCTAAAGAAGTGACTCTCGGGCATCAGCTGATAGAGAAGCAGAAGTTGCCAGGGAAGGGCAGTGGGGGTGGGGAGATAGACCACCACAGGGGCAAAGGTGTGGCGCTCACACACGCGCACACACACACACACACACACACACCCCTCCTCTCAGGGCTGCTCTGTCTGTCTGCCCTAATCTCCACTCACTAGTAGACTAGAATGTGAGGCCGTAAAGAAGTGAGCGGTACACAGATGGAGAAAAGCAATCCCTTATCTTCAGAAAAGAAGATCTAGAGATACCCCACATACATGGACCTGAGTCTTATTAGCACCCAGGTGAAAACCCGGGGTACAGCAGTGTGTGCCTCCAATCCCAGCCCTGGGGGGGGGGCACAGGAGCAGGAGGGTGCTCTGGGCTGCTTACCACCCAGTCCAACCAAACCTGGAAGCTCCAGTTTCAGTGAGAGACCCTGTCTCAAAAAATAAGGTGGCGAAGAAGCCGTTGGAGAAGACAGACGCCTGATGTCTTTAGCCTCGACATGCAAGCACACACACGAGCGTGCACACACATCCACAAAGCGTATTCAGGTTCAAACTGTCGCTGAATATACAATTGAACAAGGACTCAACTTTCAGGTCATTTGTGTCAAACCAAAATGCAAGTTAGGAAAACGTCTGTGAGCGCTCCCAGTTGTCGTTTCAAAAACGGAAGGTCTCTGAGAACGGGAGCTTAAATCAAAGAAGTCACTGTGTTAGAGCCTTGCCTTCCTGTATCCTGCAGGACTGTGTCTGGCGTCGTGACTCCCTCTCGCGGCAGCCCCGAGCTGTGGGCGCCCCTCGGCCCCGCTGGGGAGAGCTGTCTCTCTCACATCCCGAGGTCCAGTTTTGACAGAAGTGAAATACCTTGAAACCTCGGAATAATAAATCCTTCTGACCAACCCAAAAGTGTTTAATTCCTAAAGGACAAGCCGAGTCGAGCCACTTCTAGCCAGGGGCGATTGGGGACTTAATTCTTCAAGTGTAGCAATCTGGATGATCTGAGAGCTTTGAGTTTGAGGGTAATTGCTCAATTTTCCATCCATGTCAACAGGGAAAATAGGTAAAAGTGTCTCAACACAGCCACGCCACGAGGCTGGAAGAGATGTGAGGTGGCGGCTGTCAGCGGAATTGGAAACACGCTATCTCTAGAGGGCTATCTCAGCCGACCCCCGACTCCTGCTCCCCAGCCATCCCCATCTCTGGGCTTTCTCTCTCTCTCTCTTTCGGGTGCTGCCTCGTTCTTGTTTAACCCTCTACGACATCCTTCATCCCTTCTGCAAACAGCCGTCACGTTGTGCCTAAACGGCTTCCAGGGAGAGAAGGTGAAAGCAGAAAGAATTCTTTAAGGACAGATAAAATGGAATCCTGGTGCTTTACCTCCTTTGGTGCTTAGTGAGAACATTTTTGTTGTGTTGCCTGCCTTCCTGAAGCTTCATGCCGCTGGTGGCATTTCCTAGGTGCCTCCTAAATCTGGCTCCTTTGTGTTCATAATTTTAGTTAGGCCATAATCATTACCAGTTTAAGTCTAAAGACCCAAGTTGGTAGCACTATGCCCGGGAGTCACTCTAACGCCATGCCTGCCTGTCCTGCCTCGGCGCCCATGCACAGTAACTGCAGCCAGCGCTCAGAGGTCACGAGCTAGGACAGGCTGCCCTCCCTTTGGTCTCTGCCTTTACTTTGTTTACCAGATACTGGGTAAGAAATCTGAAACAGAAACCAATCCTGTGGGAAAGAGTGTTGGTAATTAAGCTTGTGTCCACGTTGTCCACGGTGCTAACCTGTGGGGTTGCTGCCACACTTACCGTGGTGATAATCGCCCTCTCACCGCGGAGGAGGTCAAAGCTCTGCTGCGTTAAATGACTCACAGGTCACATGGCCAGGAAACAACGAGGCATGGGCAAATTAGCAACCAGCTCGCCAGAGGAAGAAAACCAGTCACAAAGGGCAGGGTTTGCCAGCTTCCGTGGTGCCATGGTGGCTAGTTTCAAGCTAACGACAGGACATGACCGGCCACAGTTAGGACAGGCGGGCACACCGTTATATATCATAGTCCCGCTGTAGGCACTTATCTGTAATAATGGTGAAAGCGCAGCTAACGTAGCCTGTAGGAAGTGCTGGATTGTGAGTACTGAGTCTCCTTGTTTTCAGTGTTACTAGTGATGGTGTATAACCTCATTAATGTTTGTTTTTGACAGTGTGTGCTTTTCTGATTGAACAGGATCCAAAATCACCCCCAGAGACAAACCACAGTGTGGCTGTGAGGAACTTTCTAGATGAGGTTAATTGAGGTAGGAAGACCCGCCCTATGCTGGACTGAATAGAAAGGAGAAAGCTAGCGGAACACCAGTATTCATGTCTCTGCTTTCCCAACTGTGAATTCAAAGTGACCAGCCGCCTCGGGCTCCTGCCACCTCGATTTCCCTGCCACTGGGGACTGTGCCCTCAAACTGTGAGCCAAGATAACCCCTTTCCTGACTTGCTCATTGCCAGGTGTTCTGTCACAGCAACAAAGAAAGTAGCTGTAAAGTCAGCTTCCCCTTACTATAATAAAACACCTGAGCCAGGAACTCAGGAAGAGAAAAGGTTTGCTTGGGTTCCTGGTTTGGGACATTGCCATCTAAGAGGAGCCCCACAGCTTTGGGACCCTGGAGGGGGTTCTGTGTAGCTATGGCAAGAAGTGTATGGCTGACTTCTGTTGCTTAAACTGGCAGAGCTGGCGGGGTAGGGGTGGAGGATGGGGGATGGAGGGGTGGGGGGAGTGAGGGGTGGGGGGAGCTCTTTGCATCTGAGCAGTATTCTGGAGTTTCAAGTCACACTAGATGTATTCATTACTTTTGAGTCACTGTGCCCCCAGTATCTGCTGGAAACATTTATTTTGGCTCACAGTTTTAGAGGGTCTCAGTCCATCACAGAGGGGAGACACAGCGGGGCCGCTCATTTCACGGTGGTAGAAGCGTGTGTTGGTGTCTGTTTGCGTCATGGTGCCCTATGATGATATGACCTTCAAAGCCCCGGCCCCCAGTGATCTCCTTCTGCTAGCTGGGTGCTACCTCCTAAAGGTCCATAGCTTCCCATGGTAACAGTGCCAGCCAGAGAACACATGTTCGTAGCTGGTGAGCCCTTGGGGACACTTCACATTCAAGCCATGACAGACTTGCCACAGCTGCTGTCAGGACGTCTTGGTCTGAGGCACGGTTAACAGCGACCTTCTCTGGGAGTCCATCTTTGTTCCTATGAACAGCTTACTCCCATGTCCCCATCTGAAGGGGCAGAAGGAGAACAGAAGCATTGCACCTTGTATGCATGCATGTTTTTGATGACGCAGGTTGTGGGACCTTCCTCCGGGAACATGGGAAGCGCCCTTAGCATTATTGCCACTCGTAGTCTGGCTGGAGGAATGTGTTTCATAGTAGGTTACCCAACATTCAACTGATGAGTGTGAAGGAGAATTCCGTCTCTCTGAAATCATGATAGAAATGATGGTATGTGTTCTTAGCTCCTGGCTTCTTCCTCATGGGTATGGGAGGCAGAATCTTGATAGGATGAAATTGCTCCTATTTAATTCTCTGAGGCTGTCCAGATGTGGCTGAGAGGTGGTCCTGCCTTCCGGGCCAGATGCAGTCCCTCTTCCATACAGTTGTGAAGGGAGTGGACAGCTGCGGCATGAGGGCCGATGAGCTCCATAGCGTAGCCAGTTCCACATGGGGAACAGCGGCCTCTGTACGGAGACCCTACACACATACACTCGAATGTACGTGACCAGGAGGTAGAGGCTTGGTGTCCTAGGATCTTTTGCAACTGATAGAAACAGCCCCAATGGTCTCTGCCATGAAGACAGGTGTAGCTACTGAATTGCCTCCAATACTCAGCAAGTTGTCTTGGATGGCCAGCGGCTGCCCACACACTCCCCATTCGATGGTTGATTGCTCACATCGAAGCCCCGATACCAGGTGTTGCCTGGGTGAAATGGAAAGGGACAGGTATGTTTATGTGTCTGGGGGTAGACATGGCATGTCACTTCACCCTTGCTTGGAGAAAGAAGTCTTTGCCTTCGGACACAAATGGAGATTTGTTCCTCCAGGACCTCAGCGAGCCAAACCTCCTGGTGGCCAAAACCTGGGGAGGAGGTAGTAGAGGACCCCCCAACTCTTGCAAGTGGTGGATCTTCCTTCCTCTCGTTAGTTTCCCTAGCTTTCTAAAACTTGCCTGCCAGTCACCGACCATGGGGACTCATCTATACACATCCACAGGAGGACAGTTTGATTCCTGAGTCCATAAGTGTGGTTGACGGACTAGGTTTACCTAAAAGACCCTTTAAGAGAAAGCTCTTGAAAGATGATTACAGAATTGAGACACCATCATTTAAAAGTGCCCGAGGCGGACTCTTTTGAAAATTGCTGCGGCTGAGGGACAGAGAAAGAGCCACACAGCCCTTGATTGTGGCGCTGTTCCCTCAGGACCCGTCCTCCCCTCCCCCTCCGTTTCTCATCTGATAAGAGAGAGAGGCAGTAAGACTCCTCATCTATCTTATGAAAATCCGATTCGGAGTGGCTGTGATCAAAACCAGCTGGCTGTCACCAGCAGTGGCCTTTTCGTGGAGGGAGCTTCTCAGAGGTGTTCCGTATGTGGGGTGTCGCTGGTGGCATCGATCAAAGGAGCGTTTTTTTAATAAATATATATAAGGAGAGACACAAAACCTAAGGATTTGGAATGAAAGCGGTGTGGTTTGTCTTGTTGTCTTTTTTTTTTTTTCCGGGGAACATGAAGAGGATGAAATAGAATTCGATATGCCTGGTTGCTAACACACTTGGAGTGGTGCCTCCACGACGGCGCTCTCAATGCCGCACTGACACCGTGTCACTCGTGGTGGGCCTCTGTGAAGAGTTCCCTCAGTCTCCATCCCTCCGGGCCCCTCATCCCCTCGTCCTGTTTCAAGTTCTTTCTTCCTCCTCGTCTGTCCTTAGCGCAGGCCTGCAGATAAAAAGATGGAGAAAAGCCCCAGGGAGCTCCGAGGAGCCCGCTCCTCATTTCCTTCAGCTGCCAGTCACCAGTGGGAGGACGACGGTCCCTGGAGGCCACCCCAACGTGTCACACCCAGGTCTCCTCAGCATTGGGTCCCTGGAGGCTCCTGGCGTCTGGGAATCCTCTTGAGCTCTCACGAGCCCCGCCCTGGAATCAGTCCCAAGGCTCAGTCCTGGTTGACGGTCCTCTGTGTGGTCATCACCGATCCCTACAGAGCTTTAGGAAGGCTTGGGGGACGGGGTCGCAGAGGGGGGGGTGCTGAGGAAGAAGCTCCATCTGAGAGCTGCTCCAGAAGCGTGGTGACCCCCCTCTGTGGGTCCTACACACCACACAGTGCCGTGACTCACACGGTGCTCTTACCTAGCCTCTTCTCTGCTGCCCATCTCAGGAGCCACGTACTTGCCCGGAGTGACCTTTTATTTTTTTGACCTTCCTCTTCTCCAGGTCTGCTCTGCCTCCCTGGCAGCATAGGAGTTTGGTTTAGCAGGAGCACATGGCGCTGCCCCGTGTGGGGCCAAGCAACTGTCTCCTACCTCAGGCTTCCTCAGGGAGCTGCCCAGGCGTGGCGCTGTCTCCAGCCACCGTGGTGCCCGCAGTCGGTCCTGTCTTAGGCTTTTGTAGTGTGGCTTTCTGGCCGCCGTCACCATCCCTGCACTCTTCCTTCATCTGCCGATAACAAGGACAGCCTGGACCCTGTGTTAAGGAGTAGAAATCACAAGGGACAAGCCTTCAGACAGCAGGCCTGCCCGGGACCTGGAGAGCTCAGCCCCTGATTCAGGGAGTTACGAACCACTCAGGACTCCTCCGAGACCTCTCTCCCTTGTTCCTTCCGGTGTTTGAAGCCTGTTGCCCACCGCTTTCCCCTTCTTTTCTCCCTTTTAAAAAATTCTCCATTTTTTCACTTAGAAAAAAAAAATTATTTATACGATTGAGATCCACTAATTAAAGCCATTTTCTGGTATTTGGTTACTGGAGCGTTTGATGTCTCTCTGACAAGACCATGAAATGCACGGGGTATCCACAGGGACAGAATTTGCTGAACACGGCTCTTTGTAAATGAGGGGACATAGTGTCGCAGCAGCTCATGAATATGAAACGCCCATGATGCCACCTCAGTGGACTTGGGAACACAGATGAATCCTGTCATGTGCTAAATGAGACCAATTTCTTTCACTTAACTTCATCTTCAATCAGACCTTCTTCCGTTTGCCTGCTTAAAATTCCCCATACGTGATGCAGAAGGTAACAGCATTCAGTAAAACAAAGTTTTCAGCTACAGAGAAACGGCACAATGATCCCTGCCTTTGGGTCACCACCTCCGAAGAACATGGCCATTGTTTTCTCTCACAAGTACTGACTTCTGGCCCTCATCAGTTTGTCCGGACTGCTCTTACAGGGGCACCCTAACACAGTGTGCCCGGATCTCTTTCATGCGGGTTGACTGTTGAACTTGGCTGTGAATAGTGGACATGAGTCCTAACAGCTCATGAATGCCCCGCAGCGTCCAGGTCACAGGGTGGGAAGAAGTTTGTGAAGAGATGTGTATTCCAAGCAGTTAGCCGATGAAGGGGTAGGTTCAGATGTTGTCATAAACACCCGAGGGGACCTGGGAAGGTAAACATGTCAAGGAGAGAGAGTGCCGAACTATAGAAGAGATGTTATGTTGTTCTGCAAAGCCTATCTGGACATTCACAGAAATCTCCCACCAAGAAAATCAGGGGAGGGCTGGGATGAAACTCCGGGGTGGAGCATTTGCCCTGAGTGTGCAAGGCTCGGGTTTGATCCCCAGCGCTGCTAAAAGAAAAACCAGGCCAACAAGAAAGAATAATAACTCAGTGAAGGGCTCTCAGCCCGAGACATCTTCTCCTGGGCAGGACCCGGAGACCACACTGGTACCTGCTTGATTTCCTCTAGGCGAAAAACCAATGACTATTCAGGCTGTCCTCAGGGCAAGCAGAGTCCACCTAAAACATCGCTCTCTGCCGGCATCATGGCTAGGACCCATACTCTCAACACCTTGGGGGCTGAAGCAGGAAGATTGCTGTGAATTTGAGGCTAGCTTGTGCTAGAGAGAGACTTGTCTCAGAAGGCCAAAGGAAGGTGGTCATAGTCGGTCCTGGTGCAAACAGCTGGCTGGGGACAGAAGCTGCCACGTGGTGTGTTGTAGACATCTGGAGCCACCTCACCTGAAGCAGCAGTTTAGCTTTTTTTTTTTTTTAAGAATTTATTTTTACTTTATGTGCATTGGTGTTTTGCCTGCCTGTATGTCTATGAAGATCCCCTGGAACTGGAGTGACAGACAGTTGTGAGCCGCCATGTGGATGCTGGGAATTGAACCCCGGTCCTCTGGAAGAGCAGTCAGTGCTCCTAACCACTTAAGCCATCTCTCCAGCCCCCAGCAGTTTAACTCTTCATTGTCAGGCCAGGGAGTAGAATGGGATCCCTCAGGAACAGGCATTGAGTGTCTGGGTGTGGTGGTACCACCCACGGTGGAAAACGTTTGTGGATAAAAGGACTTCTCACGTCCTTCAAACCAGTTGTGATTGATGTACATTTATTAATTAATTATGTTTATATTTATACAGGCACTATTTATCTGTGTTTTTATGTTGCTAGGCTCAGACCTAGGGCTTTGTAGTATATGCTCGGCAGGGACTCTTCCAACCAAAGTACATCTGTAGCCCCATACTTACCTCAGTGAGCTTAGCTGATTGGCTGGATCTGGGAGGTAGCATCGGTGGGCTTTGGTACTGCTTTTTTTTTTTTTTTTTTTTTTCTGGTGCTCTTCCTTTGTGAAGCAGATTCTCAGAGCTGCTGTTATACATTCCCCCGCCCCCCAAGCCTCTGTGAGGAGCTTCCAGAATATGGAGATGGGCGAACAACAGCATGCCCCAGCCTCAAGATGGAGCCAGGCAGACATAATGGCCCACATGAACAACTCCTCTTTTGCCCCTTTGTTCCTGACTCATGCATTGTTTCCCAGCAGGCCTTGCAGCTTACACGTGAGGCGAAGCCTTTGCTGTGCTAATTTGAAACCCAGGAAGTGTCCAGGGGTTGGTCACTCTTGGTAGGCCTGAAGAACAGGTCCTACTGAGGCAGCTCCAGCCTCAGTGGAACTCACCCTGTGGTGGGAAGAAGGTAAAGGAGATTGGCTTGGCCCTTCCATCCGCTGGACTTGACGTTGGAGGGGCGTCTGTCGATTCAGTTCTGCTCAGCCCTCCTTTATTTTGCTGCTGTTTATTTGGGGACATGTCTTTGACCCCAGATAGTTTACCACGGGGGGGGGGGGGGTGCGGGGCAGGGGGGGGGGCGGCACAGGGTAAATCCACTTACTCCACTGTGAGGTCTGTCTGAGGTCACGAGTGAATTATGCAAGGACAAAATCTGAAGCTTTTAATTCTGCCTGTGGGATTCGGAGTTGATCAGAGAGGCGGCTCTCTCAGTCCCTTGGTATGTTGTTTCCTGTGTGCAGAGCCTCCTTTCCAGGTTGGCCGTGTTTATTCTACCCGTGTTCCCATGGTGTGCACACAGATGACCCGCGGTGCGTGTCCTTCCTCTCCTGGTACCGTGTGCCCTCTCCTGCCTAGCCCATGCCAGTCTCTTTCAGGCCACGCACTCCGGCCACCCAAACCGACCTCCAGGGTCGCAAGGTGCATCTCCCCTCCAAGTGCCCTTTACATTGTCCCTGCCAGGTTTTTTTGTTTTTGTTTTTTAAGATTTATTTACTTATTATATATACTGTGTTCTTGCCTGCATGTGTGCCTGTGCACCAGAAGAGGGCACCGGATCTCATTACAGATGGTTGTGAGCCACCATATGGTTGCTGGGAATTGAACTCAGGACCTCTGGAAGAGCAGCCAGTGCTCTTAACCACCGAGCCATCTCTCCAGCCCCGGCCCCGCCCCTCCACTAGGTTTGACCTTGCTTCTTTTCTGGTTCTCAGCTGCTCTATCCCTAACTCCAACAGACTCTCCTTCAATCCTCACTCTACGCCCCATATTCTAAACCAGATCCTCCCTGGACTGGGTCACATGCATCATGGTGCACTCACGTAGTAGAATACTAGATGGCTGTTTGAAAGGACATGACACACCTGTACGTCCAGGACAGAACTTACAGCACTTTAAAAGGACAGGTGTGCTGTGGCATGCTCCATGTCTCCTTAAATCCTTACAAAGTTAAGTGATGACCTCTGAAGAAAGAACTCAGGCTTACAGAAGGAAGCTTAACTTTGCATGCTAAACTTCACTATAGCATTCAAATTCGTTGCACCTATAATGTGCCTTTTACTTTTGGGAAAAAAAAATAACGATTAGGTCTCCCTATTGTTTTCTCATAGGACGAAGTCAGTTTCCTTCCTAGTGTGTGTTCTTATTTGTAGGCAGGATATTTGTTTCTGTCTACTATGCTTGTCCGGCTGGTCTTGATGAAGACCAGGGCCCTGCCTGCCTTGTGTGCTGCCCCTCCTGGCTTCGCCTGGCAGGACACCTTGCACATGGTGGGTGCTCAGATCAACGAGGTGACGAATGGGTGGGTGGGTGGGTGGATGGGTGTGTGGATAGATGGGTGACCGGACAACAAGAGGACACTATTTCCCACAGTGTGACTGAGCAGGCGCCATGTGGGACAGAGAAGTAGCCAACATAGGCAGGGCAAGGAGGGATGCCTTAGGACCCTGGCCCGGGGCTGTGCAGCAGATGTTGGGGGCAGAGAGACTCCACTTGTGTCCCAAGCAAGGAGGTGCAGGATGAGTCCCAGGGCACTGCCTTAAACAAAGATCTCCCCTCCCCTCCCGCTTCTCCCGGCTGCCGAAGGTACCTGGCCCCTTCCCCGACATGGTGGGGCGGTGTCTCCAGGTTCTCTGGTACAGGAACACTCTTGCCATTCTGTGGGCTGTAGCAAGTCAGGCACTTGAGTGGGGACTGAACTTATTTAGATCTGGGAACCCAGGGAAGCCATCCTACTGTTGGAAATCTCTTGACCTTCCTCTGTAAAAGAGGTGTCTTTGGAGATAAGATGCTTACATTAGAAGAGTGAATTTCCTGGTTTGAGAGCTCGGAGGAGGAGTCAGAAGCCTGCTTCTGTCGCTTGTTAAGGACTTCATCTCACACAGGCCACTTAATCCTACTTCACTCTCTCCTAAAAACCTGCCGGACCGTCACCAAAGGAGTGTAGGGCCACAGCCTCTCCCCATGCTCCATGCCATAATAGTTCCCAGTGAAGTAACAGTCTTGTGGGCCTGGCCCTTCACTTTATAGATGAAGAAACTGAGGCAGAGAAGGCATCTGCTACCCAGTTAGTGTGCAGTGGAGCCTGGATTCAGGACTTGTGCTCCTGACTTTGGAGAGGAATTCTGCACACCTGCGTGGCTCACCTCACGCCACTGTCCTTGGTTTTCAGGAAACTGGGAGAGAAAAGGACAAAGTAGATGGAATGACCGGTTTTTAGAAGCAGTGGTAAATTGGCTGGGGAGATAGGTCAGTGGGAGAGGACTGTCCTGACACACAAGCCCTGGGGTATGGGCTCAGTCCTGCAAAAAGGATGAAATAGTGTGCTAACTTCTCAACAGAACCAAACTGACTCCTCTTTCCCTGTCCTCGTCTCTATCAGAACGTGTGTTCTGAAAGTGTCAGATTACAGCCCGTGTGTGCCAGTCGTGTATGTGAGGGTGTGTGTGTGTGTGTGTATGTGAGGGTGTGTGTGCATGTGAGGATGTGCACGTGTATGTGAGGTTGTGTATGTGAGGATGTGTATGCGCATGGGAGGGTGTGCACATGTATGTGAGGGTGTGTGTATGTGTGTGTGTGTATGCGCATGGGAGGGTGTGCACATGTATGTGAGGGTGTGTGTATGTGTGTGTGTGTGTGTGTGTGTGTGAGGGTGTGTGAGCATGTGAGGGTGTGTGTATTCGAGAGTGTGTGTATGTGAGGATATGCACATATATGTGAGGGTGTGTATGTGAGGATGTGTATGTGCATGGGAGAGTGTGCACATGTATGTGAGGGTATGTATATGCATGTGAGGATGTGTATGTGAGGGTATGTGTGCATGTGAGGATGTGCACGTGTATGTGAGGGTGTGCATGTGTATGTGAGGGTATGTATATGCATGTGAGGGTGTGTATGTGAGGGTGTGCATGTGTATGTTAGGGTGTGCATGTGTATGTTAGGGTGTGCATGTGTGCATGGGAGGGTGTGCACATGTATGTGAGGGTGTGCATGTGTATGTGAGGGTATGTATATGCATGTGAGGGTGTGTATGTGAGGGTGTGCATGTGCATATGAGGGTGTGTGTGTGTGTGTGAGGGTGTGCACGTGTATGTGAGGATGTGTGTGCATCCTCTGTTAGCACTCTCCATGTTTTTGAGACAAGGTTTCTCACTGAACCTGGAGCTCACCGATTGGCTAAGCTAGGTGGCCAGTGAGCTCCAAGGATCTGCCTGTCTCCACCTCCAGCACTCGGGTTACAGGTCATGTTGCCACACCCCCCTTTCTCCTGAGTGCTGGGGATCTGAACTTGGGACCTGATGCTTGTACAGCAGGCACTTTATCTGCTGAGCCGTCTCTCCAGCCCTGAAGAAGCAGGTTTCTAAAGTGTGTATTCTTTCTTCCCCTCCCTCTCTCTCTTCCCCTCTCTCTCCCCCTCCTCTCCCCGTCTCCTTCTCTCCCTCTTGCTTTGTTCATGGCGTGTGTGACGGAGGGGACAGGCTGGGGAAAGGGAAGAAAGCAAACACTGACTCCCCAGAACATCCTCTGACACATAAGCTGGCCCTTGCCTGTGTCCAAAACTCTGCAATTTTGAAGTTCTTTGAAGTTTGCCCAAAACCTGCGCCATGGCCACCTGTTCCACTGGGAGCGGGGAATTGGATGGCCGGCCTCCACTGCGATAGCTCAAGCTGTCACTGCACCGGAATGTTCCAGCTTGTCTTGGCCTGGCTGTCATCGCTGGCTCCGTCTCACTCAGGCGGTTCACCGGGTTCTACTGGGCACCGGGCTTCCAATTAGAGAGAAGTCCCACTGTGTGGCCAGCCTCACCAGTGCCGCTCCGAGCGGCCTTTTGCCAAGGCCTGCGCTGACCTCTGCTCCGTCACAGATGGGCAGGCCCCACGCTCCCTTGTGCACATTTGGAGGAGGGGAGTGGGGCCCCACAGGAAAGCCCGCGGGGAGCGGCCGCGAACGCTGAGCCAGAAGCGCAATTCCTCAGAGTTGGAGGATGCTGGGCTGAGTTGACAGGGTCCAAATGCTGAAGTTGTGGAGGGAAAGGGGACTTGGGGAAGACCCCCGTCCTGAGCCCCGACTCAGCATGGGCCATTTTCTCAGCAACTCCTGAATATTCATCTCAGGCTGGACTCCGCAGCCAAGGAGAGCCAACAGTGAGCTAGCTGCCGACTGGCTCGCTCGAAAACTGTCACTCTACGGATGGCACGGGGCACAGCCAGCTTCTCTGTCCCTCTGCCGGACCCCGACCAACTGGGCAGCCTCAGAGCCAGGGAGCCCCACCCCCAAGCTGTGCTGATTGTGGGAGCTAGGATTTAGAGAGCTAAATTCCTATTCGTACTAGAAGTTAGGGACTCTTAGGGAGCTCTGAGTCTTACGTTTTTAACAGGACAGGGAGATAGAACCCAGGCTCAGAAGGGCCCCCTTTTAGATACAGGGCTTGCGGAGTGTGTCTCATTATTTAGGGGCTGGCGCGTGCGTCTCTTGTTTAATTCCCGTTGGCAGGTTTCTCTTTATTTTCAGCCCTCTTCACAATGCCCCTTCTCTGCCTGTCTCTCTCTCTGTTTTATTTTCTGCGTACCCGTCTCCTTCGCTCACTCCTCCTTCTGAGTACGGCGAGTCTGTGAGTCTGCAGTTAGTAATAAAGACGTTTGTGGACTCTGGCTTAGCGTGACGAGAGCAGTCACAGCATCTAAATAATGAATAGGCTGCAAGTGGCAGGAGTCTTTCCAGCTGTTCATGGAATGACTTTTATGCCTCTTTTGGAAATAAAATTGCATCTAGCCCATGGAAGCCCTAGCTTCCCCTCTGGGATGTTTTTGCTTGTTGTTTATCTGCAGTCTTATGGTTTAGGGTCCCAGGACCGCCTCACCCCATGTGGCCTTTCTTCTTGCCCACCACTTTTTCCCTTTGCCCTGATTGATTAAAACAAACCCCCTAAACAAGCCAGTGATAGTCACTTGGAGGAAATGTGTCTTCGTCTCTGTGGATACTTTTTGGCAACTTAAGCCGGCTGCCTTAATGAAGCGATGGGCCCGTCTCCTGGTTCTCCTGTTTGTGTGACATCTTCGGACTGCTGGGAGGAGTGGTCTCCTGTCTCCACACAAGTGTGTAATATGTCTGGAGAGGTCAGAGAGGGAACTCCCAAAGATAGCAGGAGAGAGCGGGACCACGAAACTAGTGTCACGGCCGGCCTGGGAGATGCCAACCCTGCTCTCTGACAGTGTCAGGAGCCAGGTTCTGTGACCGGAGGTAAGCAGCTGGGAGCCTGACCGGGCCGGACAGCTGCTCCCTGGAGCTAGGGGACCTGTAGATCTCCTTCATGAATGGGGGTGACCCCCGTCTGCTTGTGACACTACACATTGTCCGTTTTGTCTCTGACCGTGCCCAGCCCATCGGCCCCACCCTCGTCTGCCCTCATAGGCTTCTCCAGGGGCTGAGAGTTTCTTCTCACTCTTCACGTTTCTCCATGGAGAGCCACCTCAAAGCCCCTCCTCCCAGACTCCATCAGAGTCCCTGAAGCAGACTCAAGGTGAACCCCGGGAGGCAGAGCCCATCAGGAGGTTCGCCTTCCGTGCATTCTAAGGCCTGTGGCTCAGAAACGGATGCAGCTCCATGTTTGAGTCTGTCTGGGCATCTAGGAAACCACAGCCTGCAGTGGCAGGGCTGGCACGTTGAAGCTGACTGAGCGGTCAGTGGGGATGTAGACAGGAGCCCTGTGGATGCTGCGGACAGTGACATCTCCACCTCTCCTGACAGACATTCCCGTGATCCCGGATCTGGAGGAGGTGCAGGAAGAAGACTTCGTGCTGCAGGTGGCGTCCCCTCCGAGGTGGGTAACGCTAGGTGTGGAGTTGGTCATTGACACGCTGCAAATGTCGTCTGCCGTGGGCCTTGCTGGTCTTCCTGGCAAGGGGTTCCATTCTATTCTTCACACTCGACTAGGACATTTTGTCTGCACACAAGGTTCCAGAGATGGTAACTCCAGAGCTCTCCTGGAACCCATACTGCCTATGACTCTCACTCTCCTCCCTTCAGCATCCAGGTAAACCGAGTGATGACCTACCGTGACCTGGACAATGACCTCATGAAGTACTCAGCCTTCCAGACTTTGGTGAGTGGACCCACGTCTGCCTAGAGGGGCCAGCTCCGGGGGGCCTCCATGGGGAAAGTTCTCAGTTCCTCCAGAACTGTACACACTTCCTCCACATCTCAAGGCTGCCTAGAAATGCTGGAGGTGACGTCCTTGGCCATCTCAAAACATACCTGAACCTTCAGTGGGCCATAGATTCCTGTCCCAGGCTCCCAGCTGCTCTCTGGCTACACTCTTGGCACACGATGGCCACCTGATGGCCCCCCTGTTGCTATCTACCCTTGTGGACATCCTCTGTGCTCTTGGTGTTGCCCAGTGTGGAGGACACCACAGCCTCCCCCTCCTTTCCCAGTGGCCAAACCATTCACTTGGGGTTTTGTGCTTTGAGCAAGGTTTTTCTGGGGTCTCAGTTTGGGGATATCCATCAAACACAAGCTCCTCTCCTTAGCTGTAAAAGTGATGCTGAGGCCGTCGAGGGTCCAGCCTGACGTTTTGTGCATCCGCAGGATGGGGAAATTGACCTGAAGCTCCTCACCAAAGTGCTGGCGCCAGAGCATGAAGTACGAGAGGTACAGTACTCATCCCTGCCCGGCACCTCCATGCTCCTCCAGCCAGAGAGCCCCCCAGCTTAGCCCGGGCCTTCCTGGGCCTGGATAGGGTGGGAAGCTGGCCATGGATTGGAGGGAAGGCTTTTCTTTCTCTTACCTAGCAATCTTTATCTTGGCAGGATGACGTCGGCTGGGACTGGGACCATCTGTACACTGAGGTGTCATCAGAGCTCGTCACAGAGTGGGACCTGCTGCAGGCAGAGAAGGAGGACCCTGTGGGACCGTTCAGATACACCTGACCCAGGAACATCACCGTGCATTTGAAGAAATGCAAGAAGCTGAAAATCAAGGGGGCTTGCAAGCAGCTTAGGATTTTATACTGACTATTTTGTAATAAACTATTTCAGTAGGCCACATTGGATCATTCCAATTCAATAAATGGCTTCATCCTGTGAGTATTTCTTCCATTCTGTCCAGCACCTTCTTAGACTCTTAGACTCCTAGGTGATGAAAGGCAACATTTTCTTTTCTTTTTCCTTTTCCTCTGTTGTTGTTTTTGTTGTTGCTGTTTGCCCAGATGCCCCTTGAGCTTCTGATCCTCCAACCTCCGTCTCCCAAGTGCTGGAATTACAGGCATGAGGCAGGAAGGTGACTTGTAAATGATCAGATAAGCGCTCTAAACCCTCCATATAATTGAAGAGCATGAGGGCACGTTTAAGAGGGAGGGAGGGAAGGAGAGAGAGAGGGAGGGAGGGAGGGAGGGAGGGAGGGAGGGAGGGAGGGAAGATGGCCGTGTTCGTAGCAGAAGTTGCCACTTCTCCGGAGGCCTCGGCAGCTGCCTGGCGTATGGCACCTGGAGACTGCTTACCTGAGTCCTGGGGGAGTGGCCCTTTGGGGCCATCGGGTGCACTAGTGTGCTCCAGCTTCACTGTGCCTTCCCAGAACAGCAAGCAGTAGGTGTGAGGGGTCAGGATACGATAATGAGAGGATTTGGGCAGGAGGGGTGGCTGTTGAGACAACACTCTTCCGTCTGTCTGAGGAACCTCAGAGTCCCCTAGCTGGTTCCAATTGGGAGGCTCCACCCAAGCGTCCCTGAGAACCCCACAGAAGCTCTCCCTTCAGAACGGGGTCCCTTGCTGCTCACCCCTGCTTTCAAGAGCCTCTGACTTTCCAGGCACACCACTCACTGCTGGTCCACCCTGGTCCCCAGCCTCACTACCTGTTCCAGAATATGCTGAGATGGGCACAAAGCCCCACCCACCTCCTGGACAGACTCCTGGTTTTGTTTTCCTCTTTTTCCCCCAAGATACCCTGTGGGGGACGGGGTGGGGGGTCGGGTGTTGGGGTGGGGGTGGGGAGGTGGTCTCCGCTGCCTGTACTGGCCACGCGGGCCCGGGAAGGCTGCCATAGCCAGCTAGCTAAGGCCCATTCTCTGGCCACAGAGTGAGCCTTCCTGCTTGGAAAGCTCTTCATTAAAATTCAGGAAAACAAAGAGGCTCCGCACATCAAAAACCCACTGGGGGGTTATTTTTGTGTGACTACAGTGCCCTTCCCCGGTGAGCCACTGGGCTCCAGATCTGCAGAGTGGATGCTTGTCTGTTAATTATAAACTCAGGGACTTAGTGGCTTTGGGGTCCCGTTGCCTCCTGTTTCAGTCACACTAGACAGGCCTTCTTTGGAATAATTCCCTTGGCCACGGAGAAGTTTTCATCCGGGCTGGCTTTTCTTGAGCCTACATCCTTCTGAACCCCAGAGGACAAAGGCTGCATTCTAGTCCCGTAATTACTAGCAAACTCCATAGCGGCCTCCAGGCTCTTAACAACCTTGGAGGTCTTCAGCTGGCCCGAGCTAATGGCTAGGGCTTGGCTCCTTTCTTCTCCCTACAACCGCAGCAGATTCCAACCCACACTGCGTGCTCCAGTGTGCTAGCCGCGGATCTCTCAGCAAGACGACGACGTGCAGTGCCCCGGCAGCTTCCATCCCACAGATGTCGAGGGGGGCGGGGACGGGACACGGTGAAACACGCTTCACCCATGTGACGGATGCTGAGGCTGCGGCTCAGAGACAGGAAGAGGTGGTCCAGGCTCGTCCAGCGTTGAGTGACAGCACTGGCCTTCAAAAGCATATTCCACCACACACATGACACCTGGGTTTTCCCTCCCCCCTATGTTGCCTTCGGCTTGCAAAAGTAGTCTACTAGAATGAATGGGCAGCATCCAACATGTTCTAGAACTTTCTGCCACTGCCCCTAGTCCCAGAGCAGGCATCTCTTCTCATTCTGAAGTGCCTGCAGGCTTGCAGCGTGGGACCTTCCATGCGCCGGAGCACACGAGGCCCAGACATACACGTCGGCATTTAAAACGGGGTGGCCCATCTGGGGATGTAGCTCCGTTAGTGGTGTTGGCCTAGCATGTACAAAGCCCTGTGTTCAGTCCCCATGCCGCATAAACTAGGTGTGGTGGCATCCCCCTGTAACCTTCCTGTTGGGGAGATGGAGACGGGAGGATCAGAAGTTCAAGGTCACTCTCAGCTTCATAGCGAGTTTAGCATACATGAGACCCTGTCTCTAAAATAAAATAGAAATGTGTGAGCAGGAGAGGATTCCTATTTGCTGTAACATTTGCTCAAAGATCTGAAAAGAGTAAGACTGTTGGTCCAGCGGATAGGACCCTCCCAGAGCCAGGAGACTGAGATGGGCCAGGCCTGGCTGACGGGTATTAGAGGTCAGGGTATGGAGGTCAAGTAGATGAGGAGAGACAGGATGCTCTGCCTCTGTGTGCCCAAGGTCTCTGGATGTCACAGGCATTCTCAGCCTCTTCTGGCCTTCTAGCATCATAGGAAAAAAAATTCTTCTTTTTTTTAAATTCCTATTCATGTCTCAGCCTGGAGGAGCAGAGATATTCATGCTGTGGGGAATGGGAACAATGGACTCTGTCATGTACCAGAGGTCGGGAGGTGGCTGCTGATCCTAGGCCAACCAGGTGTGCCCAGTGTGCTGGGCAGACAGAATGTATTAAGAGGTTTGCATGGCACAACACTTCCTGGAATTTGCAGCTCTTGATGAAGAGCCCCAGTGAGAAATGTATGGGCAAGCCTGGAATGGGGTGTGGGGGGGCGGGGAGCTGTGTCTCTGGAAGCTGGCTTGTCTTGACTGATCCCCAGGAACCTCCTGCTCCAGAGTTTCAAGCCCATGCTCCAGAAACAAACTAAAATATGCTACTGATGGCAATGAGGGCTTTATAGGTGAAGAAGACCTCTGCCCAGTGGGTAGGGGGGCCTGTGGGCACACTGGGCTGAAGACGTCTGTGCAAGCTGGTTATTGAAAGCGTTCGATTCGGTGATTTTCGTAAGTTTGGGGAGCTGGGTACATCACTGTAGTGCCCTGTTCCCTGCTGTTCCCTGGCTGCCCTGATCCCCGTGTGCTTACAGTTAGAATGGCTCCAGTCCCCAGCCCTAGACAACCTCTCATCTGCTGTGACTCCTTAAGTTTGCAGTTTCTAGACGTTTCTGATACCATACGTGTGATCAGAATAGGTAGATTTTTGATTCTGGTGGCTTCCATGGAGAAACATTTGCCTAATCTCTTCTGCTGCGTGGTATTTTTCTCCACTTTCTTTGTTTTTTTTTTTTTCATTGATCGTTGGTGGATATGTGGGAGGCTTCCAGTTAGAGACGGAACTCTGCATACAAGGCTTTATGTGGACAAAGGCTGTCAGTTTTCTTAGGCGGATCCCTGGGAGAGGGGTTGCTGGATCATACACGATCACGTGACACTCAAACTGTCCAAGTCCCCCAGAGCTTCGGTTTGTTGTTGTTTCTTCAGTGCTGGAGGGCATCAGTCTTTAGTTCTCGGTGTTTTTATGTCTCCTCCGAGTCTTTCAAAGGCGGCTGTTGGCATCTTCGGGAGGTATTCTCCTTCCTTCTCCCTTTCTCCTCTCTCTCTCTCTCTCAGCTCATCTCTGTTTGCCGGAACATGTTTCCACTAGCCTGGAAGTGCTGTAGGCGTGAGACGGGGAGATGTTCACATTTCTGTCAAGCTCCGTGTGCCTTCCAGGAGCACAGAGCCAAAGGAGACATGGCCCCGACCTCGAGATGCTAATGAAGTAGCAGAGAAAGGGACAGGAGCAAAAACCCCAAAGCAAAAGCCCTGGGCTCTGCTCCAGAGCGCGGAGGAGAGACTGAGGAACTCTGTCAAATAAGAGGTTTGCTTGAGCAGAGGTCAGTAAGTCCCAGCCCGCCAAGCCAGCCCACTCCTTATTCTGTAGTTTTGCCTGAACACAGCTGTTTTCACATGTTTACACGTGCTCCGTGACTGCTTTGGGGCTAAGTGAGCAGAACTTAGTTGCAACATAGATCATCCAACCTATTAAGCTTGAAATAGATACTATTTAGTCCTTTCCAGGAAGAGGCTGCCAACCCTTCCTTAGAGGGAGAACTTAAAATGCACTCTCAAAATTTATCTGTTTGTTTCTATCCCAAGAATCACGGCAGCAGGCGTGATGTGAGTTAGACGTAAGGAAAGATGAGCAGAATGGAGATAGTCTGGCCCCTCAAAGAGAAAGAGAGAGAGATTCCCTATGAAAAAGAATTAATGCATCCATTTCAGTAAATTGGGACATAATCTATCTGGGGACAAGAAGCTGGGAGTGGGGGATTCTGGGCCCTTTGCAGCCCTCTGACGCTATTCATCTCTAGGAAGCAAATGCCTTCAGTGAGCCCAGGAGAGGCAGGGGTGGGTGGATGGGTGGGGGGCGCCCAGTGGACACAGTGTGAGGACCGAGGAGGAGGAGGGGAAACCCGAATTTTTCTTTTGGCATTGGGAGAGGCGGAAAGTAAAGGTGACTGGGGCAGACAGAGGAAGAGGCCGGTCCTCTGCGGCTGGGCTGGAGCGAATTAATTCACAGCATATGTTCCCAGCATCTGTCACAGGGACCTGGACTGGAAGGGTTAGCAAGAGAGGACCGTGCCAGGGTTGAGCATTAGCCCAGCATTCCCAGGCTGCTGGGGCTCTTGGCTTCCACAGAACGAGGGCCAGCCAGCCCGCCCAGGAACATCTGCCACAGCTGCAACCCACGAGCCTGCCTTGGGGAAAGGAGACAGGCTCTGCTACAGGCTTTCCACGAGAAAACACCTGGCCGAGGCGGGGCTTGGAGACTTCAGAGCACCCCCCCCCAAAGTCTTCTATTGCAGTCAGCCCTCCCCAGCAATCACAGGTCTGGCGGGAGGTGGAGCTGGAGCGCAAGGAAGAGGGATAGGGCTTGGGAGGCCCGACCCTAGGTAGAGTGGCACAGTAATATTGGAGCTTCCCTTCAAGTGCAGTCCCGGGTCCCCCGCATGCCATTCGGGCTGCTTGGTGCCATCCCTAGGGGAGATGACAGCCGACTTGGAGGAAGCGAGGCTGGAGGGCAGGGTAGTTAAGTATGTAGATCATGCCAGATCTCTGCCCTGCTAGATCAGAGTGGGATGACCTGGGCATGTTCCCATACCTCAACTTCTGTCTACACGGGGAGGTTGAAGACACTTTGTAAGTCCTGGGGCATTAGGTACAAACGGGGCCTGGGTGGGCATTTACCCCAAGGTCACAAACTGGAGGTCCACAGGCTGACTTGGGCACACAGGACATGTTTATATGATATGCATGCTTTTTAAAAAAATTTCTTATCAGCATTTAGAGCTGGAAGGAAGGGCTCCTGCTGGACCCTAGCTGGAGCTCCAGCTTCTCTCCGATTGGGAGGCAAGCACAGGGAGATGGATGTATCTGCTCTGGGGCTGCAGGCAGGCCCTGGGGCGGTAATAACTGGAACAGTGAGGCATAGCTTCTTGGAGTATTGACAACTCAGAAGCCCCTTGGTCCAGCCCATGTCCACTGTCCGCCTGGGCACTGCCCAAGCCTCTTTTGCTTATGATGAGTGTTCCCAGAGAACACCGCCCCGCAGTAACACTCCTAGCCTGAAACTTGCACCCCATCTCCTACTCCTTGTCACAGTAAGGCCCTGGCCCGATACAGGAAGAGATCGTGGAAGCTCTGGAGGATCTGGCCCACTTACTGGGTTGTCCTCCTCTGGCCAGGAGCTGACTCCTGTGTCCATTGAAGCTCTAAGAAGAGTTTAGGGGAGCCCCGGGGGTGGGGGGGTTGCATTTCTAGAGCAAATAACTGGAGCCTCAGCCATTATCCCCCTTCCCCCCCCCACTCCCCGCCCAGTGCTGTTTATTAAACTTCGACCTCAAGCCAAGAGTCTCTGCTCCTTGGGAAGCCTCTGGCCCACATGAGAAAGTAGAGAACATGCCCCACCCATCCCTGAGCTCAAGACAGGGCATAGCCTTTCTCCAAGGAGGACCATGTGCAAGGAACGTGGTTAGTGTGGCCTCTGCCAGCACAGCTTTTAGGGTCTGCCTCAGCATCTGGGGTGCTGGGCTGATGACTGGGAACCGGCAACAATACAAGGCTGGCTGCTCCCCTCCAGCACGGGCCTCTCACCATCTTCGGGGCAGAGCTCCCCGGCTGAGCTGCCCAGGCCCTTCTCAAAGCTAGACTACCTTTGAAGGCTTGTTTCCCTCCTTCTGTCCCCTCACCCAGCTCTCTAACGATGGCGGCCACCCAAAGCCTCCCCTGCCTCGTCTGCCCATGATTGCTCACAGCGGTGAGCCGCAATAAAGCTTTTCTATTTCCAACTCTGCTTGAAGGAGGAAGACGTGGGCTCTAGGAGGACCAAGACCCCCAGAAGAGGTAGGCGTGGGAGGTGTGAGCAGTGGCCTCTTCTCCAAAGCTGTGTAGGAACCCTGTGGCTTGGCTGCTTGTGGGCGGGATTGCGGTGGCCAGGCAGAGACACTGTAGAACCTCGCTGAGCATTGTGGGTACCAAAATGGAATCCAGTGTCACTGAAGAGGCTCAAAAGGAGGCATTTAGCAAAGGAGTTTGGTCTCCCAGCGGGAGAAGGAAAACAGCTGGACCCTCTGCTGAGGTAGGATGCAGTAAGTGTCTGTTGGCAACTGTCTGGGCATGGAAAGAGGATGTCAAGATACACTAGTCCTGTCCAGAGGCGTGGATTCACCTCCAGAGACTGGCTCTGGATCAGGGTATTATTACCTCTGGGAGTGGGAGAAGGGATGAAGACTAGACAACTGTACCCCTCAGGCCTTGCCATGGCAGGAAGTAACAAGGCTCAGTAGGCAGAACAGAGTGGCATGTATTCTGCCGGCCAATGAAAGCTTCTGAGGGCGGCTGATGGACCAGCCTCACTCTAACAGGATCTTGGGGGATGGCTCCCACAGCCTGAAGGATGAAGGCTGAGGAGCAAATGCGGAGTGAAAATGGACCTCACTGAGCGCGAGCGAGCGAGCGAGGCTGTGTAGGGAGAGAAAACGTGCTCAGCAAGATGCAAAGCCAAGACGACAGATCACGCAGCTCCTCAAATCTAAGGGGTGCAAGCAGGTTGACTAGAGGAACCGTGAGAAATTTGGGGCAGAGGAAATGTCCCCTGTCTTGGTTGTGATGGTGTCCATCTGTCATTTGTAAATAAGGTACGTTTTACTCTCTCTAAATTGCTCCTCGGGGCCCCAGACTTAGGTCTCTCTCACAAGATCTCTTAGAAGATTTCCTGGGGTCTCACCCGGACTTTCCTGGACCTGAGCTCCGGGTCAGGAGGCAAAGGGGCCCTGTGGTGCCACCTCACCTGCTGACTCCAAGACCAAGGTACTGCCAGACTCCAGACAGCTTATCACCGGTCCCTTGGGTGTAATTGGCCGCTGTGCAGTTTGGAAAGGAAAATGCAGCGATTTCGACCACTGGAGAAGGCAGGTGGCCCAACCTGCAGGTGAACCTCAGGCCTCCGGGAGCCAGCTTTGACGTTCTCCTGCGAGCACGGGTTATTCAGCACAGAGTGAGGAAGGACGGGGGAATTAGATGGGCCAAAACAGTTTTGTAAGGGGAGTGCCTGAAGAGGGCAGGCGCTCCTGCACGCCATCTCACCTCAGAATTCTTCCCCAGCCAGGCCTCCAGCAAGGCCCTGAAAGGACACGGGGTGCTTCTCTTTACTCTAAGCCACCTCCTGGGTACGAGGGTAGCAGAGAGAACACAAAGCTCTCTGGGGTGTTTTTCCAGGGCATCGGAGGGCTGAGGAGGGGCAGAGGGTGAGGCCGTCTCAGCAAGAACATGGAGGTCCATTCTTGTTAGAGACGGAGGACCCCGGCTTGCAGAGCTAGATCAGGTGGTCTCTAGGGGTAGGAAGGGTGCTGTATTTGGCCTTAGAAAGAAAATTGAAGATGGACATCCCTGGGGGCCTTTGACACTTTTGTGGTTTTGTTGTTGCTGTTTATTTTTTCCCTTTGTGTATGCCCTCTCTCTGTCTCTGTCTCTCTCTGCCTCTGTCTCTCTGTCTCTTTCTCTTTGTCTCATGGGTGTCATGTAGCCTAGGCTGGTCTCAACTCACTATGTACCCAAGGATGACCTTGAACTCTTGGTCCATTTGCCTTTTCCTCCCAAGTGCTGAGATTCTAGGTATGCACATCGTGCCCCCCCCTTTTTGTGGTGCTGGGGGGTCTACACCCAAAGCTTCGAGCATGAGAGGCAATCAGTCTACCAAGGAGCTGTCTCCCAGGCCTCATGGCACAGTGGCTTTTAACTCACACCTGAAGAGTACTCTGTGACCAGGTGCTCTATCAGACAACTCCCTTCATGGTTAGGACCGAGATCCAGGACCCTACAGTGCCCTTGGTAGCTCTGCACCCATGTTCACATAACTCACCTCCAGTCACACTGAGAACCAGGGTTTCCAAAGTGTTTGCCGGTTACCACGCAACCCGCTCTGTGGGTCCATCATCTCACTCAAGTCTCTCGGTGGCAAGATGGACTGCCAGCCAGGCTCACTTCTGAGGGACAGGTAGCTGAGGCTTGAGCCCAGGCCTTCCTCAGTCCCTCCTCATGGCATTCCAGATGGGGAGGGTAGCAGCCACACCTGTGTCGTGTACCTGTTAGTGTTCTGTTCCTTCTCCCCCGTGACAGGTTGTAGCGAGGTTCGGTCCTCTGCCTGGCTCTCCTGCGGTGAGTGATACACGGCCATGTGTGGAGGTCACACGTGGCCAACGCTGGGTGCGGCTCTGCTCCTTGTGGCCTCTGCCTATTGGCTGCACTTAACGAGAGCACTGGATGCCAGAGAGAGGAGTCCTGCCTTTGAGCCAAGGACATCAGGCTTTCTTACGATCTTCTTGAAGTGGCTATTGAACATGTCTTCTTAGCATGCAGAGGAAAACACCAACACTTGGAGGCAGGATCGCGGCGGGCACAGATGTCAGAAGCCCCTGCAGAACTCCCGAAAATATACAGGCTCCGAGAGACTGGGTGCAAGGACGACGGCGGATAGGCACAGAACAAGCTGCTCCTCAAAGCCAGAATTGAGAAGCTCTGTTGGAGGCAGAGATGGCAAACTCCTGGCTTGCAGGACAGATAAAATGCAGCCTCCTGGAAAGACCCAGCCACACTGAGTTACTTCTGGAAGCACTAACTACAGGAAGCGGCGTGGGCCTTGCCGGGCTCATGAGGCCCCTCCAGTGTCTCCCTCGCCTTCTCGCACAGGTTTCGGGGACATTTTGAGTTGGTGAACTCTGATTAGAGGAGATGACAGTGTTTGTGTCTGTCGGCGCCAATGCCAGCACCCGGAACAGGACAGGGTAGGATGGTCCCAACGCTTGCGTCCTTCCTGCACACAGGTGGCATTGCCTGGCTTTGCAGAGCTGTTGAGAGGCTCGGGTTTGTCTCTCCCTGCTCTGCCACTGTCTGTCATTTGTCAGCTCCTGTCACACACACTGTGAGAACCATCGAGACATGGAATGGGGCCCCAGCTCCAGGTTGAACGCCCTGCCTGGCAGAGTTCACAGACCACCTGTCCTTTATGCCCCAGAGGAGACCGTCAAAATGCAGGTGCCTGGCCTCCACTGGAGACCTAGGGAATCTCTGGGGCGGGGTCTGGGAGTGTGCACTCTGGAAAGAGTGTGTCGGGGCTAATCGAGCCTTTGGACAAATCAGCTTCCTGAAAGCAGGTGACCCAGGGAGGCTTCACTCTCTGCCCCTCTCTCCCATCACCCCCTGGGACTCTGGGCACCTGGGGAGGGGAGGTGGCCTTCTATCAGAGCCCATCTCCTGTCACTTTCAGGGCCAGTTCATTAGTCCTTTATTATTCCCATTCTCCTGTTTATCATTATTAATGATCACGCTCCACAGGCCAGGGTGCTGACAGCTCTCACTGGCCCATTCTTTCTGTCCGTCCTAACCCTGCCTGCTTATCTAGCATTGACCTGATCTTTTCTGATTTAATTAAGAAGTGCTGGTCAGCCCACCGCTCCCAGGTGGAGAGGGGAATAGCATCTCTCCTGCTAGGCCTTGGCGTGATGGTCCTATAGTCTGGGCATCCACCTCCCAAAGGGGTATGGGCACAGGGCAATGAGTCCCAGTCTGGGCTACCTAGTGAGATGCTAGTCAAAAAAAAAAAAAAAAAAAAGGCTAAGATTCTTAAGACTGGAATCACAGAACATGAAATCAAGGCTGGTCCCTTCTGTGTGGGGCTCTAGCACCCTATACAGGCCAAATGCCAACAAGTGGACTTCGGGGTGAGAGTTGGGCAATAGCAAGAGAGACACCCAGCCTAGACTATCGGCTTGGCAGCTTGTCCCTCCTGCAGACCCCAGGGTGATGGGCACATCCATTTCTAATGCCACCTGAGACAAAATGGGAGGCCAGAGGCCCAGAGTCATCATTCAGAGGCTTCTGGGAGAAGTGCCACAAATCGGCGGGCATGATTGACTAGATCCCCAAAAGCAGTTGCTGGCACAGCCTAGGGACGGGCCCCATTCGGGCATTCACCGGAAGTCCCCCACCTTCAGGGTAGCATCAGAAGTTGCGTGGACACTCACTTCCTGCTTCTCCCGTTTACTGTGCATCCCTTCTGCCCTGAGCCCTGTACCAAACTCTCTAATAGACGGATTCCTCCTTGCAGCGACTCTACGAGGCGTGTGCGTTCTTGCCTCCCTGCTACGGATGAGGAAACCAAAGTAGAGAGAGGTCTAGTAGCTTGTCCAGTCTCTAGTGAATGAGAAAACCAGACGTGTCTGGGGCTAGGAAACGCCCGCCGCTGCTGCCGCCACCACCGCTGCTTCCACGGGGCTCTGGATACAAAAGAACCAGGAGTCCTGGGGGAGGGGCTGGTGCAGGTGGGCACAGCGGATGGAGCGGGGTGCATGTGCACCTGGGTATCGCAGCAAAATGCACAGATACCCAGCGCCAGCCAAAGATGGAAGCGTTCGTAGCAATTAAAATGTTTTGCCTCGGAGCTGTTTAGAGCTTTGGTGTGTGTGTGTGGAGTTTTCTGACTTCAAGGTGTTGACGGGCCCTCTAAATGGTTTTGTGTTTTTAATTGCAGCAAATGATGGCGGGACCATTAGCTTTCGCCTCTCCGCGGCTGTCTCTGAACCCTTCCATCCTCCTCCTTCTATTTATTCTGTTTAATTCAGTCAGGTAGCTCCGGGGCAATGGAGATCAATACTTCCCTTTGATAGCACAGAGTCAGGTTTGAAACCTAGAGATAAAACTGACACATTTTGTATAAATTTAATTAAAAATGCACCTTTAGTGGCTTGTTGCGGGCACAAAGCCCAGTGTCTATCTCTCTATCTGCCTCTCTCCCTTTCTCTCTGCCTCTCCCCTGGTCTCCCTCTCCTGCTCTTTATTTTCTTGTTCCTAACAGGGAGATCTCAGACTCTACCTTACCCCCAGAGTCTCAGACTGGAAACTTCTGTGCTGAGGGATGGTGAAGGAAGCCTAAGGAATCCTAAACAGAGCAGCCGGGGCCCCTTTTTTTCTCCAGGGTCGGCTGGGGAGCAGGGCTGAGGGACTGGGTTTGCTTTTCTGTTTAAACCCTTCTTTGGAGGCCACAGCCTATAGGCTCCGGGACCCGTCTGGGCTGGAGCCCCCGGCTCCTGCCTGGAGGTCTTTTCTCGAGGTGTGTGTGTGACAGAGTCCAGGAGGTGCCGCCGTGTGTGCCCCTCTTCCTGGGAACCCCAGGGCTGGTGCACACATTTGTCTTGTGTTTTCTAATCACTCCTTCCCGCCTTCCCTCTGCCTCTCCCTGTCCAGCTCCACTCAATCCCGTTCGGCTTTTCCTCATTTTTCACTTGAGTGGGTTTCCTATCCCCGACTCTGCTCTGGCCTCTCTCTGCTCAACACCAATAAAACACACTCAACACAGGTAGAACAAGGTGCCCGGGGTTGGCTTGACAAATGGCTTACCCGGCCCTGGCTAAGCGGGGCTGTAAATCGCCCTTCGTGCTAGCCCATCTGGGCCTGGGCCTGTTGCCCATAGTCCCTTGGTGGGGCCTCTGACTCTGAATCTGGGCGGCCTCAAGAACCCTCCTTGGGGATCCTGGATACCTGAAGGGAACAGGGTGGCGGGGGTGAACGGCAGAGCCATCGGTACCTATGGCTTTTGCTTGCTTGTATCCATGAATTTGGTGGCTGGAACTCCAGCAGCTGGCATTTATGGCACACCTACTGTGTGCCAGGCACGGTGCTGAGGCTTGGCACTGAGTTTAACTGAGTAGTCACAGCATCCCTATGAGGTCAAAATCCAAGTGCCTCCATGTCACCGATGATGGCCCCGATGAAGGCTCAACAAGGTCATGTCCTTGCTCAAAGTCAGCTGCCCCGAGAGCAGAGTAGGACAGACAGACAGTACCCTCCCACCCTGGGGCTATAAAGCCTGAGTTTTCCACTTCCCAGGTGGGCGACACCAGCCTGGACACGAGAAGGAAGATGTTAATAATTCAGTGCTATGGAGACCAGGTCCTTGGGGAAAGCTGGCAGGTATGTTTATACCGGCTTCCTTCCTAGATCCCTGAAGCACCTCCCGTCATGCCCCACAGCCCAAGGACAAGGTAGAGATCACGTGACTCTGCCTCCCCACAGCCTGTGTTCCTGGGCTCTGTGGAGTAGCCACCAAGGTGCCATCCCCTAGATCTTTCTGTGGATGTGGATCTGGGGGACTCTGGTTACCAACTCTTTGCCAGCATCCTGTCCCTCGGTGATGCAGCGAGTGTGGCGCTTTGATGGCGACAAGTGCAAGTTCAGACTGGAGAGGCGGACACCATGAGTCAGAGCCCCTGACTTCCTCCCCCTGCCTCCTTCCTCACTGGCAATTACAAACACCAGCCGCTTTGTGTGGGAAATGGCCGAGATAATTGAAACGGAATTCGGAATCAGGGCCCTGCAGGCAACCCTTGTTGAAAGAAGAAATAAAGATCGTTTGGGTCACGTCTTTTGTAATTTGCGTTTAATAATCGTACCGGGAGGGATACACAAAGCCAGCTCCCAACCTGCCAGCCACCCTGCCCGTCTGCTGGGGAGGGGAGAAGCAGAGCCTGGCAGAGGCAGCCGAGGAGGTGAGGAGGGGCTGGGGGAGGCTCTGTGAAGAGAAAGTTTGCTCCACACTGGGCCAGCTGGGACACCTGAGCTGCCAGCTAGAAGATGGCTTTGTGGAAAACCTTCCCTGTTGGGTGGTCTCGCCTCCGATATACACTGCACCCCCGACTCAACTCCACTGTGCTCCATGTGGACTAAGTGACTGCATGAGCAGCAGGAGCCCCTTGGAGGCGGGCAGCCTGGGACGACTGCAGGCTGTATGGCTTTCTCTTTGGGTCTGAAGATTGGGACGCTGTACCTGTCACTCACACCAGCTGAGGAGTGGGGCAGGAGGCTGCCCATCAGTGTGGTAGATGGTGAGATGTAGCACAACTCCCTGCCTGTGGGTCTGTGGTCCTTCAAAGGCATCTGGTGCCTGGCATGGGGGCACACACCTGTAATTCCAGCACCAGAACTCCAGTCTGAGCTAGGAGGATCGCCCTGACTTGGAGGCCAGGGATGTCGAAATAGTGAGTTCAAGGTCAGGCTGGGCTACATATAGCAAGACTCTGTCTCTGAAAACCAAACCAAACTGAGACAAAGGTGAGCTCCGGGTATCCCAAAGCAATCTTTCATCCTCTAAAATTACTTATACTTTGTGTCCTTAAAGAGTATGTGGGAATGAGGATGTTCAGGGCTCCCCGAATTATATATATATAATCATCAAGGTGGGCTTCAGTCAGCTGTGAGAAGCCCAGGCTTGGAGTGGATCCATGGAGTCATGGGCTGAACTGTGTTCCCTCAGAATTCCCATGTTGAAGGCGCAAGCGCCCCCATACCTGAATGTTACTGAGGATACCTCTAACACCTCCAATAAGGTCACAGAGGTGGGCTACTCCATCTGAGCGCTTGTGCTTATAAGAGGAGGCAATTTAGGGACAAAAAGAGACACCGAGGGTGTATTGCCAAAGGAAAGGCCGTGTGAGGACACGGAGAGAAGACGGCCATCTGCAAGCCCAGACACAGGCCTCTGGAGAATTCAAAGCTGTCAACAGCTTGATCTTGAACTTCTGGCTTATAGACCTGTGAGAAAATAAGTTTCTGTTGCATAAGCAAAGCCATCTGTGGTACTTCATCAGGGCTGGGCAGGGAGAGGCTGGCCTGGGGTGGTCCTTGCCTGCGGGTCCCTTCCCTCCCTTGGAGAAATGTGCTCCTAAAGCACCAGATAGGCACTCCAGCTGCTTCCCTCCCTGGCCGGCTGGAGGAAAGGACCCTACAGGCTGGGTTTTGCCCATGCGTAGCCTCTCCAACACTCGAAGCGATCGTCACCAGGCTCTAGGCCTGGGTACTCAGTGGTGCCCAGTCTCCATCGCTTCCCTCCACTATCAAGATCCTTTCCCCAGGGCAGGCAAGACGGCCTGATGAGAAAAAAGACTTGTTACACAAGCCTAGCAAACGGATGTCAATCTCTGGAACTTACACACATAAAAAAGCTGGATGTGGTGGCATGTCAGTCATCTGAACACTCCTGAGGCAAGCCTGACGTTCCAGAAGAAACAGAGAGAACCTGCCTCAAAAAGGTGGAAGGAGAAAATTGACTCCCAAAAACTGACCTCTGACCTCCACAGGCGTGCGTGCGTGCGTGCGTGCGTGCGTGCGTGCGTGCGCGCGCTCGCATAAAGCATCAAGCGCTGTGGAGAGCAGGTAACAGGGATCAGAGTGGTTAAGGGCGTACTCACAGTTGCACAGCCCCAAAGTGGCAGAGCCGTCATTCAAACCCCAGGCTTCTATACCCCCTCCTGTTCAGGCAGCTCTTTCTAGGACAGAGGTTGGCAAAGGACACAGACAAGATCTGCCTTGCAGCATATTGTAATGTGGCCTCTGAAATGAGAAAGCATTTTACATCATTAAATGTGTAAAGGAAGACTAAAAAGAAAAGCAACGCTTCATGACCAGTGAGCGTTATATGAAGTAAATGTCAGTGGTCCAGTGTTTGTGCATGGCTGTGTTGGCACACGCCCATGCTCTTTGGTTACTCACTGTCCATCTGCTTTCCTGCTGCAGTGGTGGAATGCAGTGTTGTAACAAGGACTGTGTGGTCCTTCATACCTCTGATGAACACTTTCTGGGTCCGTTCATTTCCCAACTCCTGCATCCAAAGCCTGTAGCTTGGGGATGGAAGAGATCTTAGACACCCCTTCTCTCCCACTTTCCAAATGAGCAGAGTAAGGCCTGTGGCTGCCCAAGGCTGCCCTTGGGCCCGGCCCCTGCTCAGCCCCCTCCTCTCCCCTGCCCGGCTCTGGGCAGTCTGCTGGGGATGAGAAGCAAGACCTCTTCGCTGTGTTCCATCTTTATCTGTGCCTGAGCCTCAAGGAGCATCCTTACTGTGTCTTCAGGCTTGGGAGCTCATGGCCCTCAGAACACCCAAGACTGGGGGTCCAGAGGGTCCATGTGATCACCTAGCTAATATGTTGATGGCACAGTTGAAACTCAGGGTTGCCTCATGGGGCTGTGTGCTGGATTTGAAACAGGTTCCCGTCCTGGTTCCGGATACATGGTGACTTTGGTTTGCTCATTCCGAAAATGGCAATCATCGCAGCATCTCCCCATTGGGCCTGGGTGAGAATTCAGTGAGCAAATGCTCTCATGGGTCTGGGATTGGTGCCTGCCTCAGTGTGTGCTGAATGCCATAAGATGATGATATTATTATTATATGAAATTTTATGCATTATATACTTTATACAATACATAGTTTTACCTTTGGATGGTGCTGAGCATGGAACCCAGGTCCTCAAACACACTAGGCAAGTGCCCCATCCCTGGGCAACACCCCTGGGCTGTGACTATTACTGGAAGTCTGCTCTTGCCAGCTTGATGTTCCAGAACTGGGCAGAAGCAGAGATTTCTACAGCCCTGCCTCACCTCTGAACCCCCTCCTTCAGGCTTTCACAGGCCCATCAGCTGCTGGAAAAGGCCCTGTCTCTTAGACTGGGATTCTGTGCCAAATTCTCGCCTCCAAAGCCTGTAACAGTAAGAAAGGTACTGGAGGGACCAGAAGGTCAAAGCCACAGGTTAAATACCCTCTGTCCTGGGTTTGGAGGTGCTAGGAAAATAATAAAAGATAAATGAAGAGCAAGTGAGGGGGCTGGGATCTCACAAAAATAACCCAGAGTCGTTGTCATCCCCCCCCCCCCACCACCCGCAAAAGCTGCAAAAGATGAGCTGTGTGACAGCCATTCCTGTGGATATTGGAGCTTGCAGGACAGCCCTGAAGACTGTTCGGGACAGTCCCCAAGATCAAAAGCAACATATGGGACAGCAGACTCCCTGTCAGGAGGGCTGACCAGGGATTTTTGCCTGAACATAAAGCAAACAAAAACAAAACAAAAAAAAGCCATGATTTCTTCAGATAGAGGGTGAATGTTTGAGTCCTTTTTACACACACACACACACACACACACACACACACACACACACACGCACACAAATGTGTGAGTCTTTCATAACAGTCCTCTCTCTCTCTCTCTCTCTCTCTCTCTCTCTCTCTCTCTCTCTCTCTCTCTCTCCTTGTGTATGTGTGTGTGTGTGTGTGTGTTTAGTGGCCTCAGGTGTCTTACCAGATGGATTAATGGAGAGAGAAACAGTGATAGAGATAGAAATAGAAAGATGTATGTATATATGTATGTATGTATGTATGTATGTATGTATGTATGTATGTATGTATGTATGTGTGTATGTATATATGTATGTATACGTGTATGTATGTATATGTGTGTATGTATGTATGTACATATGCATGTATATATGTATATATGTATGTGTATGTATATGTGTGTATGTGTATGTATGTATATGTGTATGTGTGTGTATGTATGTATAGATGTATGTATGTACATACATGTGTACGTATGTATATATGTACGTACATACTTATGTATGTATGTATATATGTATGTACGTATGTAAGGTTAATTTTGCAAACCCTATATAGGGTGGTAGGGACACGGGGAGTTCAACATTTTGCCAAAAAGCCCCAAAGACAGATCAGTCTGGACCAATGACTGCGGATAGTGAGTGGGCACACACCCGACAGACATTCTCATCCCTTCCTCTGTGCCCGCCCTGCTCCTGGCCCGTCCCCTGCTCCCCGCCTACCCCCCTCCCGTCTCACAGCCCTTCCCCATCTGCTGGTTGTACTGCTCCTTGCTCTGTAGTCCGCCCACGCCCACTCTGCGCCTTGGAGCAACGGGCTCTGGTTCCTTTGCCGATGAGGCAGAGCGGCTTGGAACGCGTATTTCCGAGAGGCAGACACCAGCTGGCTAGGGAGACATTTGCATATCCGACTGAGCCCCCCCAGAGCCAAGGTGGGGTTGGAAAGGAAAGACTGTAGCAGGACTGAGAGGGAGGGAGGGCTCTCGCCGGCTAGAGGTCAGTGGAACAGATTTCAGCTCGGAGAGACAGATGGTTAAAGCAGACAAAGAGGGCGGTCCCGACTGGCACCCAGGGGAAGCCGTCGTTGTCACGGCCCTCAAAGAGCCTGCTGTCTTCAGGGCACTCTGTGGTCCTCTAGCCTTCCGCGCCTCGTGATTCTGCGCTGTTGAGGCAGGAACCACTCAGGTCGTTTCTACTCTACAGATGAGGAAACCAAGGCTTGGACAAGTTAGATGCCTTGTTCCAAGTCCCAGGGCAGCTCATGCATGGAGGTTTGGGACCCTGAGTCTAGCTCTCTGTTCCTGCACTCGGAGCCAGTAAGGTCTGCCAGCTGCATTGGGTCACTCCTCACCCTGTCTACCCTCATGGGGTGTGTCTTAGTTAGGGTCTCTATTGCTGTGAAGAGACGCCTTGAACCACGGCAGCTCTTAGAAAGGAAAACACTTAACTGAAGCGGCGGCTTACAGTTTCAGAGGTTTAGTCCATTATCATCACGGCGGGACATGGCGGCGTGCAGGCAGACATGGTGCTGGAGAAGGAGCTGTTACCTGTTAATATACAGGCAACAGGATGTAGACCGTCTCACTGAACGTTGGCTTGAGCACACATGAGCCCTCAAAGCCCACCTCCACAGTGACACACTTCCTCCAATGAGACCACCCCTACTCCAACAAGGCCACACCTCCTAATAGTGCCGCTCTGTTTGGGGACCATTTTCTTTCAAACCTCCACAGGGTATCTGTCCCTCCAGTCACTGAAAATACCCCCTTCAAGGTTATCAGTGTCCCCCACCCCCATGCCAAGCCTAATAATAATGGTCACTTTCATGATCTCTCCTTCCTTGACCTCTCCCCAGAATTCCATCTAGATGACCCTTCTCCCCAGCAGCCTCCCTCCTGGTTTCCATGGCAACACCTCTGAGCCCGCCCCTTTCTCTATTCTCGGCTTCCCCTTTGGAAGTGGGGGGCTTTGGGCTTTGGCTCTCTAGGCCTAAGCCACCTCACCCATCTTGGCCTTTGAGATGACAGTCATCCTGGAGTGACAGCCTCAACTCTGGGCTTGAATCCCAGCTGTGCTACCTGGCAGTTGGGTGACCTTGGATGGCTTTTCCACATCTCCCTCTGGCTATCAATGAAACCCATGCTCCAAAGGGTGCTATGAGCATTGAGTAAGGTGTCACCTGTCTAGCTCAAAATGGGCACACAACAAAGTCGAGAAATCGTAACCAATATTCCAAGTACCTTTCCCACCCCAGGGCCTTTGCACTGGCTCACCCCACTATCTGGGATGTTCTTCCCTTTGTTTTCCTGAGGTAAGCTCTTTTTCATTCAGGTCTCTTGAGTCCCAGGGCTAAAGCAGTCCCCAGTCAGCCACTGTCACCGCAGGACACCGTTGTTACTGCGTGTTTCCTTGCTTGCTTTCCTTCAGTCCCCGACTTCCCAGATTCAAGTCACATCCTCAGGAGAGCAAGGGACTTGGGCCCCTCGTCTAGAAGGTCACCCATTGGCACCGGGTACTAATTCATCGTAGGAATGAAGCAGAGGATGGCTGCAGTCTCCAGCCTGGGCCTGGACTGTCAGTGGTGGCACGGTGGAGACACAGCTGGCTGTCGCCTACAGCGGCTTGAAGAGTTCTTTTCAGAAACTTCCAATCAGGCGAATCCAGGATTCCTGGCTTGGAGGAGGACGAGTTTCAGGATGAGATTAATGAGGCACAGTTGGAGTTTATTGGGAGACTTTAATAGAGAGCTTAAGCATAAGGGTTAAGAGAAAGAGAAAGGCTGAGGAAGAAAGACATACCCTAGGTTACCAGTGTGGGTTTCTCAAAGAAAATCCCCCTTCCTTATCTACACACACACACACACACACACACACACACACACACACACACACACACACACACACTCACACACACACACACTCATACACACACACACACACGTATGAACATATGATATATATACATACATATGATTTTGCTGATTATTGAAGTTACTATCTTCAAAGCATTACTAAAAAAATAGAATGAGCTCACCGGTGGTCCCTGAGGAGAACCTGACAGAATTACTATGGCTCAGGCAGAACCGTAGGTCACAAGAATGCAGAGGGCTAGGATGGCTTCATTGTCAATAAAGTTGATAGCCTTGTGAGCGTCACAGCAACGCCTGGGTGAGCAAGGAAGCGCTCCCCAAGGTCATCTGCAGTCAGCCTGGCTCATTGCCATGTGAACACAGGACAGGGATGCTCTCTCTGTGTTGGCAGTCTTCTCAGCAGATGTTGTCATCGCTGGAACCCTTGCCTCTCCGCTGGCCAGAGGCTTCCAGCACACTCCATGCTCAGGCACTTCTTCTCTACCCCCATGCCTTTTTATCCCACCGCTGGCCGAGATGCCTCCATCACTGCCATCCTCGAGGTCGGTGGTGGTGGAGGAAGAGTTTCCCACTTGGAAATCACCAGGCTATCCCTCGGTGTCTTCAAGCCCCAGCAATGCTGAGGGTCTCATCAACTCTCCTCAACTTCCTCCCCTAGCACAGCGGACACCACCACCCTTCCTCTGAGTGGTTCCTGTCATTCCAGGAGGGACAGCTTTAGGAAAGACTGGGAGTCGTAAATCACCATTCTGGACGATTGTGGGAATTAGAACCAGAGTTAAGTGTAGGCAGTGGTCACTTCTAGCTTCATGGAGGGGCTCAAGGCTGTATACATCCTAGCGGAGGGACAGGAGTGCAGGGGAAAGTGCCTAGTCACCCCCCAGGTCAGAATGTCTCCCAGACATCCTCCTCATCCTCTTGGGATCACAATGAGATTCCCAGAATGTGGTGGTTTGAATGGTAATGGCCCCCATAGGCTCACAGGGAGTGGCGTTATTAGGAGGTGTGGCCTTGTTGGAGTAGGTGTAGTTGTGTTGGAGGAAGTGTGTGACTGGGGGTGGACTTTGAGGTTCTAAGTGCTCAAGCCAGGCCCAGTGTCACTCTCTCTTTCAGCTGCCTCCTGATCGGGGTGTAGAACTCTCAGCCACTTCTCCAGCACCGTGTCTGCCTGCACGCGCCTTGCTTCCCACCATGATGACAATGGACTAAACCTCTGAACTGTAAGTCAGCCCAATTGAATGTTTTCCTTTATAAGAGTTGCTGTGGCCATGGTGTCTCCTCACAGCAACAGAAACCCTAAATAAAACACCACAAATTTCAGTCCCTAGGAATGAGAGGAAAGAAAGTCTTCCATGAACCCCCTCCCCCAAAGTCTCTCCCCCAATTCCCTCCTGGGGTTCCCCCTCTCTGGCCTGGCATTCATCTCCAGGGCAAGAACAATGGGTGAGCAGCCGAGGCATCTGTGCCTAGACAGTGCCAGCTGTCTTCCGAAGTGCAGCTCGAGGTGGAACCTGCTTGGCTTGTGAACTCAAGTGGACAGGGCCTGCGTATCAGATACTTTTCATGCTGCTGTGATAAAAACACTCTGACATGAATTTGGGTTTATGGTCCATCATGGTGAGGAAGTCGGGGTTGCAGGGGCCACATTTTGTTGGAAGTCAAACAGAGAGATAACTATTTGTGGTTAGTTTCCATATTAATCAGGGTTCTCTAGAGCAGCAGAACTTATAGAATGAATCTCTCTTTCTGTATATATATATATATAGAAAGGGGATTTATTAAAATGACTTACAGGTTATGGTCCAGCTAATCCAACAATGGCTATGAGCAGAAAGTCCGAGAATCCAGATGTTGTTCAGTCCATCGGGCTGAATGTCTCAGCTGGTCTTCAGTAGATGCTGGTATCCCAAAGAATCAGGCTCTAATGCCAGTAAAGGAATGGATGTGTTAGAAAGGAGAGAGCAAGCAGGTAGAGAAAAATGGAAAAGCTTCCATTTTTCCATGTCCTTATATAGGCTTCCAGCAGAAGGCATGGCCCAGATTAAGGTGTGTCTTCCCCTTCAAGATTTTAATTAAAGGCATGTGTTTTCTTGCCTCAAGATCCAGATCAAAGGTGTGTCTTCCTATGCAAAAGTCTGGACTAGAAGTGGATCCACCCATTTCAAACCAAGTATGGTAGTTTGAGAGTAATTGGTCCCCATAATCTCAAAGGGAGTGGCGCTACTAGGAAGTGTGGCTTTATTGGAGGAAGTGTGTCACTGTGGGTGTGGGCTTTGAGGTTTCCTATGCTCCGGATGTCACTCAGTGTCTCAGTTGACTTCCTGTTGCCTGCAAGATGTAGGACTCTCAGGTAATACTCCAGTACCACATCTGCCTACATGCCACCATGCTCCCCACCATGATGATAATGGACTGAACCCCTGAAACTATAAGTGAGCCCCCTCAATTAAATGTTTTCCTTATAAGAGTTGTCATGGTCATGGTACCTCTTCACAGCGATAAAAATCCCAAGACACCAAGCAAAAAAATGTCTGACAGGTGTGCTCTCTATTTCTGGATTGCAGTTCATTCCAGACATAGTCAAGTTGCCAACCAAGAATAGGCCTCACAGTTCCCTATTTTCTATTTTCATCCCAAGACCCCAGCTCACGAAATGGTACCACCTCCAATTAAGGTGAGTCTTCCCACCTCATCTAATCTAGATAATCCTTCCCGGGCATGCTGAGAAGGTTGTCTCCTAGGTAATCAAATTGACTGTGGTTAACCACTGCAGCCTGCAATCCCCACAGTTTCCTGGAGATTGGGTTGCAAACCATCCATCCATTGCCCATTCTGTTCAGCTGCTCAGATATAAGCCCTGGCTTTGATCTGCCCATCACCTGAAGGAAGTGGCTTCAGAGAATTGTCTAGAAGAAGAGGGGAGGAGAAGGGAATAAATTTTCTATGACTAGTATTTGCCCCAGTTGGAGCGGGGAGTAGAGGTAACGATCCCATCATTAGAAGCTTCCCATTTGAAGCTGGATGTTGTAAATAAGCCTGTGATAGGTGCTGACCCCCTCATTAGGCCTATTATATTCACTTTGACTATAAAGTTCTTCTATTGTGGAAGCTGAGGTGCATGGGAACATGATTCTGGAGCCCGTGGGAGAATCTGAGGTCATCCCTGTTCCCCCCCTTATTCCCAGAGCTGTGGGGCTCCGTAGAAACAAAAGGCAGGAGGCTGTGTGTGCGCTGGGTGACCCCTGAACATCCAGGCATCCTGCTCATGTACCCTGGATGGCCTGCCTCCTAGACAGGAGCTTCCAAGCAGCCCACGGAGGCAGACTGTTTTGGGAGCTCTTAGCTTCCTGGGAAATGCTGGTCCCCAGAGAAGGACCTTGCACAAAGGACAGGGTGGGCTTTAGACAGGACCCAATTTTTTGCTCCAGTCTTGGCTGCAACCTTCTCTAGCATTGCCTCTGCCTCCTCCTCCTCAATTCGCACATGGACACTTGGGAGATTCCAAGTGCCTTCAGAAGGGGGACCTGAGACTCCGGTCAGTTTAGTGTCCTGCTCACCCAGACAACTCAAAGCAAAGCCTGACCTTCTGGCCCCAGCTGAGTGCTCCCACCAGCCCTTCAGGTTGTTCTCCGACCCTGGTCTGGGTCCCACAGGTCACCTTACTGCCCCTCACCCGCCATTCCCTTGCTCCCACCAGGTCACGTCCCACCTCGTTTTGGTCTTACCCACTTTGGGTTTCTGAGTCGGCTCTCTCAGGGAGTCCATGACTGTAACGAATACCTGAGGCAGTCAACTTACCAAGAGCATAGGGTTGTTTGGGTCCTGGTTTCATAGGTTCTAGTCCACAGTTAGTTGGCCCTGTGGCTTTGAGGGCTGTGGTAGTGTACAGCATGTCCTGGCAGGTGCCTGTGGCAGAGGAAAATGCTCACTAACAACCAAAGAATGAAAGAGGGTCGTCTCCTAGTTCCCTTAAAGGCCCTGTGCCCAATAATCTAAAGGCTTCCCACTAGGCTGTCATTGTTTCAATCCATGAGACTTAGCTGCCATTTGTTACAGCAGCCCAGCCCAGCCTCACCTAACTAATACAGTGCTATCTACAGAGTTTCTCAACTTTGGGGTCCCAGGACCAATGGCCTTAAAATCATGTGGATTCCCAGGCCCTACCCCAGAGGTACTGAGTCAACGTGGTCAGGAGCGAACTCAAGAACTACCTAAGTAACTCCAGCATAAATCTCAGCCATGAAGGTCGTGGGACAGGCCTTAGCCCCATCGTCCTCTGCTTTTATCTGGAATACCACAGGAGACATACTCCATGGTCTATCCCGGCTTCTGAGGATGCTGCTGGGCTTAGTTAGCCTCTGAGCTGTTGTGTTCCCTTAGTTTACAGCCACAGCTCGCTACCTACCTTTCTCTTCAGCTTCTCATCCTTCCTTCCTTCCCTCTCCTTCCTCCCTCCCCAGCCGCTGCTGCTACCTAGAGAAGCTGCAGGTCCCATGGGCCTGCATGGGGGAAGGGCCCGCCGCCGAGAGGTCTTGGAGTGAGAGTCTTAGAAACCCTGCATGATGGATTGGAGGAGACGAGACCATTCCCCGCTGATGGCTGACGCGCCGCGGCGGTGACAGGCGGTAGTGTTTGTGCTCTGAACCTGCAATCTCAGTTAATGGGGAAGATTGAAGGATTCAGAACGAGAGTTGGGCTGCTACCACAGGCAGAGATGCAGCTGGCAGAAAGAGAGCAAGCAGCCCAGCTCTGAGGCTTCTTGAAGGAGGGAGGGGCTGTCCCTGGGCAGATGGAGAGCCAGGTTGGCCCTGTAGGCTCTCGGCTGCCCCTCAGCTCCCTATGGCTACATCAGGGGGCCCATGGGAGCCTCAGAGCGCAACAAGACAGGCTCCTCATGGACACTGTGGGCAGCCATCCTCTCTGTGCCCCCGTAAGGGATGTCCTGTACAGACATACACCCTGCAATGGCCCCAAGGAGCTACGTGGAAGGGATTCCTAGCACCCTGTTCTTGTCCTCTCTCAAGGGAGCTTTAGATGTCCTTCTGGGGCAGCCTGAAGGAGAAGGGACCAGAGAATCAGAATCAAAAGCTTAGAGAGAAGCTGCTTGTATCTCCCCCACCCCACCCCCTGCCCCATCACTTCCTTTTGGGTTTTGAAGCAAGGCTGTTCAGGAGCTGAGATCCTCACTGCCACCTCCTACCTGGGTGGCTCTATAACCAACTCCATGTCTTGGGGTCTCTGTCCCTTAATCTGTAAGAACTGCAGGAAAAACAAAAACGCCCTCCGCTTCCTGGAATGTTGTACCAGAAGAGACAGAGAGAAGTTGGCTAGTGACCCTTCCAGCACCTGTCAATCTCCCAGGAATGCAGTAATGTTGCAGATTCTGACTCAGGTGGCCTTGGGCGAGTCTGAGGTCCTACATTTCTCAAACTCACAGAGATCCTTCTGCCTCTGCCTCCCGAGTGCTGGGATTAAAGGTGTGGGCCACCACTGTCTGGCTGAGGTCCTACATTTCTAGCAAGCTCACGGTGATTCTGATGCCATGGGTCTAGGGATGATGATAGGTGGAGTTTTTTGTCAGGACCACTGGCTCCCAAATGACCACACAGAGACTTAATATTAATTATAAATGCTAGGTCAATAGCTTAGGCTTGTTACTAACCAGCTCTTACAACTTAAACTAACCCATATTTCTTATCCACGCTCTACCACATGGCAGTACCTTTTTTCAGCATGGCATGTTCATCCTGCTTCTCTCTGCACCTGCTGGCAACTCCATCCTCTTCTACCCCATGCTCTCTTTTTGTCCGAAAGTCCTGCCTAACCTTTTCCTGCCTAGCTATTGACCAGTCAGCTCTTTATTAACCAATGAGAGTAATACATATTCACAGTGTACAAAAAGATTATTCCAGGCAGTGGTGGTGCATGCCTTTAATCCCAGCACTCAGGAGGCAGAGTCACGTGGATCTCTGAATTTGAGGCCAGCCTGGTCTACAGAGTGAGTTCCAGGACAGGCACCAAAACTATACAGAGAAACCCTGTCTCAAAAAACCAAAAAAAAAAAAAAAAAAAAAAAGTTTATTTTGCTGGGGGTGGGGGGGGGTGGTGGCTCAGTGGAAGGCAGGGAGTGGAGACCTCAATGTCACCAGGGGCCGGCTGAGCTGCTGGAGGCCTGAATGAATCAGGAAGGAAGGACTACTAGAGACCTCTGTGTCTCTTTGTCTCAGTTTCTCTTAGGTCCTCACAAAACAACCTTCCCTCACTCTTATTAATTATCTCATTAATTTTTTTATGAGTAGGCAGAGGCAGAAGGATCTCTGTGAGTTTGAGAAATGTAGGACCTCAGACTCACCCAAGGCCACCTGAGTCAGAATCTGCAACATTACTGCATTCCTGGGAGATTGACAGGTGCTGGAAGGGTCACTAGCCAACTTCTCTCTGTCTCTTCTGGTACCACATTCCAGGAAGCGGAGGGCGTTTTTGTTTTTCCTTCAGTTCTTACAGATTAAGGGACAGAGACCCCAAGACATGGAGTTGGTTATAAACTCATAAAAAATTTTTATGGGATCCTGGCCCCAGTCCCAGTCTCACTAGCCCATGTTGTCCTCAAACTCATGGGCCTCCTGGCTCAGGATCTAGAGCAGCGGTTCTCAGCCTGTGGGTCCAATATCAGATATTTACATTACAATTCATCACAATAGCAAAAGTACAGTTATGAAGTAGCAATGAAATAATTTTATGGTTGGGGGTCAGCACAGCATGAGGAACTGCATTACAGGGTTGCAGCGTTAGGAAGGCTGAGAACCACGGCTGTAAAGTGTTGGGATTACTACCCTGCATCACCATGTTGGATTCCTTGCTTTTTAAGAGGATGTAGCACAAACCCTAATTAGTCTTATTAATAAAAAAAAAACCCAGAGTCAGATATTAGGGGGAAAGCTGAAAGATCAGAGAGGCAGAGCAGCCAGCCACCAGTTCTTATCTCTACGAAATCCTCAGCCTGAAAGGGCAAAGTGCTCCTGTCTCCTCCTGCCTTATATTCCTTTCTCACTGCCCAGCCATATCACCTCCTGTCTTAACCTCCCTACTGCTAGGATGAAAGGCATGAGATCCCAAATGCTGGGGTCAAAGGTGTGTGCCACCACTCCCTGGCCTTTATGGCTAACCAGTGGTTTAGCTCTGCACTCTGATCTTCAGGCAAGCTTTCTTTGTTAGCTCACAAACAAAATATCACCACAAGAGGAGACATTACTTAAGATCCTGTGTCTTGGGTCCCCTGCATGAGATAAGGATAGCACGATTATTTCAGCATTGTGACCAAGACAGGTAGGAAAGCTATTTGTCACATGGGATGAAAACAGACATAACTGTCTTTGAATATCTGTATGAATGTACTGTCCATGTAAGAACGTGTGCGTGTGCGTGTGCGTGTGTGTGTGTGTGTGTGTGTGTGTGTGTGTGTGTTTGCACATACATAAGTGTACGTTTGGGTGTGACTCCTCAGAGAGACTCTCACGGCTTTGCATGTTCCCCTGTAAGACCTGTAATCACCCACTCATTGCTTCATACAGTCCTTCAGCAGACTAAGTAACTGTATGATAAATTATAATTTTGTTAAATGCTGTGGTGCCGTCAGAGCATATCATGGGGTCACTTCACTGCCCATCATTTTATGAGGCCACAAGCCCATGAGATCTCTAGGGACCATGTCTTCCCAGTTCAAGGACATCAACACCTGCTCTTCCTGTGCTTGCCAGGCTACCGAGTGTGTGCTTAGGGCCTCAACCTTTACCCCCCAGACCACACTGCCCCTGTTTCTGCATATAGCCTGTTTCATCTACGTCACTGCGGTGTCTCCAGCCTCTGCAGGCCATATTTCTCTTGCTGCTTTTACACAGGAGGCATGCGGGAGTCCACCTGAGAGTGTCCAGGGGCAGATGTGTGCCCCTGGAGAGATGTGCATGAAATCCTGCGATGTGGGACAGTGTACTCTTGGGTTTGAGGTCTGGGCGATTGGGAGTCTTTCTGGGGGAGCTATGACTATCTCTCGGTGTGTGGCTGTGTCTGAGCTTGGTGGATCCTGGCCCCAGTCCCAGCCTGCCCTGGAAGCCCCCTGCGTTGTCCTGCCAGTAATTACAGCAGATAAACTGCTCTAGTTGAGGCCGCTGTCCCCGGCTGGCTGCCAGCCGCGGGGCCCCAGGCTGCGCCATGGGAGTCCATTCATTTTAATAAGAGGTACACCCTGTGTCATTAAGAGGAGTGTTTATTACTGTCGCCACGCACTGACAGCAACTTCCATCATCGTTAACCGGCAGATGGGGGGAGGGCAGGGGGGCTGCGCGCTGCAGCTTTTCAGGAGCGCAGGCCCAGCTGGTGAGGCTCCAGAGCTGGTCTCCCTCTTCCCTCCCTTACCCCGGGACTCCGTGACAACCTCTTCCTAAGCAGGAACAGAATTGTTGGAGCCTGGACCTGCTTGCAAGGTTGAGGGCCAGGAGACAACAGATGCTGGAGGGGGATTAAAATCCACCCAATGGTCCAGGATGTGAAAGAGGTCTTTTCTGGGTTGAGCTTGCTTCCCTAGGGTTAGGCAGGGGTGACCCTGTGGCCCACCTGCCTGATGCTTCCTGGGTTCACCAGGGGGAGGCCACACTCAGCTCTACCTGAAATGCCCCACCCCAGAAGCTGCCTGATTGTTCCTTAGAATCCCACAGCTTCCGCTGAGTCTAAAGTGGCCACACACTCACCCTAGCATGCCCCAATGCACTCCCAGGCATCCTTAGGTGAAGGTCCACAGCCCTCTCTGTCCAGTGATGGAAGCTCCGAGGTGAGGGCGGAGACGCTCTCATTCACTGCCCCATTATGCATTACTAAGAGCAGAACTTGCACCAGAAGGCATCCACAGATGTCAGTCATGGAGTAGATGAAGGCAGATGCCTGACTCCTTGTCCTTCCTTCTGTCTGTCCGTGAAATGACAAGAAGCTCCCTAGACTAAAGAACAGAGGTGTCCAGGTTTCTGACTTCTCAGAGTCTTAGGATTTTTTTCCATGGCGCCCCAAGTCTAAAGAAACACCAGCTATTATTTTTTGATATAGCTATTCCTACACAATGTAATTGTGCTTTCCTGGACAACGAATTGGCCATTTGGGGGGAGATAATGTAGTCTGTGAAGTGCCCACCATCCAAGAATGAGGACCTGTGTTCAATCTCTAGAAGTCACATAAAAATGCCAGGTGTGAAGCTGGGCATTGGTGGCAGGCACCTTTAATCCTAGCACTGGGGAGGCAGAGGCAAGAAGAAGATCTCTGTGAGTTCGAGGCCAGCCTGGTCTACAGAGTAAGTTCCAGGACAGGGCTGTTACACAGAGAAACCCTGTCTTGAAAAACCAAAAAAAAAAAAAAAAAAAAAAAAGCCAGATGTGACAGCAAGCATTTGTAATCCCGGAGGTGAGGATGCAGAGATGGTACATTCTGGCTGCTAGCTCGGTGGGTGGTGGGCCAGGGAGAGACCTTGCCTCAAAAAAACAAAGGTGGAAGCAGCTGAAGAACAATATAACAACACCCAAAACTGTACTCTGGCCTATACACACACATAGTCACCAACATACACATGAACACACACACACACACACACACACACACACACACACACACACATATACACGCAAAACCTGATATACATACACTAGAAAAAAAAGAAAAAAAAACAAACAAAACTTGGTGTAGGGGCTGGAGAGAAGTCTCAGCAGTTAAGAGCACTGGTTGCTCAGGTTTGGTTCCCAGAATCTGCATAGGGCCTCATAGAAGTCCATGAACTTACAGACTGCCTTTTTCACTGTCATGGTGTTCTACACAGTATTGCTTCTGACCAAGGAACTCACTTCGCAGCCAGGGATGTGACAGTGGGTCCATGATCATGGAATCCATTGGTCTTACCATGTTCCCTGCCATTCCAAAGCAGCTGGCCTGATAGAAAGATGGAATGACCACTTGAAGACAGTTACAGCACCATTTAGGTGGCTCGGATGGGGTTCTCTAGAAGGCAGTCTACCAGTATCCAATATATGGTACAGTTTCTCCCATAGTCAGGATCCACAGGGCTAGGAATTGGGGGTGGGGGGAGATAGTTCAACTCACTATCACCCCTAGTAGGAAAAGTTTTACTTCCTATTCCCATTACCTTAACCTGGAAGTTTTGGTTCTGGAGGCGTGAGTGCTCTAGCCTTGGAGACACAAAAACATTCCCTTGAACTGGAAGCTCAGACTTCCTCCTGGCCACTCCAGGCTTCTGATGCCCTTAAACCAACAGGCTGAGAAAGGAATAACAGTGTTAGGAGGGGTGATTGACCCAGACTACCAAGGGGAAATTGGATTGCTTCCACAATGGAGGTGAGAAAGATTATGTCTAGAGTTCAGGAAATCCTTTAGGGCATCTCTCGGTGCTACCGTGTCCTGTGACTAAAGTCAATGGGAAACTACAACAACCTAATCCAGGCAGGATGACAAAGGGACAGACCCTTTGGGAATGAAGGTGTGGGCCACTCCTCCAGGAAAAGAACCAAGACCTGCTGAGGTTCTGGCTGAGTGTGAAGGAAATACAGAATGGGTAGTAGAGGAAGGTAGTTATAAATACAAGCTAAGGCCACGTGACCAGACGCAAGATTATAATGGACATGAGTATTTATTTCTGTCACGTTTTGTTAAGAATATGTTTGTAGAGATATTTGTGTTTTCTTTCCTTAATTTCTTTATTATGTAATGAACATCAATTAAGAGAATGTCAGTGGTATTCCTATTTAAGCTTGAGCTACTAAAAGGATGTCCCTCAAGAGACATTGCCTCTTATTCTAAAATTTATAATGTGTTTGCAGTTGTAGGATGGATGGATAGTTATATCATGTTAGGCATAATTATGACCTGGTTAAATACATGAGTTTGTGACTGTATGTGGGACATTTATGTCATATTAGGTATAATTATGATCTTGTTATTGTTTGTATTTGGAAATTAAGGATGGCATAAGGAGATATGATGATGTGTCAGGTTAACAAGGGGTGGACTTGTGATGGCTATTCTTGGTTATTGACTTGACTACATCTAAAATTAACTAAAACCCAAGCAGTTGGTTACCCCTGTGAGGGATTTTTTTTTTCTTAACTAAATCATTTGAAGTGGAAAGACCCACTTTTTTTTTTTTTTTTTTTTTTTTTTTTTTTTTTTTTTGGTTTTTCGAGACAGGGTTTCTCTGTGTAGCTTTGCGCCTTTCCTGGAGCTCACTTGGTAGCCCAGGATGGCCTCGAACTCACAGAGATCCGCCTGCCTCTGCCTCCCGAGTGCTGGGATTAAAGGCGTGCGCCACCAACGCCCGGCGGAAAGACCCACTTTTAATCCAGATCATTTGTTGTGGGAAGATATACCTTTAATCCAAATCATTTGAGGAGGGAAGATCCCCCTTTAATCTGGGGCACAGCTTCTGTTGGTAGCCTGATATACAGACGTGGAGGAAGGAAGCTTGCTCCCTTTGCCTGTTTTCTCTTGCTCTCTCTGGAAAGTCTGTTCTTTCACTGGCATTAGAGCTTACTTCAGGATTCTATCAACCAGCTAAGCTGTCCATCCTCATGGATTTAACCACTGAACTCCTGAATCTTCCATTGGTAGACGACCATTGTTGGACTAGCTGGACGACAGTCAGTACGCCACTCTAATAAAGCCCTCTCTCTAGTTCATCATATCAGTTCTGTTCCTCCAGAGAACCCTGACGAATGCATGATCCCAATGCCCCCTTTAAAGACATGTGACCAGTGACCCACTCCTTGAAGGCTCTGCCATCTCACAGTAGTGTCACAGCTCTGGTGACTAAGCCCTCAGCACATGTCCTTGGGGAGACATGTCAGATTCAAACCATAGGAGGGTCTAGATCTCTCATCTGCATTCCAAATTGAGGCGTTTGAAGTCAGCAACCTAGGAAAACCAGCTTTCACTGGAAAGAATGGAGTAAGATCTCTCATTAAAACTCTAAGGCCAGCTGGTATTGGCACATGCCTTTAATGCCGGCACGCGGGAGGCAGAGCCAGGCAGGTTCTCTGTGAGTTCGAGGCCAGCCTGGTCTACAGAGTGAGATCCAGGACAGGCACCAAAACTTCACAGAGAAACCCTGTCTCAAACAAACAAACAAAAAACCTCTAAGCCCAAACTACCTTTTCCAGCATAATTGAAAAACATACAAAAAGAGTTGAAATGGAGATGCCCTCTATGGCTAGATAATGCCGCTCTTAGGGGCAGCAAGACAGAAACCAAGAATCCCCAGGCCAGACATGGAATACTTGCAGGGTCCTCTTGGTCAAGGAGACGACCTGAGAGGCCCCCAGGGTCACACAGGCTCTTGCCTTTATGTTCAGCTGCCCATCATCCCTAGACCAAGAAGACTTTATTACTAAAGACACCACACCCCATGGTTGCAGAGAACAGAAATCAAGCTAGCGTTGAGCTAGAAACCTCCTGCCTGCTGGCTGGCATTCAAAGTGGTGCTGAGAGGTACTCTGCAGGCCTCTGGAGGAGGAAGGCATGAGTGGTTGTACCCAGCAGTGAATGCCGTGAACCACACCACCAACCTGCCAGGCAAGTTGTGCTCACACCTGCAGGAGTGGTACAGCTGTTACCATGGGAACTAACCATTCTCTGGTTGGATTTGAGACTGAGCCCGTAAATTGGGGTCATCCTACACCTGGAGCAAGAAGCAAGAACCCCTATGCTTTGGGGGGGGGGTGTCATAAGTCCAATGAGGGAGATGACTGTTGTTATTTACCTAAGTAGACATCACATATAGCTGCCTTCTAAATACCTATATTTATGCCCTTACACAAAAAGCCACAAGACAACCCTAGTCAGAGAGGCTCCCATTTGTAGTAATGGTTGATCAGTGCAGACTCGTGGCTGTTTACGATTTTGAGAATACATGACAGATGAGGCCTCAACTCCGAACAAGTCATTTATACTATGCTCTTTAAGCTCGGGGAGCATTGTAGAGAAGGGCACAGAAAGAATGTAAGAGCCAAAAGGCAGGGAGACGGGCAGTGGAATCTCATCCTCCAGGCACAACAGAGCGGGTACAACCATCAGCTCCTAGCGGCCAGAATCACTCGCACTTGGTGGGGGCCGCACAAGACAGGCCCTCAACATTCTGTTATTGACAGGGGGTGGGGTGGGAGGAGCTCTGAGGGTCTAGCTGTTCCTGCTGAATGTTAGCAACTGCTAGACTGGGAGATAGGGAGCCATTGTCTTCAATTGTGTGCTCGATGGTGAACACGCTAACCTCCAATGGATACTTCCGTTCCCACGGCCACATAGACAGCCCTGGTCAAGTCCAGACAGACCCAAACTAACAGACAAACAGACAGAAAAACCAGAAACAGACAGAAAAAAAAACCATGAATATGGTAGAGGTCGGCAGGGAGAGGTGAGGCGGACAGGGGCAGCGGGAGTAAGAGCGATCAGAATGCATCACGTGCATGCATGAACCTGTCAAAAAACAAATGCAATTAATTCCTAAAAACCCTCTAATCTGCTAGGCAGCGATGGCACACGCCTTTAATCCCAGCCCTCGGGAGGCAGAGGCAGGTGGATCTCTGTGAGTTGGAGGCCAGCCTGGTCTACAGAGTGAGTTCCAGGACAGCCAGAGCTATACAGAGAAACCCTGTCTCACAAAACAAAAACAAACAAAAAACTCTCTAATTCACTTTGAGCTAAGAGCTCCCCTGCTGTCTGAAATGCGGAGCGTTTACCCACCAACCCCTCAGTTCCCCAGAGCTTTCTTGAGTGAAAGCAGCAGGAAATATTAGATAGAAGGATTTAGACTGTGGAGATAAACAGATAGAAAATACAGGATAGCCTGGAGAGAACCTGGAACCTTTTCCAACGGGCTCTGACTGCCTCTGCCCCAGGGTTTTTATAGAGATGCCAAGGGGTGAAGCAAAAGACCTCCCCCAGCACAGCCAAATGCAGACCATCTCAGACACCTGCACTCAGGCCTGTGGTCCAATCATCCTCTCCATGCAGACCTGCTGAGTAAAGCCAAGAGGAACCTGAAAACAGGCTCCCACACTGAAGAACGTCAAGTATTGCCTGGGTTTGGACTAGAAACTGCTTAACTACTATCTAGCTGTAAGGCCTTTCCTCTCTGGGTTTCTATTTCGTCTGGACCAAATGAAGGCATTCGACAAGCTGAACTCCAAGTTCCTCCCAGCACTCAGACCTCGGCACCATCAAGGTCGTGGGCACAATCCTTCTTTCTCATGGGGGCAGTCTCGTACACTGAGGACTGTTTAATCCTGGATTCTACCCCTCTAGAATCCTAGAGTCTAGGAGAAGGGATGTAGTTGGAGGAAGCGGACCACTTACAGGTGTGCCCTTGACGGAAGTAACTTCTTCCCTGCCCATGCCTCTCTCACCTTCCTAATCATGGTGAGGTGAGTGGCTTTGCTCACACCCACGCTTCCCACCACGATGCTCCTCTCATCACAACCCACCTTGAAGCTTATCTTCCCAGGCATTTTATCGCAGCAATGAAAAGGTGATCAACCTATCAAGGATTCTATAGAGGGCTTTGTTCGGTGGCCACTCGGCGGCCATTGCTAACCCACTTCTCCACGGCCACTTACCAGACAGCATTGATGCTCCTGTCCCCATCTTCCCCGTAGTCCGGGGTGACCGTGTGAACATCCTCTGGCTAATGATGTCTTTCTAGAGATGTAAAACCCTGCTTTTCCTTATGAAAGCATCGAGACAGATTCAGTGGTCCTGACCTTTTCCCCTCTCTGTGTCTCAAAGAAGACTGTGATAGCAGGAACAACAGCAGCAATTCTGTGTCTATGAGGCACAGGTCACGAGCTAAAGATAGCAGAACAGAAGCATAGAAAGCCTGTACCTTGATGGATGATTAAATGTCCAGATTGACCCTATGACCTCTGGCTTAGTATGCAGACTATATGCATCCTGACAGTTAAGCTATTGCTGCTGAGTGGTCGGTCACTTTTACCCGACTCACATATCTCTTTTTGGCAGGGAGGAGACAGGGTCTGTAGCCCAGGCTGGCCGCTAATTCCTATGTAGCTGAGTGTGACTTTGAACTTCCGATCCTCCTGCTTCCACACCCCATCTCCCCCAGTGCTAGGATTACAGGCCTGTATGCCTAACCTGTTTTCTATGGCGCTGAGTTTCCAATCCAGTGTTTCGCACATGCTAAGCAGCCAACTGAGCTCCACCCCAGCCCCCAGATATTCCTATCTACTGCTAGAAGCCAAGGCTAGACAAGAGACCCAGGGACAGACCCTGACTTTGAGGACTATTGATTTGGGCCTCAAGGGAATGGAATTTGCCCTTCTTATTAAGTTGTGACTTTGGCTCTAAACAGAGGGACAAATGCATGTTTTTCAGTAGGCAATGCCACACATTCATGATCGATTACATGAGATTGATGCTGGCTTATCCAGTGTGTGGCTTTGCAGCCTACAGAAAGACAGGAAGGGCCTGGGGCCCAGCACTGTTCACACTAGCCTCTTCTCTCTTTCCTGCCTCCTGACCCGTGAGGAGGAGGAAGCCTGGGACCCTGAATGTTTATAACCCTGCTCCTTTTTTTTTTTTTTTTTTTTTTTTTTTTGAGACAAGGTTTCTTTGTAGCTTTGGAGCCTTTCCTGGAACTCACTCAGTAGCCCAGGCTGGCCTCGAACTCACAGAAGTCTGCCTGCCTCTGCCTCCTGAGTGCTGGGATTAAAGGTGTGCATCACTGCCACCCTATCCCTGCTCCTTAATCAAGCCTAGCACAGTGAGTGTAGAGCTGGATAGAGGAATGTTGGTGAATAATACCACATGTTAAGTTCACATCTCTTGATCTATGTATGAGTCCTAGCTTGTTGAACAAATCCTTTCTTATCTTCAGTTCCACGTCTGGCCCTGTTCTAAGGACTTTATCAATACGGACTTTAAATCATCCTGACAATCTCACAAGACAGTGGCTATTCTTCTCACTAAGGAGGGCTCATCATTGGATCACCATAATCCTGCGTAAAGTGTCTGGTAGCTGACCATAAGACACTGCTCTCACAGGAAACACATGGCATAGAGTGCAAACTGCTTTCAAACTCACCATGTAGCTAAGGATGACCTTGAATTCTTAATACTCCCATCTGTACTTCCTGAGTGTTAGAATTCCTGCTATGTGTCATCATATCTGGCTTGTGAAAGAAACATTGTTTTGTTTTGTTTTTTCTAGTGTTAGGGATTGAACCCAGGCCCCCATGCTTGTTAAGGCAGCCACCCTACCAACATAGGGTATTGGTAGGGTCTAAGCTATAGCCCCAGTCCACGCTGGGCATTTTGGCCACAGGTAGAATGCTGTCATGTGCTACATCATTGCAAGGAGCTGGGATACGGCCTTGGAAGCCACCAAGCTCAAACTGAATAGAATTGCCTATGAAGCCATGTACCTCACTTTCTAGAAACTCTGTGGTGGCTCAAACCTCTAACCCCAGCACTTAAGAGGCAGAGGCAAGATGACTGCTGAGAATTCAAGTCTATCTTGAGCTACAGGGTGACCCCCCCAAAAGGAACATGGGTAACCGCCGGTTGTACGTGTTGGGGAGTCATGGGTGTGTGGTTGTTGGTAGCCTCAGAGCGCCAGAGCTGCGATGGAGCTGCCTAATACCAAGAGAACCTTGTTTCTGTGAGGACCTGGGTACCCAGGGCTGGGTGGCCAGGGGCTCATTCTTCTCAGTTGATAACACATCCTTTAAACCAGACCTTACCCTAGAGCATCCTTTAAACCAGACCTCACCCTAGAGCATCCTTTAAACCAGACCTCACCCTAGAGCATCCTTTAAACCAGACCTCACACTAGAGCGTGACAAGAGAGCCTCCAGGCCAGGGCAATTGCAACGGTAATGGTTATTTGGATCCAGCCTCTGCTCTTCTTTGCGTTGGAAACAGTTCCGTGTCTTCCTTGGGGAGCCACTCTACCTTTATTTCCATGGGAAGATGTGATCATGAGGAATGTCCAACCCCATAGCTGTATGAGGCAGGCTGGCCATTGAGAGACTTTGTCTTTCTAGCCACAGGAATTGGTTCAGAAGTAGATACATGACCCAAAGCAGATCAAAGAGAGGTCTGCTATTGCGTTTGTACTGGTCAAGGGGAGCTATCAACTTACTACTTTAAATTATTATTATTATTATTATTATTATTTATTATTATTTGTGTGTGTGCATGCACAATGTGAGTAATGGGGGACATATATGCATGGCTCACGTGCGGAGGTAAGAGGACAAACTTTGTGGAACCAGTTTTCTCTTCCATGGGTTTTAGAGATCAAACTCAGGCATCAGGTTTGTGTTTTTAGGTGTCAAGGCTTTTATTCACTGAGCCATGCTAAGGGCTTGTAGTGATATATTGTGCACCCCAGTAAAACTTATCTGGGGATTGGAGGACAGAGCCAGCCACTAGATTAGACATCGAGGCCAGACCATGGTGGCACACACTCTTAGTCCTGCCACTGGGGAGGCAGCGATCCATCTGGATCTCAGTGAGCTCAAGGCCACACTGGAAACAGAGCCAGGCAGTGGTGGCACATACCTTTAACCCCAGTACTGGGAAGAACACACGCCTTTAATCCCAGGAAGTGATGTCTGGGCAGAGAAAGATATATAAGGCGTGAGGAAACAGGAACTCACGGTCTTGAGACTGAGGATTTCCTAGAGGTAAGAGCTTGTGGCTGGCTTGTTCTGCTTCTCTGATCTTCCAGTTTTCACCCCAATATCTTGCTAACCTTTTAAGATTTGTGTTACAAGGGCTTACTACTTTTGTTGAGTGGGTGGGACTTACACCAAGTCTACTTTGGATGTGTTGACTGATAACAGGATCCACGTACAAAGAGCCAAGAAATGGGGACAGGTTTCCCAAGAATGCTCTTTGAACATTTGGAAGCCATAGTTCCTAAGTCTGGAATTTTAGTTTCATGAGCCAATACACACACTTGAACTGAGTCTTAGTTTTTTTTTTAATGACTCTAGCCAGCATGTCAACTGACAAAAGAGTCCCAGATTCTCAGGGTGTAATGTCTCCTGCATGAGAGTGAGAGTCCCCCATGAAGATCCTGAGATCAGAAGGGTGGATGATAGTGGTGAGGGAACCCACAGTGGCCTCCTGGAATGTGAGAAAGAGAGTCCTGAAGGGCAAGGGGCTGTGGCATTTCATCTATCTTGTCCTGGACTTGGTTCATAGGATAGAGAAGTGGACCAAAATGCCTCAATCCTGGTACATAGTCTTTCCAGCTGGAATGTATAATTGGATGTGGTTGAGGCAAAGATTCAACAGAATGGCCAAGCCTGGCTTGCAGGGGCTTCTTCAGAGTCATGTTCCCTGCGGAGAAGGGAGGTGATGTGAATGACAGATCCAGGAGGGGCTAAGATGGAGTGCCACCATGGAACACGGATTACAGAAAACCTACCCTGTCCGAAGACCTGAAAATCTGAATCTGATGAACTCAATGCAACCAAATAAAAGATGTAAAAAAAGACAGCAAATGTGATGTCATGAGCTATGAGTCCCCATTAGTCACCAGGGAGCAACACTTGAGTGTAGCTAGAGTTTCCCTGCCTGGCCCACAGTCAGGACAAATCTTTGTCACCCGCCAGTCCCACAGCCGCTCAGACCCAACCAAGTAAACACAGAGACTTATATTGCTTACAAACTGTATGGCCGTGGCAGGCTTCTTGTTAACTGTTCTTACATCTTAAAGTAACGCATTTCTACAAATCTATACCTTGCCACGCGGCTCGTGGCTTACCAGCATCTTCACATGCTGCTTGTCCTGGCAGTGGCTGGCGGCGTCTCCTTCTGCCTTCCTGTTCTTTTATTTCTCCTCTGTTAGTCCCGCCTATACTTCCTGCCTAGCCACGACCAATCAGGTTTTATTTATTGACCAATCAGAGCAACTTGACATACAGACCATCCCCCAGTACAGCCAAGTGCAGACCATCTCAGACACCTGCACTCAGGCCCATGGTCCTAATCATCCTCTATGCAAACCTGCTGGGTAACGCCACAAGGAACCCAAGAAGGGCTCCCACAGGACATACATTAACATCCCACAGCACTTGAGGAACAGATAAGAAGGGCTTGGAAGCCAGCTGGTGTCTTAGAAGTGGATGTATTTCTAAATCATCAACTCAGGGGACATGGCTGCCCAGATCAGAGTGTCCATTCCTTCTCAGATGCTCTAGAGGGACCAGGGCTTTATCTAACAGGAGAGGCTTGGAAAAGGACTGGATATGTGCCACACACCTATGACATCATCCCCAGCAGTGTCCTCTGTCCAGGTGGCCTGTAGCCATGCAGGAAGCACCATGCCAAGTTCTCTCTAGAGAGCCTACAAAGCTCCAGGTACAGTGATGCTCCTGCCTGAAGCCCACCTTTAAAAAGCTCCTCAGAGAGCCCCATCCAGGAGGGACTAAGCCAGGCTCTCTTTACTTGAGGCGGGTCTTCCGCTTCCCGGCAATAGGAAAAGCCAGCATCTATATCCTGTTGCCGCCCCTATTCTGCCCTCCCTAGGGACACAGGGTGGATGTGACATTGGGCCTTGTGTGGAGACTGCCAGCTTTGGCAAGGTTGATTGGGACCCACATGTCAGCTGGGGCCACTTCCTCATCACCGTAACTCTACGCCAAATAACAAGACCACCGAAATCTGCCCCAGCAGGCCGGGGGAACACACTCCATTACTCTCTTTTATTCACCCGGGAGATTTATGTAGCCTATCTCCCTTCCCTTTGTCCACCTGCAAGGGCCTATAAGTCATGTCCCCAGGCTGACAGGTCACAGGGCCGGTGCTGCTGCTCTGTCAGAGTGAGTGATGCCAGGGGGTGATTAAAAGAGAGGAAGGGTGAGGGGTCAGCCGCAGACGGCATGATGGGAGTTTGGAATGTAATTATCACTCCTGTGACATACGGCTTGGTCATTCCCCCCCCTTCTCATAATAGATATACACACTTGGGTACAGCTCTCAGAGGGGAGGGGGTGGTGATGCAAGGAGGTGGCCTGAAGGACCTGTGGAAAGAGGCTTTGTACAATGGGCCTCCCAGGTAAGTGTGGAGGACCAGGCGCATCTTCAGCTCATGAGGAAGAGCGCCCTCCATACCCAGGAATTCTCTCAAGGGCCTTGGGACAAGGGAAACTAATTGTTGTCATTACTGTCGCTATCTCAAAGGACTCTATCAGGGAAGATATGGATGGGACACGCGCTTGCGGTAGTTAGATGGACTAGATGGCTCACGTGGTCACACGCCTCTTTCTCAGTTCCCATTCCCACCATGTACCTGGACCAGCCATGACTTGCAGTCAATACGGGGTTGTGTGAATGCTACGTCTGGATGTGACGGCGCCATAGGGTCCACTTTTGTTGTTTTAGGGTTCGGAACCACCATCTAAGGAAGTCTGTGTTCTTCTGTTGGAGACATCAAGTGAAGAGAAAGGCCCTGGAGGATGGATGGCTGTGGTGAGAGAGAGGAAGAGAGAGACTCGGATGTCTCAGGGCTCCAGCCTCTCTGCTTGATGGCTGAGCAAGAGGAAAAGGTCATTTTGCAGTCTTCAACCCAAACTGCAGGTAGACTCGGAGCAGAGATGAGCCATCCCAGCCGAGTTCTGCCCTGCTGACTCCAGGATCATAGAGTCATATGCAATAACATGATGACTGTTTTTAACCATGCTGTTTTGGAACAATTCTCTCACTGATCAACTCATCTCCTCCTTGGGTTCTTTTGCTCAGTTTGACATAGAAATCATGAAGAGTCAGGAACAGCATCCGAACGAAAGCTGTGTTGGGGCTTCTGTGTCCAAGCATGAGGGGAAACACACACAAGACAGTCTCTGGGCTGCTCTGGAGGAAGCTTGTGTAGTATGAGGCATTCACTTTCGATCCCATGGGGGCTTCTGCTGTTTCAATAAACACCATGACCCAAAGAACCATGGGGAGCAAAGGGGCTTATTTAGTCTTACACTTCAAGGTAAGAGGTCTTATCAGGAGAGGGAAGGCGGGGCAGGAACTCAAGCAGGACAGGAACCTGGAGGCAGGAACTATAGCAGAGGCCATGAGGAACACTGCTTACTGCCTTGCTCCCTGTGGCCTGCTCAGCCTGATTTCTCATACACCCCAGGACCACCTGCACGGGGGTGGCACTGCCCATAGTGAGCTGGGCCCACACATATCAGCCATCCATCAAGGAAATGTCCTACAGACTTGTGTACAGGCCAATCTGACCGGGGCATTTTCTCAATTGTGGCTCCCTCTCACAGAATCACGCTAGCTTGTGTCAAGTTGACACAAAACTAACGACCACACTGTTGCAGTCTTCGGAACAGTGGTAGCTGGGAAGTCCGCAGTCACCGTCCGCAAGAGTTCAAGGAAGCACGTGATATAAGCAGGAAAGACACGGCCTCAGTTTTTTTACCAAGGGACGGATGACTCTGTTTTGAATTTAATTTAACTTTATCACCTGTCCACAGCTGCCCTTGCAATACCACGGCCTCGTTCTTCCTCAGGGCAATATGAGCTTTGGGAAGAAAGAGCTGGGAAGCAGCCAAACTTGAACCCAGGGCAGGAAGATCGGAGGAGAGGGCCTCTGAGGCAGTCAGGGTTTTTACAAATGTCATTGTCTCTATCCTCAGGACCCTACTCCCAGGCCCCCTTCCCTGTGTGTGTGTGTGTGTGTGTGTGTGTGTGTGTGTGTGTGTGTGTGTGTCTATGTGTGTGTGTACGCGTCTGTGTCTATGTGTGTTTATGTGTGTGTGTGTCTGTGTGTGTGTGTGTGCATGTGTGTGTGTGTCTCCATTTGGAGATTAGAGGCCCACCTTAACCTCAGGTACCCATCTTGTCTTTTGAGACAGGATATCCTACTAATCCATAGATCCCAGATTAGGCTAGACTGACTGGCCAGCGAGGCTCAGGGATCTGCCTGTCTCTGCCTCCCCAGAGCTGGGATTAGCAGTGTGGGTTCTGGAAGTACAACCTGAGAAGAAGGGTGTCCAGGGAAGGAAACCCATGAGTTCCCAGAACAAGGTAGTGGTGTGTCCAGGGTGTGGACACAAAGCATTTGGGGTGTGAACCTGACGCCCGGTGAAGTTGAGGGAATGGTGATCCCTGGCCTCCAAAGCTGGATATCCTGTATCAGGCTGTAGTTGCTGCTGACAGAGGCCAGACCGTCTCTTTCTAAATGCCTTCAGAGGCACTGTTCACAGAGACTCCAAGAGGTGAATGCCTCCCCTTCCTCTCCCTTTCCCAGCATCAGTGTAGAGGGTTGTGGACAGATGGACTGCACAATCTGGATTCTCATCTGAGGTCTTCCCAGAATGGCTGTGTGACCTTGGATAAATATCTCAATCTCTTTGTGCCAACTCCTTTTATCATCAGATGAGATTAATTATAGCATTCACCACATTAAAATAAGTGTGAGGGTCAAATAACTCTATGTATATAAAGAATGTAAGGGCTGGAGAGGTGGCTCATAGGTTAATAGCACACACTGCTCTTGTAGAGGACCCGAGCTGGGTTCCCAGCACTCACATTAGGTCACCCACAACTGCCTATAACTCCCACTCCACGGAATTTGACATCCTCTTCTGGCCTCAGTGGGCACCTGCATTAATGTGCACATACCCACCCACCCCCAACACACAGGTAAAAATAAAATAAAGCCAGGTGTGGTGGCATACATTTTTAATCCCAGCACTTGGGAGGCAGAGGCTGGCAGATCTCTGTGAGCTCAAGACCAACCTGTTTTACACAGTTGCAGTGAGAACCTGTCTCAAAAAAACAAAACTAAAAAGCAATACAAAACCAAAAAAAAATTCCTGTACTTGTGGGGCTTCTAGTTATTACTGAGTAAAACAAAACAAAAAAAAATGTGATGGAACACACAAAAAGCCATTTATGCGAAAGTAAAACCACACCCCAAAATAATAACATATATTTCATTTAAATTTCTGTTCTATTTTATTTATCTATGTATTTATTTATTTATTTATTTACTTAGTGTCTGCACATATCTGTGTCATGGCACACACATGGAGGTCAGACAACATACAGGAGTTAGGTTTTTCCTCCCACCATGTGGGTTGCTGGGAGCAGACTCAGGTTGTCAGGCTAGGCAGCAGGTGCCTTTACCCACCGGGCCGTCTCACCAGCCCCCGGTAATGCGTATTTTTTTCTTTTGTTCTATGAATGACAGAGACTTCCTTTTCACGGTTCTAGAAGCTGAGAAGTCTGAGATCGAGGCACTGGCTGGTGCAGCATCTGGTGAGGCCCACTCTATGCTTTGTGGCTGGTGCCTCAGGCTGTGTTCTTGGGAGTATATTCTCTAAGAGCGCACAGATGTGTAGGTAGGTGTACCGAAAAAGAACTGAATGGTTAGACACCAAGTTGTTGCTAGTGGGAGAGTCAAGGAAGCCTGAAGATTACTCAAGCATTACTGATACACAATCAGGAAGAGTTTGTTTCCATATACTCTTTATAGACAAAGCGTGTGTGTGTGTGTGTGAGTGTGTGTGTGTGTGTGTGTGTGTGTGTGTGTGTGTGTGTGTGTTGTGCACATATTTGGGGTGGGGGGACACATGTACCTATGCATATGTGTAGAAGCCGTGGGAAGATGTCAGTGTGTTCCTTAATAGTCCTCTACTTGATTCCCTGGAGACAGGGTCTCTCACTGAACCTGTAGCTTATTGCTTTTCAGTGAGGCTGGTTGGTTGACCAGCAAGTCCTGGGGATCTTCTTGTCTCTGCTCTATCCTTGCAGCACTGGGGTTATAGGCATGACATGCTCAGCTCAGCTTTTTAGCTTTTTACATTTGTGTGTGTGTGTGTGTGTGTGTGTGTGTGTGTGTGTGTGTGTGTGTGTGCAGGTCAGAGAACAACTTGCTTCTTTTTGTCTACCAGGTGGATCCTAGGGATCCAACGCCGGTCATCAGACTTGCTGGCAAACTCCTTTCCTTGCTGAACCATCTCCCAGGTTCCAAGCTCAGCTTTTTATGTAGGTGCTGGGGGTGTAAACTTAGGTTCTCATCAAATGCTCTTATTTGCTGAGCCATATCCCCAGTCAATCAGAGAATATCCTTTTTGTGGTATAAACCTTGAGATTAGACAAATTTGATGTGTTAGTCTCTACCAGCTTCCAGAGCAAATCACTGTATGCCGGATGTCATAGACAACCCACAACCCACACTTTACCAGGTTTTGAAGGCTTGAGTAGTCCAAGGTCAAGGCACCAATAGACATAGTTCCAGACAAGGATCCTCTTCTGGGACCGCAAATGACTGCTTTCTTTCTGTGTTCTGGCTTAAGGAATATGTCCTTCTTTTTATAAGGACACTAATTACCACAAGGGCCCTTCCCACAGGACCTCATTTAATTCTAAATTCCTCAAGGACCCACCATGAGGTCCTATCATCAGGACTTTGGCTTGTGAACACAAGCATTCAGTCTGTAATATATGAGTTAGAATCCCAGTCATTACTGCATGACTTTGGCATGTTATCATTCTCTCTCCAACCCTGTTTACTCAATTATAAAAATGGGGTTCACACCCCTCACTTCAGAGAACTGTGGTGAGTTTTTAAAAACCTACAAATGTAAGTCCCAATTCCCTAGCAACTCAAACCCTGCTCTGTGTTTGAACCCAGACCCCTAATGGACCTCATCTTCTCTTTCTCATAATTCATGCATATGACTATCTGTACTTGAGCCTCAGATTAATGTGATGGAGCAAACAATAGTATAGATGTTCATGTCCTCCAAAGTCTCTAAAATACACCTTCGGTTGGACTTCTTTAGGATTTGGGTTTGTGTTGGGTGATTTTGGAAAGGGTTCAAGGAAGCTTTGCTCTAAGCTCTGTGTTGTCAGGAAGTGTCTAGTTCTCAAGTGATGTATATAATCAATTTTAAGAATAGATTGACAAGTTAAAGCTATAATTAAAGACGCAGCCATTATCCTATTAGCTAGTTGTGCTAAGGGCAATGTTTTTGAGATCTTGATGATACTTGATTCATCATGGTCACCAAGTGGCTTTGTCTGATTCTTGTGAAATTATTCACACCCCCCCAGGAAAGCACCAGGGAATCTCTGTGGGTGCCAGGCCAGTGCTGATGCCAGAAGCACCCTTTCTTCCTCATATAGGAACTTCTTTGAATCCAAACCAGGCATTTGTAAGGCCTTGGTCAATGACAAGAGAAGAATTGTTCTGTTCTGGTTTAGATGACTTTAGCCGAAGTAGCTCCCCGTCCTTCTTTCCTGGCTCTAACTAGCACCAACCCCAACACTTCAGGGCAACAGAGTACTCAAAAGGCAGGGATCTATGCACCTTGCAGATGGGCCAAGTCAGAAGTGGTGGGTACTTGGAGGCTGGAGGTAGAAAGAGAACTTTCCCTTACTGAGAAGTTGAAAGTCCTATTCTCAGCATAGTATGGAGCTGAGTCAAGGTGGGAGGTAGTGAAGAGTGTTCCCATGGAGAGACAATGGTCATGGAACCAATGCATGTTAGTGCTATGGAAGCCAACTGGAACAAGGGAGTTAGGGGCCATCTTTCACTGCAGAACTTTTTCTCAATGGGAGGCTGCGTAGAAGCTGGGCACACAGCAGTGATATGAATGGAGCTGTTGAAGATGAGTCAGATGAGATCACTACCCACTTCCCCCTCAACCTCAGGTCACTGCAGCTCACCTGGCCCAAACCCCAATTCCCACTCAACGGTTCAGTCTCCAGAAGTCTAGGAAAAGGCAGTTTTCCATCTAAGGCGCTCCCTCCCTTCCCCACCAACCTAGTTCTGATCTTCCATGGCTCTCTGGGCTTTGCTCATGTCTTGTGCGGGCCTCCAGATAAGATCTTTCTCAAAAGCCTCCACTCGACAGTGTGTGCTTGGGCATGTTATAGTCTAGAGCGCACAAAAAGGGCAGGTTCTGGAAAGGGCTCACACTGGCTCCCATCAGCTCACAACAGGGGCACCTCTCATCTCTTCCCAGCTCATGGTCAGTAATAGCAGCTTGGTACCCGGAAAGTCACGGTGGGAGAATTCATACCATAGAAACGGGCAAATGTTATACTTGGGGCTTCCTGCATGCCCTGTGAAGAGCCAGTTCAACCCTGACTGGCATATACTTGAGAGAGAGAGAGAGAGAGAGAGAGAGAGAGAGAGAGAGAGAGAGAGAGAGAGCTATCTGTCTTTCCCCACTACATTTTATAAAGCTAGACCCTCATCCATCTTTATCTTGCTCACCACCTAAGAATTAGTACTTGCATAAAATAAGAGAGTTTCTTTGGTACCAACCTAAGCGCGTACCATTCCATGACTGATCTAGGTTTATGCCCTGAGGGTTTGGGATGCTCATGGTGGTACCCACCCTTGGTGCCTCTGCATCCTAGAACGGTAAAGGCAGCATAGCTGCTCATCCCTGCTGGTACTTGGGAAACATCAGTGTAAAATCCTTCTGCACCTCTCCATCCCTGAGATAGCCTCAGCTGCTGTCTCCTCTCTGAGTGCTCCTCTGCAGAGCTCTTAGCTTTGCTGAATGGAGACTGAAGGCCATGCCCACATCTCCAGGAGGGCCAGGGGCTGCTTGGGAAGGACCATGATCCATCCATCTCGGTGTGAATAAGACTGTACTTTCAGTCATTTTGGGAGCAGCTAGAGGGAGAGAGGGTGTAGAGGAAAAGTAAACTGCCCCCACCGATAAGTCCTACACAGCCAAATCTAGGGTAAATGCAGAGAGGCCCCAGATATGTGTAATGGAAGATCCACCAGAGAGCCTGATCAGTCCTTCTCAATTCTACATCCCACTCATCTAAAGGACAGGAATCCTGGGCCCCCAAGTCGGGAGTCACTCAGCCAGTCTGGTTGTTCTTTGCCTATAATTTCCACAGAAGTACTTGTTCCTCATACCTGATTTTCTAGATTTTTCTGAGTCCTCCAGGCTGAAGGGAATTTGTTTATGGAAAATCTAGGTTTTCTTTCAACCAGAGTGTTCATATACAGACATCTCCTCGCCAGGGAGTGTTGTCGAGAGGGTGCTCAGATATGTCCTAGTCTTCATCCTTTGATATCTTGGGTGCATATGTAAAACGTCATGATCTGCACCCCTAAGAGCTGTGCATGGCAAAGAAACAGTAAAAGAAACAAAGGCAGAGCCATCTGCCAGTGTGTCTGCTTTTGGCTGGCGCGGGCACCAGTGTCAGGGACTGATGGGAATTGAGGGTGCTCAGAGGCTTGTAAAGCAAGAGAGAGGGCACGTGGAAGAGATGGAGAAGGAAAATGATCTGAGGCTTCCAGAGGAGGATAAGGACGATTGGGCCAGAGGAAAGTGTGGGACAATGAGGAAATGCTGTCCCCAGATGGGTGCTGGGGAGTCCAGCTGGAGCTCGGTGGGTGGGCGCGGCCGAATCCCTGTACTGTCCAGACACTGGGAGGAGGCGGGGCAGAGAGCTGGGGAGGAGGGGAAGACAGCGTGACTGTGTCTGATCTACAGTGACGAGTACCAATGTTAACTGTCACCTCTCATCTCCAAACTAAATCACACCTGGAATTGGAGCCACCGAGGAGCTGATAGAGTCAGCCTCGCCAAGGCGACAAGTCAATCAGCACGGAGATGCGCACTCGGAGACAGGCTCCACCAGGCCTGGCGCCTTCATTCATTCTGGGATTTACACTTGTCAAGCAGCCGCCTGGGGGTGGGCAGGAGGAGGGGTGCGCAGGAGGCTGGTCTCACTTCAGCTCCACTTAAAATGAGATGACTGGCGGCTTTTCCCCCAGGGCCCTCGCAGGCCGGGTCCCCTTACTCGGGATGGGGAAGGATTGGCAGGCTCCGAGTCAGCCTTATGGGATGCGCAAACAGCCTGCTGCATCCAGCAGCCTTCCCCATGTTTGGCAATTACAGAGTTCGAAGAAAATTCTATCCAGGGCAACAGGTCATGTTGCTGGAAGGGAGCAGTGAGGTTTGGTGGGCAAAGATGGATGGATTTATATGGACCTCTTCAGAGCCAATTTTAGCTGTGGTGGAATGATATGCAAAAAAAAAAGAAAAAAGAAAAAAAAAAGAAAAAAAAAAGACTTCCTTCCATTTATTTTTTGTTTGTTGAACAAATGCTATCCAGTTGCACTCTGTAGTGGGCCGGGGATTCTGCAGCACAGAGCTTCCACATCCTGAAAAGGAGCACTAACTGTGTTAAAAGGCCTGGGAGTGTAGCTTGGTTGGTAGAGTCCAATTGCTTAGCATGCCGCCCTGGGTTCAGCTCCCAGCAGTTTTGAAGTTCAAGGTCACCCAGGACTACACAGTGAGACTCTACCTAAAAATAGTGTCCAAACATCTCAAGCTAGGGTCTGCTACAGCCCTTGAGTTACTGAGTGAATCCAGAGCCAGCCCCCAACCCCATGGCTGACTACACCAGCTATAACCCCTCAGATTTATAAAAGAAAGGGCTTCTCACCTACCTATAAACATAACTGATACCTGTCATACCAAGGAAAGTACCTAGACATGTAAATGCCAAGTAGAGAGAAAGCCATCAAGAACCCTTCCTCGATTTTTTTTTTTCATCATGAAAGCAATAAAACTTCATCACAGAAAGTCTGGAGCAATGCAGGGAGAGAAAGTCACCTACATACAACATTAGAATTTTGATTGGCTCCCCTGTGGTCTTCTCTCTCTTGTCTAAAAAAAAAAAATCTTTGTTGTTGTTTTGTTTCATTTTGAGACAGGTTCTCACTATGTAATTCAGGCTGGCTCTGAATTCATGATCCTCCTGCCTCAGTCTTCCAAGTGTTGGAATTACAGATGTGCATTTCCTGTGCCTATCTATTTCTGCTATATCTTTTACATAGGATTTCTCAGACCCCCTTAGCTGAGAGTCTGTGTGTCATGCCGATGGATGTGGCGCTGGGTGGAAGCTTCATTTTCTCCCCTAACCCCCATTCACACTGGTCCCTGAGGACCAGGCTTCATTCTGCCTGGTGCCCAGCACAGACGTGGTGATACCGGCACCGGGAAGGCTGATCTCTTAATCCAGATCGGTGTAGTCATTTGGAACTGAAAGTAACTCTTTTTATGTTGCCTGCTTCTCCGCATTAACTTCTCTTTGATGTAATTTTTGCTTCCGATGCTCTCTCCCTTCATGGGTTAGATTAGTGTGAAATTGGCCTGGCTCCTCTGGAGACTGCAGTGTTAAGCTTCAAATATTTGGTCCTTATTGAAAATCCTTAACCTACATCAAGGGAGAAAAGTGGCTGTGTTACTTGGGAGCAAGTGCGTGCTGCAAGTGTGTGTGTGTGTGTGTGTGTGTGTGTGTGTGTGTGTGTGTGTGTGTGCAAGATTTGGCATCGTGTAAAAGGGAGAGAAGTGTGTGTTGGCTAGGGGGCAGGGGAAGTGAAGACTCTTCTCTATTTATTGACTTCTGGGACGATAATAATGAGTCTTAAGGAACTTGGAAACTTCAAAGGGAAGAAAGCTGGCTGGAGCTGTCCACCGGTGCTGGTGCTGAAGAAAGACAGGATTTTGTTGACTGTGCTCAGGGAAAGGGTGCAAGTACATCTTCCTGGTGGTTCCTGTGGAGTTAAAACTGCCATAGCGAATGTGCCACCTGTTTCAGAGATGACTTTGAAACACATGGTGGCCAGGAATCTGAATTGACTAACACCAGTGTGTGCTGTCAATACTCATACTCTGCTTTGGGTTACCATCTCACAAAGAGAAGTGGTAACTCAAACTCAGGCCAGACTGCTAGATGGAGGTACTCATCTCCAGGAGAGAGTCATTCAAGTGCAAGGCCCAAGGGAAGGTCCCCACTTTTAAGGAGGAACTGGGGAGCTTCCTGGAGTAAGTGATCCAGAGAGGTCCAGAAGGGAGAGCTCTCCAGGAAAGCAGCAGCTTATGTCCCCTGCCCCCAAATCCAAGTTGACATCTGAGAACATTCCTGCAGGACTGACCCCTGCCTCAGGCCAGCTACCCAGAATGGAGGCAATCATATGACCAGGGTGTTCAGGGGGAGCTGAAGACTCTCCGTTTCAAAGCAGATCAACTCCACATATTTTGTTTGCTCTGGCTATCAGCCAACCAACAAGTACTTCCTGTCCAACCTTCTCTGCTCCAGTGGCCTTGGCCCTTCATTGTCTGTCTGGCTTCTGCCTTGGTTTATTTTCTTCCCCACAGCACTCCTTTCTCTGATCTTAGTCTCCGTGACCTTCCCTTTTCTTGCCCTGGTCTCTGCCCTTCCCCTCACTCCCACTGGGTCCTTCCCCTCTCACTTACATCTTCATATCTGTCCGTGCTCGCTCCCCGCTTGGGTTCCAGTGCCCACTCCATGCCAGACCAGACCTCGGGGAAAGGGCCTTGGCCCAACTTTGGCTCAGCCTGTGCCTCCTTGGGCTTGGGCCCTCCTCTCCCCTTCCGGAGTCCGCAAATCACTCCTTCCAGTGTCAGCGGGCAAATTGGTTTATCCTCCCCCCAACCCGGCTTTCATTACCTTGCCGAAATGAAGCGATATCTCCTCGCGGAGGCTTCCAGTCCGTGCCGCCGCTGGCATAATAAATGAAGACAAAGTGCCGGCGGCAGAGACCATCTCCCCTCCGCACCACCAGCCGCTGCCAGCTTCATTATTCGCTTAAGTTGCCGGAGAGAATTACTTAACCCTGACCCGTGTATTAGGGGCCTGTATTAATGCCGCGACAGGCGCCTCTTACGGCAGAGAACAATTTATTAGCGCCGAAACAGGCTGCTTTTCTCTGTCATTTTTCCAATCTGAGCTTTGAACACACATCATTAAACTTGTCTGACTCTCTCCCCTTCTCCATCATTCCTTTCATTTTTTTAAACAGAAGCACCGTAGAGAATGGAGATTGTTCTGAAAATCTCCAAGCACCCCTCCCTCTCTTTCCTCTCCCCCTTTTCTTTTCTTCTTTTCCTCTTTCTTGGGCTCGCTCTCTCCTTCTGGATCCTTGTCTTGTTTTTAGAGTCAGAAGGTGTGGGGAGGGGACTTGGGGTTCCCAGAAAGGAATGGAATGAGTTTTCCTTTGGGGGTGGGGTCTGGGGGATGGGAAAGTCACAACCCCATCCCTTGAGCCATACACCACTATCTCCCCTTCAGATGCCTCTACGGCCCCGTTTTGTGCCTTCAGCAAAGCACCTACTTTGAAGTCAGGCTTGGGATGGATCCTGAGGACTAAAGGAGCTTGTAGTAAGGGAAGGCGGGGCGAGTTTCCTGTTTCCCACAGGGAACTTACCATGCAAGGATTGGAAGCATGCAGAATCACCAAGAGGTGGCTATGCTGGGCTTGAACACCCTGGGCCCAAGTGCAAAGGCTGCCATTGGCCTGGGGGGCTGGCTGGGGGGCCACACAGGCTACGTGCCTAGCTCTCCGAAACCAGGGCATGGTAGTGTCAGTCTCTAGTCCCGGTCATTGGCTCCCCATGTGACTTTGTGCTCCCTCGGGGCCTCCTCTGCCCTTTGAACTGGGAGATGCATAAGGCAGCTGTCCTCACTCAGTACGGAGAGTTTGAGAAGCAGTAGGGGAGGGTGGAGAGAGCGAGGCTAAGAAGGAGGAAACATGAGAATGTGTGAGCCTTTGTCAACCTTGGAGTTTGACTCCAATAGGCCCTCTGAGCTGGGCAAGAAATACACTCCCACTTCTCCTTCTGGAGAACTGAGGTATTTATCCATAAACTCCTGCCCACCCCCCCTCTAGCTAGCAGGGAGTAAACGCTCACATATTTCTCCCATGAGCTGTGTATGTGTGTGCACGCATGCATGCATGTGTATGTGTGTAGGGGTGCTGCCGCCGCCAAGCACAGTTCTCTTGGTCTCGGGGCCAAACTGGAAAGGTAAGTCCCCTGATTGAGGTATGATGGGATAGGATGGGTTAGGATGCGTTCACATGGCACTGGCCAGCACAATTCTGCAATGGGCAAAATCAGAGGTGGTCCAGAAGGGCAGCATCCATCCTTGTATCACTCCCATCTGTCTACTGTCCTCAGCATCCTCTCTCTCCAGTCTCCAGCACCCATTGCCTCTGGCAGGTCTCAGCTTTGCAGCCCCAGCCTGACCAAGGGGCAGAATTCTCAGGCCAGGAGAGACCTTGAACAATTGAGGCAGGATGGAAGTAGTAAGCAGGAACTGAGGGAATCGTCAAACCACACAGCACAGACACAACCGCATCATTTAAAAACACGTGCTGTCAGCCAAGCACATTGTGGCTGGGATGGGGGTGGGGACGTGGAGGGGGGGCAGACAATTTGTCCTGTAGACTTCCAGTTCAATGTCAGGGTGGGGTTCCTAGAGAGTATGCGACTTCTGTGAAGTTTCGTTCCCTTTTTTTCCATTCTTCACAACACTAGTTGATGTTTGGGGGACATTGGCCAGTGAAACCAGTGGAGAAGGAGTGAGGAGCTAAGCGCTCATCTAAGAGGCCAGTGGCCTTCCCCCAGCCCAGTCCCCCCAGACTCGCTGGGCCTGCGGATCCCCGCAACCCTCCCTCCCGCTTAGCTCAATGGCTCTGGAGGACTTCTCTAATCACCTCTGCTTCCCGCATTAATGAGCCTCTCATCTCACTGATGGCAATCAGGATATTTGCTTATGAAAGGGACACGGTGAATAACAGGATTGCTCCCCTCCACCTCCTTCCTTCCCCTCTCCCCCCCTCCCTTCCCCTCACCCTCCACACAATTCTCTCAATTAACGATAGGCAGAAATTAATTTTTCCCCTCGATCGAAACAATTGCCAAGAAGCGGATTGCCAGCGTGGCTTCAGATAGGGACCGCTCCCAGCAGAGAGCAGAGAAAAGGAGGGGAGATGCCGCCGATAAGCGGGCCCTATCTGCAGGCACAGGACAGAGTAATACAAATGTTATCCTTAGAAATGTACTTAAAGAGGATATGTTTATAATTCGGAGGGGATTTTCAGGGCCTCTGCTGTCCTCCCTCCCTCTCGGGGCACGCTGCTCCGCTCACTTCTGCAGGGCAGAACCCAGGGTTTGCTGGGAACCCTCCAGCTGCCTCGGTGAGGGGGTGGCCCAGGGTGAGAAGTGAGATCACATGACTCAGGTCCTGACCACGGACCAAGGGCCCAGGATAAGCCCCCGCTGCTCATGCTCATTTGGCCTAACTGTGGTGTGGGTTTCTAGGTGACAGCCTGTCTATCTGCCACCGTACCGCCCCTCCTGAACCTGCCTGTACGCTTGGTGTGCCCGCTTCCAGCCAGGTCTCTGACCAGGTAAAGAGGCAGAGGCCTGTGGTAAAGTTCACATCCTAGTGAACTGTCTTTAAGAACCAAGACGCAGCTGAAGAGCCTGGGTTCGAACCCCTGGCGCTACTGCTTAGCAGCGCTGAGAATGTAGGAAGTCGCTTACATTCTCTGTGGCTTTATTTCCTCACCTGTAGCATGGGGACAAAACTGCCTCCCTGGGTTGTGATAAAGATTAAATGAGGAATGGTGTGTGTCAGTCAGCTTTGCACCGCTGACCTGAAATAGCTGAGATCCAAATTTTATTCTGGTTTGTGGTTCTGGGGTTCAAGGCCAAGGTCCCTCAGACACATTGGTTTGGACCTCTGGACAGGACAGCCTATTATGGCAGGAAGGCCTACTACACATACTACAAGCCAGGAAAGAAGGGGAACAGGAAGTGGAGCCAGACTGGGGTGTGTGTAGGGGGTGGAGAGAGAGAGAGAGAGAGAGAGAGAGAGAGAGAGAGAGAGAGAGAGAACACCAGGATTTCATCTTTCAAGGTTCTACTCCGAATGATCTAAGTATGTCCCGTTAGGCCTCCCCTTCTAAAGCCAATAGTTCGGCCCTCAGGAGCAAGCCTCCCTCACATGAACCGTTGGAGGACATTACATTTCCAAACCATACCCGTTGGTGAATACTTAGAACAGCATGTGGAACATAGCAAGTGCTGCTCAAATGTTGGCTACAGAGAAGGTCTCCACAGTCAGGAGGCTGTGGACAAGTTCACTTATCAGTCGCCAGTGAAGTCCTGGGAAGGACGTGGGTACTTCACAGATCTGGTGTGTGTACTCTTGGAGTTGTAAACGGCCTTTACGATGCGTGGAATCCACACCTTATGAAAAGTGCCATGGGATTGCCATGGGAGGAAGTAGAGAAATGTAACCAGGACAATCAAGACTGGCCTCACGGAGGCGGTGGCCTCTCAGTGGGACTTTCTTTCTTTTATAAAGATTTATTTAGGTGTGTGAGTGTTTTGGCTTGCATGGATGTAAATGCACTGTGTGCATGTGTAGTGCTTGTGGGGGCCAGAAGAGGGCGCCGGGTCCCCGGAACCGGAACTAAGATGGTTATGAACCACCACCGCGGGTGCTGGGAATCCTACCCGGGAGCGCTCTTAATGGCTAAACCATCTGCCCAGCTCCATCCGCGGCACGCTGGAGAACGTGGCGAGTTTTTGTAATACAGGCTGGTGCAGGCTGCTGCTGGGTGAAGGGGGCGGGAAAACGAGGGGTCTAGCTGTAAGGCGCCAACAGGTCACCAGGAAAGCCGGAGACCTGGGTGGGCAGAGCAGCGAGCGAGTCCCTTCTGTGGTCTCCGGCGGGGTCCGATCCCCCCAACGCCGCCTGACTCCCTCCCTCCTCGCTGCACACCCAAGAAAGATTAACTTCTCTCGGTCGGAGAAGAAAGTTATCATTAGCCCAGAATTAAGAGAGTGATTAATGATGCACTCCTCCTCCTCCTCCCCGCCAGGTCTTATCTGGCGGTGGTGAGCCGGACAATGGGGCGAGCGAGGAGGGGACGGACTAGCCGAGGGGGGGAGAAAACGGAAAACAATAAATATTAAGTGCAAGAAGAAGAAAGGGAGCGGCCGCGCTTCCCACTTGTTACATTGAAGGCGCCTCTCCAGAGGGGGCCAGGCTCCAAATTGCTAATTAGCGCCTCTGAAAAGGCCTGGCTCTGATATGCGCGCGGCTGAAAGGCGGCGTTAATGAAGGCGCCGCCGAGCCCGCTTCCCTTTGACGGGCCCGCCGCCCTCCTCCAGCCCTGGGCCGCCGAACAATGCGGCGGGGAGAGCGGGCTCCCCCAGGCCTCGCTGGGACGGCCCGGGCAGCGGGCGAGCCATGTGGAGGGGGAGATAAGGCCGAGCGCAGGGAAGAGCTCCCTCCCAGGGGCCCAGGGAAAATTTGCAGTTATTATGAAGAAGATGAGACAGATTAAAAGCCCTTGTGTTCGCCGCTTTGCCCCTTTATTTAGTGGCTTCATCTTGGAGATGAAAGAAGTTGGAAATGACTTTCTCTGCTTTGCGCTCCAAGAAGCTTCATGGCACATTTCTTGACTTTATTCCCTCCTTTGTTTCTCTCTTCCTTGCTTTTAACCCCTGAGTGGCTTCTCCGTGTGGCCGTGGGTACTTGGGGTGCGGAAACAAGAGGGGCGTTCTCCATCGGCCCTGGGGGTCTGTGGCTTCGTTTTCAGAAGGCTTATGCCGTGGAAGGCTCAGAGAGGAGGATGGAAGAGGAGCGAGCGGTGTCCAAGGCTGGATCTTCCCTGGGCCTATCCACAGTAGGTACCACGGCACTAAGCTGAACGGCAGGACTCCAAGGCCACCGTTACCTGGGCTCAAACCCCAAGGCCTCCGAACATAACCTTGGCAGGGGTCCTTAATTTGTGGTACTTTACTTTCCTATCTGCGAAATAGGCATGATGTTATCTACTTTGTGGATGGGGAAATGGATCTCAGCACCGACCCTACCCCCGAGAGTTTGGGGTGTTACTGTTTTTCTTGAATGCCTCTCTGTGTATAGCCTTTCCCTGGTGAGTTCGGTCTTCATGACCTACCTGTTCTGGCCAAGGTGTCGCTTACGACCTTAATTCAAGCAGGGCTTAAAAACGCATTAAGTACAGAACATTCCTGCCTCCTCTCCTTGGTGTCTTTATGGTTGGAAGGACATCATGTAAGGACTGGCCTCTGGTCAGGAGAACACGGCTGTATCAGCTTGCTGGAGGTCTGTGGTAGACAGAGAAGGAGAGTCAAATTGTCCCACACAGCGATATCCCAGGTTAATACACAGTCTTCACCTAACTGTAGATATATTGGGTAAGCCCAGCCATGACCAGTCCAGCCCAGAAGGGTAGACTGTCCCTGACAGCATGGGGATCTGTGAGAGCTGCTGAATAAATGTTGTTTTAAATAATTAAGAAGTATTTTTTTTACATTTGTTTGTTTAACATGTGTGTGTGTGTGTGTGTGTGTGTGTGTGTGTGTGTGTGTGAGAGAGAGAGAGAGAGAGAGAGAGAGAGAGAGAGAGAGAGAGAGAGAGAGAGAGAATGTGAGAGCTTGTATGCCAGAGTGCACACAGGGGAATTCAGAGGGACCACCTGAGGGAGTCAGCTCTCTGCTCCTACTCAGTGGGTCTCAGGAATCGAACTCATGTTGCCAGGATTGGCAGCAAGTGCCTCTCTCTGCAGAGATATATTGGCTAACTCGCCAGCCCAGTCACTAAATCTAACTTGTTTTTTTTTCTTTTTAAACAGTAGCGCACAAAGCAGGAGTCACGGTCTCTCCACGCATATGTCTCATTACACGTCCTTCTCACTCATTTCCCTCTCCCAAGCAACTACCCTGGTTTTCCTTTACAACCTCGCCTCCCTGTCTCTCTGTTGCTGTGTAAGCCAGGCTGGCTGCCCCGGGGAGCCCCTGGAGATTCTCTTGTCCCTGTCCGCTGCAATTACAGATCTTTCTGCCACTTCATCCAGCTTTTGTGTGGGTTCTGGGGATCCAAATCCAGGTTGTCAGCTTGTGTGCACCCCAAATTTTCCCTCTTTAAAATAAAAAGAGTTTAATTGTATGTTTTATGTGTGTGAGTGTTTTGCCTGTACGTGTGCCTGTGCACCATGTCCATGACCAGAGAAGTCAGAAGAGGGCCTCAAATCTCTAGAACTGGAGTTACAGACAGTTGTGAGCCTCCATGTGGGTGCTGGGGATCGAACCCGGGTCCTCTCGAAGAGCAGTCGGTGCTCTTTAGAGCTGAGCCATCTCTCCGGATCTCCAACCTTTCCTTGAGTTGCGAAACTGGCCAAAAGGGATGTTAATGGTCTAGCAAGAAACCCTGTAACCCTCATCCTCAAACAGGAGTGCAGAAGTTTTCAGCATCCAGCAGTGTTGGGGGGAAATAAAAATTGTGATCATAGTATAAAGAAAATTAGTCAATAAAAACAGAACTCAACGTCGATAAAGGACAGAATTAGTGCGCAAGAATAATAGTCTATTACACGAGTAGGAAGTTGACTTGAATAAAATGAAACACTGAAAAAAATGAAGGAAACAGACGTACAAAACACCTGTTACTATATTTCATATGTTCAGCAAGGTAAGAAAAACATGAGCACATGAAGGAGAGACGTTGAACATGTTGAGGAAGAATTGCGGTTGAGAAGTTGATAGAAAATGGTGTCAGGTACCACAATAGTAACAGAAAAAGAGAAAAGAAAGATTTCAGATCTAACTTCAATGCAAACACAGCATCTGAGATGACAGGCGATACATTGGATGGGATAAACAGCCTATTTGATCTTGTGGATGAAAAAGATGACTGACTTTGAAAACAACAATATGAGTTGCCTAAAATAAAAGGCAAAAATAAAATAGAAAGAAAGAAAGAAGGAGGGAAGGAAGGAGGGAAGGAGGGAAGGAGGGAAGGAAGGAAGGAAGAAGGAAGGAAGGAAGGAAGGAAGGAAGGAAGGAAGGAAGGAAGGAAGGAAGGAAGGAAGGAAGAAAAAGAAAGACATGAAAGGAAAGGAGAGCCGGGTGGTGGTGGCACACACCTTTAATCCCAGCACTCGGGACAGAAGCAGGCAGATCTCTGAGTTTGAGGCCAGCCTAGTCTACGGAATGAATTTCTGGACAGCCAGGGCTACACAGAGAAACCCTGTCTTGAAAAACCAAAATAATAATAATAAATGAAAACACTGTTCACCAATCAAAGACATCTTTCAGAAATAAAAATATAAAGACTTTTCCAGAGAAATCAGATCTGAATGAACCATCACCAACATACCAGATTGAAAGAAAATACTCAGGAAAATATTGCAGACATAGAAACAACATTATAGATCCAGATTTAAATCTACATAAGGGAATAAAAATCACCCAAAATGATAATAATTGTGTGACTATAAAAATATTTTATTTAAAATATTTAAACAATAACAAAGTGACTAAAGGCAAAAAACAGCAATATATTGTGGGAATTCTGACATATGAAGAAATAAAATCGATGACAACTGATGGGTCCAGGACATGCCACTAAAACTATGGCACTGTGTCCATAGAGGAAATAACAGCAGCCGCCGCCACAGAAGCTACAAAGTCCACTCACCTCTTCTTCCCTGAAATGGGTTTTACAACAGCTGATACTCTCCTGAAAATAGGTCCAAAGACTTCCTCCCATGCAGGAATGTTCCCTACCCCATACCAAAGAAAAGGATATCTTTCTCATACAAGGTCGACAAGGAGAATATGGATAAATAACTGTTGTTGAGTTACTGATGTTTGTTACCCTTTGATTATTTTCTTAAACGTCTAATCATACTTCCACATGACTGTCCATAAACACAAATTTTCCTGTTTTTTTTGTCCTAAAATTTAATTTCATTTTCCTTCTTTAATTTTTTTTTGGGGAGGAGGTGCAGTTCAAATTTCTCTGTGTAGTTTTGATGCCTGTCCTGGTTCTCGCTCTGTAGACCAGGCTGGCCTTGAACTCAGAGATCTGCCTGGCTCTGCCTCCTGAGTGCTTAAATTAAAAGCGTGTGCCACCACTGCCTGGCTAATTTAATTTTATATATGTGAGTGTTTTGCCTGCATGTATGTCTATGCACCACATGCATGTGGTACCTGAGGAGGTCAGAAGAGGCCATTGAACCCCCAGAGTTACAGATGACTGTTACCTGCCACCATGTAGATGCTGGGGATTGAACCCAGGTCCTCTGTAAGAGCAGCCAGTGCTCTTAACCACAGAGCCATCTCTCCAGATCCTTCTCTGTTCCTGTAAGTCTTCATTTATGTAGGCTCTGGGTCGTGGCAAACTGATTTTAAATAACTTGTGTTTTTCTCTGGTTATGCCCTGTGCCGGTTACTTTTACGACAGGATGATTTAAGGGAGAGACCATTTATTTTGGCTCATGGTTTTAGTAGGTTTTATCCCTTGTGGTCAGCCCTGTTATTTCTGGGCCTGTGGTGACACAGGACATCTTGGTAGTGAGAGCATGTGGCAGAAGATGTTTACCTTTGGGTGAACAGGAAGCAGAGAATGAGGGAGCCAGGGACAAGATATCCCAAGAGCCCATCTTTAGTGACCTACTTCCTCCAGCCAGGTCCTACCTCTTACAGTTTCCAGAACCTCTCAAGATCACATTACTGGCTGGGGGGAGGGGGGGGGGCGGGTGTCAAAGAGAATTCAGCACTGGAGCCTGTTGGGGATTTTCATTTTCAAATCATAACACCTCCACCCCAGCAGGAAGTGGTGGGATACTGTGACAAGCTTCATACGCTAAGCACCAAGAGGAATATGACCTGAAGGCAGGCCGTTAACACATGCATGTTAAATCTTAAAGAAACCACTGAACATTAAAACAGAGGTATACACAGTAAGCTAACAAAGGCGGCCTCTAAGCGCAACTGTTACAAAATGGAGTGTCTTTCCTGTCCTCCAAATTAGTATGCTGAAGCCCTAACTCTCAGTTTCCATGTCTGAGTAAGGATCATGTAGATCAGCAGTTCTCAACATGGGGGTCGAGACCCCTTTAGGGGAGGGATCCAACGATCCTTTCGCAGGGTCACATATCAGATATCCTACATATCAGGTATTTACATTATGATTCCTAACAGTAGCAAAACTACAGTTATGAAGTAGCAATAAAATAATTTTATGATTTGTGAGGGGGAGGGTTACCACAACAGGAGGAACTGTATTAAAGGGTCACAGCATTAGGAAGGTTGAGAACCACTGCCTTAGATCATAGGGTGATTTGGAGGGCTAATGAAGCAATCTTAATCAATTAATAAAAGAGATATGGTTTTCTTTGTATCACAGTACATGCTTAGCAGTTGATATATCTATATGTGTCCTGCTGTGTGTCAGGGAAGATGCCAGCTGCTAAGGCTGTGGACCTGAGTTGGAGCCCTGGAACCTATAAGATGGAAGGAGAGAACCAGATCCCTCCAGTTATCCTCTGACCTAGGCATGACACACAGAACAAGTACATAAATGTAATAAAATAGTGACACTGCTACTACCCACGTACGTGATTATCGTGAGGATTACCCCTGACAGGACTGAATTAATCCACACTAAAGTTTAAGTGCTGAGTAGCCAACAGATGGCAATGACCATTAAGTCATGCCCCCCTACCCCGCCACCAAAAGGGTGTTTTGACCAATAATAGCGCTCATACAGAAGGGTGGAATTGTAATGAGGCTGAAAACCCCTATCACCCCGCGGCATCACAGCGGCTTTAGTGGTGTAGGACAATCGTCCTTCATGTGTTCGTGGTAAGGCTGGCATGAACTAACCTAGGCACTGCCGGCTGTAGAAAAGGGTAACATGTACAATGATAGTGTAGAAGCCCGGGGGTGGGGGGTGGGGGGTGGTGGCACAGTTTTTAAAGTGCTCGCCTCCCAAGTATGAAGAGCTGAGTTCCACCTCCAGTACCCACATGCAATCCCAGTCAAGGGTTGAGGAGGGAGACAGGAGAGTCCCTGGGATTGGTGCGGTCCTGGCCAATAAGAGACCCTGTCTCAAAGGAAGTGGCCAGCGTGTCTGAGGATGACAAACAAAGTTGTCCTCTGGCCTTTCCATGCACACCCACACATGTGTCGCTGCACACACATAATCAAGCACACATCCACACACATAAACAAATAATAAGATAAAATAGTCAAATAATTATATATAGTAATAATACTTGATAATGATATGAATCACCTCGAGACAGGGTTTCTCTGTGTAACAGCTCTGGCTGTCCTGGAACTCACTCTGTAGACCAGGCTGGCCTTGAACTCACAGAGATCTGTCTGCCTCTGCTTCCCGAGTGCTGGGATTAAAGGCGGGCGCCACCACTGCCAGGCTATGCATTACTTTTCTTCGTTGTCTTAGAGCACACTCCTTACTCTCCTAAGAGCAGGTCGATGGAAAACAACGCACAGTGAGTGTAACACCAGCAGCCCCTTCCTACAGCTCACGTATACTGCATCTCTTGATTGTGTCAGGAGGCCACCGCAAGTGATCGCACTATACCGGCCAGGCGTGTGTAAGCATGCTCTACAACAGTTGCACTGCTTCAGCACACATTTCTCAGGACACATCCTTGTTGCTAAGTGACTGTGTTTTTAATTGTCTTAGTCTATGTATTTCCGGGGTAGTTCCTGACACTTTGGACAGAGCTTCCGAATGCTCATTCCCCTTCCCTCACTCCTTCCGGTCCATTGAAGAACTCAGGATCAGCTAATCTTTCATCACGTCTTCCAAGCGCTCACCGAGTTCCATCTTCAACAGTCTCGGCCCATGTGTCCAAGAACTCCTGCTTTCTGCCCTTATGTCTGGTTTGGGGCTGTGTGAGAAGGTAGTCATCTGCGCTTGGTTCTGCAGCTCCTCCTTACCTGTCCAGACGGTTCCAGCCTGTGCAAGAGTGCTTCGGAACAGAGTACTTCGGAACAGAGCTTCAGGGTTTTACTCCATGCCAAGCTTCAATGGCAGGACAATTTGTATGTCTCCAAGGGTGGAAGGTCAGGTATGCACTTTACTGCCGTTTCTGTAAGGACATGGAGAGGGGAACCTGAGTAGAGTTGTGGGTTTTGTCCAAGTACATGGCAGCATTGTTCAGTCCTGAGGAAGGGGAAGAAAGAAGACAGCGGTGGATCTGAGAGAACGGCCTGAACGGTGGGCAGGTGGGAAAGCGAGGGACTTGGGGCCGCAAGTAACAGAAACAGACAACTCAGAGTTGCTGAAATAGGACCGTCAGTATGTGACAGAGCAGAATATTCTGGAAAGGATCTGTCAGCGTTGGTTGATCCCGTGTTCAGGGACCTCCTGAGAGATCTAGGTTGTCCTTCCATTCTGCACCCCTTGAGGTTGGCAAGATGAGATGGCATTCCCAGACGTCATACTCAGTCCAATTCCCAGGAAAAGAGGGGAGATGGTCTCCTACTGTGATTCTTTCTTCTTTTTGCTTATTTATTCTTCTCTTGTACAATACATCCCGACTGCAGCCTCCCCTCTCTCCGCTCCTCTCAGTTCTCATCCCCCCCCCCCCAGATCCACTGCTTCTCATTTCCCTTCAGAAAAGAGCAGGCCTCCCAAGGAAATCAACATAGCATAACAAGATGCAATAGGATCAGGCATAAACCCTCATATCAAGGTTGGATGAGGCAACCCAGTAGGAGGAAAAGGGTCTCAAGTGCAGGGGAAAGAGTCAGAGATATCCCCACTCCCACTGTTGTGAGTCCCACAAAAAAACCCACACTAAACAACCACAGCTTGTCTGCAGAAGACATAGTGCAGACCTGTGCAGGCTCCGTGATTGCCACTCAGAAGCTTGCACACACAGATACCAGGGGAGCACACGCCCGGAAAGATGTCCTTCTGAAGAGGCGGCAGAAGATAGCCATCTGCAAGCTGAGGAGGGGGGGTCTGAGCTCAGGGTGTGGCTCAGAGGCAGCGTGCTTGCTGCCGTGTGTGATGCTCAGCACCCACTGAAAGGAAAGCAACAACACACACACAGGAAGAAAGGCCTCCGCGGAAATGACTCCTGTGATTTCTGGTCTCTGGAAATGAAGAAAACAAATCTGCGCTGGGAAAGCTGCCCGGTGTTTATCACGATGGCATTAGCCAAGCAACATGAGGGGATGCCATTGGGAAGAAGGGAGCATTCTCGAGGGAACCACAGCTGTTCTCCAGAGCAGCTGTGACAGCGGGGGTGGGGGGGTGGGGGGGTGGGGAGGTGGAGTAGGAATACATGCATGTCGGTTATATAACATTGGGGAGTCAGACAGATGTAGACTTCAATCCTGGGCTCCATCGTTTGCCAGCTGTGTGGATTCAGGCGAATTTAGCTTCTTCAGAGCTCTAGATCTTTTCATCTGTAATATCTATATTAAATAGTATATTAGGGAGAATGTGTGACAGAAGAGATTTTTTTTTTTAACTGCTCAGAAATCTTTATTCACTAATGGGGTGATACTTTCCCTTCCCAAGCTGCTGCCTCTCCCATCCAGGGTTTCATTGAGCCCAATATCATCTATCCTGTTATAGGGGAAGGACCTCATCCCTCTCGGGGTTGCTGGTCTTTGTTGTCAGGAACAAGGTGGGGAGGGACACTGGCCATCAGCACTTAGAGCTCCATGATATCCCCAGCTGGGGATGCAGGGTAGAAGGAACTGGGGGTATCCCCCAGCCTCAGCAGCCCAAGGGCCTCAGGGATCAGGCTCCCAGGATAGCGCCAGAGAAGCAGCTCTGGGCAAGGGCTCCTGAGTGGTGGCAGGGCTTGGGGAAAAGTCACAGGGGTCTGCAGTAGGGGTGGTCATTATGCAGGCTGAGTCGGGAGAAGTGGGTGGCCATGTTCTCGTCAGACAGAAACTGCTTGTGCAAGGGTTCCCTGGCACCCAGGCCGCGAGTCACCCCAGTGGTGGCCCGTGGGTCCCACCTCGGGGGGCCTTGTTTCAGGGGCTGTTGTAGGATCATTACAGTTCGGGGGTCCTGCCGACAGAAGAGATTTTTACTGATGTCATCAAAGTTAAGGACCTTGAGCTGGGTATGCTAACATATGTTTGCAATTCCCAGGACTTGGGAGGCAGAAGCAGGCAGATCTCCATGAGAGCAAGACCAGCCCCATCTACAGAGTTCCAAGCAAGCCCGAGCTACATAGTGAGACCCTGTCTCAAATAAACAAACAAACCACCCACCATCCCCAATCCAACTAATCAAGGACCTTGGGAGGACAACAGTGTAGTTTATCTGAGTGGGCCCAGTCTAGGTTCATGAGATCCTAAAAACAGAGAGCTCCTTACAACTACGTTGTTTGTTTTTGCTCTTTTGGGAGACCCACCATCCAGCTCCTAAATAAACCACACACGGAGGCTTAGTCTTACTTATACATGTCCTGCCTTGGCTTGGCTTGTTTCTAACCAGCTTTCCTTAACTTAAATTATCCCCGTCTACCTTTTGCCTCTGGGCTTTTCCTGCTTTCTTACTTCTGTAATCTCACTTTCACTCTTACTCCGTGGCTTGCTGTAGCTGAGTGACTGGCCCCTGGAGTCCTCCTCCTTTTCTGGCTGCTGCTGCTTCTCCCAGATTTCTCCTTCTATATATTCTCTCTGCCTGCCAGCCCTGCCTATTCTTTCTCCTGCCTCGCTATTGGCCGTTCAGTTCTTTATTAGACCATCAGGTGTGTTAGACAGGCACAGTCACACAGCTTCACAGAGAAAAACAAATGCAACATACACAAAAGTAACACACCTTAAAAGAATATTCTACAACACCACTATGCTTAGAGAGCAGCATGAAGACAGGACACAGGCCAAAGAGTTTCTACGTCCTTGCCTTTGAAGTTGGTGGAAGGAGCCACAAGTCCAAGATGGTAGGTGGCTTTTAAATGATGATTGAAGGGAGCAGGCAAAGGCACTTTGGCCTGGGTACGGCCATTTTGACTTCAGACTCCATTTTCCCTGTAGGGTGAAATAAAGTTCAGGTTCCCAAACTCTAGGGGAGCTGAGAACTTTCCAGTGGCTGACTCGCCTCTTCCCTAAACCATAGAATAGTCGTTATGCATCTTTAGTTCTTTAGAAACATTATGGCTCTCCCTAACAACAGAAGGAACAAATGAATCTGATTGGTCGGACTGAAAGGCTTGTATCGCATGTCAGGCATGTCAGTTAACAATGATGGAACACACAAGGAAAGTCCCTAATCTTTGATTTCTGATTGGTGAAAATTGCAACTGTACCCCAGCAACAAATGTTTGTGAATTTTGTGTTTATAAACTCCACTTCTGCCCCTGCTCAGGGCTGTCAGGAGAAACAAGGCTCCCAAGTCCTTGCCCTGCAGCCATGATTGATCAGTGAACCGCTTATGTGGTGAATTATTAAAATCTTTGGAACTCATACGTGTTGTCTCTCTCCTTCCTCGTGGCACATAATGGGCTAGGTGTGACAATGATAGTCCAGGATCCGGACTCTTCTTCAGAGCCTCTAGAAAGGGACATAGTTTATCAGATGCCTTGAGTTTATCCCAGTAGGGCCTGCATCCAATTTCATACAGAACTATAAGGACATAAACTAGTGCGTTAAGCCACTCAATGTGTGGTGACTCATTACAGCGGCCATAGGAAATGGAAAGCCACTGACATCAAATGGTTATTGAGAGGTATGGTGTGAACAATTTTCTACTTGCGGAGATGTGAGCAAATGTCTATTTACTTCAGATAGGGCCCAGATAACAGACCAAAGACATGATTCCACCCAAGTCTAGCTTAGTGACCCAGTACGTATTGTGGCTACTTATAGGAGTCCAGGCAAAGGGCTGCTTACAGGAACATGGATGACCCCAAGGCAGCTGCTTTGTCCAGAAAAGCCTACATCTGCATGGGTAAATCTGTATTCCTAAAGCTCACTGAAGATATTGCAGGCCAGCGGGAGAGTCTCCTCTCTCTAATGGTTACATCGTTGCTTACACACACTTGGGAAGGGGCCTTGTGACTCTTCCTGACACTTGTACAGTTTGAGTCCTTCTTTGGCCTTCTACGTTTCCTCTACTTCCTGAGTCTTAAGGAGCCCCCTTCCTTTTTCAGGGAGGGATGTTTCAAGCCGCTCCACAACAAGAGGGCTGAAGAAAAGAATAACTTTGAAACCTTCACACGAGGTCTGTCTATTAGGCGGCTTTAGTAAATACTGCCTGAACAAACCCACAAAACCCAACAGAGTTGAAGAGAGGCAGACAGAGTGAGAGATGTGGCGTAGGAGGCCACAGAGAAGCTCTGGACCACAGCACAGACCTCTCTTGACATGCCCTAAGGCAATCCTGTATCTGTCACCACTGATGCCAAGAACTAATCAACGGCCCCTGTTTCTGAGTCCCTGCCGCTGGGGAGGTTTCTTGTACATAGAGGATACCAGATTTCTGGGGGCAGGGGAGGAGGCTGCGTGGCTGGGAGGAATCACTTGTTTTCCATCTCAACACTCACACTCTTGCCCTCTTTGGTTGCCGGAAACAAGAGTTAACGACAACGAACTTCTGGAAATGTTCCAGGGTGTCTGGGATTGGTTTAGAGAAGATCTGAGCTGGAAACGGGGGAAATGAAAAAGAACGGTAGAGAGGAGAGGATGAAGAATTCAGTCATCCAGTGTTGACTGGGCCAGCTGTGATTGTGACCCGCTGGGAAAGCAGTGAGACATTTTCTCCTCCCTTCTCTCTTCCCCATGCCTACTCCTCTCTTCTCCCTACTTCTGTTCCTCCTTCTCTGTCCCCTCGGTGGTCTCCCTCTCTCCTCCATCTTTCTCTCCCTAGAGACAGCGTCTCCTGTATCCCAGGCTTGCCCGCTGTGTGGCCAGGGATGACCGTGAACTTCCCCTCCTCCTGCATGCTAGGCGATGTCAAATGAGCTGCCTCCTTCGCTCTTTTATCCCGACTCCCTGCTCATGGCTTCCATCTTTTCACAAAGATGGAGTTTTCATTAACAGTTTATTTTAGGATGGTGGCAAGGTCTTCTAATTTCCTGGTCCAGCATTTAGTAAGCAAATACTTATTTGACTTTTGAATCTATCAAGCACCTGCCCCCACGCGCACAGCTCCGAGCCACACCAGTATGATGAATGGGGCTGGGCCTCAGGGAGGTGGAGTAGGCTTTGTTTTGTTTACACAGCCACATCTCCAGGGCTCAGCCAGGGGCCAGGGAAGCTGAAGGTGCTCGGTAAATATTTGCTTGCTGAGTGATTTAGTTGGGGGAGGCTCACTTGCTCATCATTGCCTCTCATTCAAGGTTGAATGAAGAGAGCGTGCTCTAATAAAGATCCTGCTAAGTGCTGAGAGCCGGGGCAGAGGAGTGGACAAGCAAGGAGAACTCTTCATGGAGGTGACTTTGGCTTTGAGCCTTTAAATCACCCCCAAGTCCCCAGGGTGTTCCGGAAGCAGCAAGTGGTTTGCTGTGCTCAAGCGTGACCCAGGAGGCAGTAGACCATGGATGAATCGACGCGATCCAAATTGTGTTTTAGGAAGTTCACTGGGGTGCAAGCAAACGATGGCTTTTCTGGAGGGGTGACAAGTGCTGGCACCAGCAAGGTGGTTGTTGTGTCACTCAGCTGAGTGGACCTGTCAACGGCAAAGAGCAAACAAACAAAGAGGATGGCTGGGGTTTGAGGACCCGGTGATGGTGGCAACCCGAGGCTGAGCTTTCACCGAGTAGCAGGCTAGCTAGAACGGGAGAAGGAAGAAGCAAGAACTGGAAATACTTGGAAGGTTAGGGCCTTGGTGGCAGTGGCATTTCTCCAAACGGGGACAGATTTGATAGGAACGATGGAAGAAACGAAGTTATAGTTTGACATCTTAAATTATAGGTGCCGGTGGAGGGTGTACACATGGCCTCTAGCAGAGAGCAGACCCTGAATTTAAGACAATGGGAGCTTTCAGTGTAGATGGAGGGAACTGACAGCACAGGAACAGATGAGACCCCTGGGAGGCAACTTTCACTTGAGCAGAACAGAGGTCTGATGGCCGTGCATACCTGGTGAATATTTCCATATCTCCTGTCCTGCGAGAGTCGCAAATTCATCAAGTTCAAAACAGAATGAACCATTTTCCCACCGGTCCATTTCTCTTTTCGACTTCTCTTGCTGATCAGTCTCTGTGTCACTCTGGCTCCAAATTTGTTATCTTCATCATCTCCCCTAACTCTTGGTGGGTAAGCATGTGTATGTGTGTGTGTGTGTGTGTGTGTGTGTGTGTGTGTGTGTGTGTGTGTGTGTACAGAGGGTGATTTCATATATCGGTCGTCAAGCAAGCCCCGAGGTACTTGTACCTTGCACTGAGAATACAGGAGCAGACCACTACACTGGTCTTTGATGTGAAGACTGAGGGTCTGGACTCACACTTGTACTGCAAGCACCTTAACCACCCAGCCATTTCTCCAGCTCCTGTTCTTCTTTACACAATTTACCAGCAGATAATTCTGGAAATCCACAAAAAGAGATTGGAGATACAGATATTTTTACAAAACTATTTTTTTTGAGACAGGGTCTCACCATATAGCCTTGGCTAGCCTATATAGGAACACTCTATGTAGACCAGGTTGGCCTTAAACTCACAGAGATCAACCTGTCTCTGCCTAATGAATACTGGGATTAAAAGTATGTGCATACCTGATATAATATCATATAGAAATATATATGGTCATAAATCAGTAACTTTTTTTTTTTGAGACTGGGTCTTTTTATGTAGTCCTGACAGTCCTGGAACTCTCTATGTAGAACAGGCTGGCCTCGAACTCACAGAGATCCACCTGCCTCTGCCTCCCTAGTGCTGGGATTAAAGGCATATATTACTATGCCCATCTTAAATCAGTACCTTTTCAAGTCATCAAATAATCTACTGCAACATCAATTTTTATTTATATTGTTGGCATGGAACTCAGGACCTTGTCCATGCTAAGCACATGCTTTCCCACTGAGGACAACCCATTGGCATGACTTCAATTCTGAGAGGCTGCAAGGAATTCTGTTTCATAGATATATTTCCTTAACTAATCCCTGTCATATACTTCTATTTCTAGCTAGTACATTGTCCTTCTTCTGCAATGAATACCGCAGAAATGAATTTACATATTTAGCATTTCTTAAAAGTCCACTTTAATTTTTCCTTAGAACAAGTCTTAGAAGAGTTTTCGAGCCAAAATTCATGTACATTTTTTAAAAAAAAACCTTTTAATTTTGGAATAATTTTAGGTTTATGGAAAATTATGAAGATTCTAAAGTTTCTATACAAACCACACACAACCTGTTTCCTTTGTTTACATCGTATATAATACATTTTTACACAGGTCTTGCTATGCTGGCTGGAACTTGCTATGTAATTCAGACTGGCCCCAAACTGGCAATTCTTTCTTGACCCTCCAAGTGCTGGCATCATAGGCATGTTCCACCGTACCCAGGGTCTTAGGGTTTCTGTTGCTGTGAAGAAATACCACGACCAAAAGCAACCTGGGGAGGAAAGGGTTTATTTGGCTTACACTTCCACAGCACTGTTCATCACTGAGGGAAGCAGGACAGGAACTCAAACAGGGCAGAAACCTCGACACAGGATGCAGAAGCCATGGAGGGGTGCTGCTTACTCATCAGGGCAACCTACTTTCTTATAGAACTCAGGGCCACCAGCCCAGGGATGGCCCCACCTACAATTGGCTGGGCCCTTCCCATCAATCACTAGTTAAGAAAATTTCCTACAGGCCTGCCCACAGCTTGGTCTTATAGAGGCATTTTCTTAATTGAGGTTCCCTCCTCTCAGATGACTTTAGCTTGTGTCAAGCTGACATAAAGCCATCCAGAACACCCAGGTAATTAATCAACTTTTACCTCATTATTAGTATTAACTAAAATCTATCCTTTGTCCAGATTTACTTTACATCTAGTTCTCCTTTTTTCTATTCCAGTATCCCTCCAGTATACAACATGGCATTCAGTTGTCATGTTTCACTTTGGGCTCCTCTAAGCTTTGACAGTTCCTTAGACGGTTTTCCTTATCTTTGATTTCCTTAACAGTTTGGAGGCATACTGGTGAAGCATTCTGTAGACTAGTTTTCAACCGTAGTTGGTCTGATTGAAAGGACTCCGGCCAACTGGGGCATGGCAACCATGGTCTTGGCCTTCTCTCCATTCCCTCTGCCTTGCTAAAAACCCTTACATTCCTGAAGCTGGCCCCAAGGTCTGTTCCCTTATTTGTACACTTCCTCCTCCTGAGGCTGACTATCAAGGTCCAACTATCAAAGTATTGAAGTTCAGCAATCAAAAGCCCCCCTTGGCTCATCTAATTAACATGTCCAATTAAAATTAAATACCTCTCTCTAACATGGGGGTTCCCATTTTACCTTTATAAACCAACATTTGCCTATGGGCCACATCTGTCTCCTCTCCATCCAGAGGCAGTCATATTTGTCCCTCCGGGACAAATATCCCTGCCCTCTCTCCCTCGTTCCCTTTCCCTTCTCTATCATCCTATAGCTCCTGTCTTAGTCTCTTATTCCCTGCCCTCTGTCCCTCTGGGGCAAATAAATCTCCTTTGTGCTGAGAACGTGGTCTTGGGGGTCCTGAGCCAATACTTTTTCTTTCACTGATTTTCTTCCTCCCTGCTTCCCTCCCTCTTTCCCTCTCTCCCTCCCTCCCTTCCTTTCGTGAGATTAGACTGGGGCTATGGGTCATTTACATTATACATCAAGTTCATGTGCTATCACCATAATTGTTAATGTGTGAAGGCAATAAAGACCCCATCTAAGGGTAGGGTCAGCATCTTATACCACCTGCTGTACTCAGTTCCAGGAAAGGCCTCAGGAATGTGCCATGACAACTCAAACAGATATATGTGGTGATATTGTGTTCCCCCAAATATTGTGCACTCTAATAAACTTATCTGGGGTCAGAGAACAGAACAGCCATAATATTAAACGCAGAGGTTAGGCAGTGGTAGCACACACCTTTAATCCTAGCATTCCGAAGGCAGAGATCCATCTGGATCTCTGTGAGTTCAAAGCCACACTGGAAACAGCCAGGCATGGTGACTCATGCCTTTAATCCCAGGAAGTGATGGCAGAAAGCAGAAAAGTATACAAGGGGTGAAAACCAGGAACTAGAGCCTGGTTAAGCTTTTAGGCTTTTGATCAGCAGTTCAGCTGAGATCCATTCAGATGAGGACTCAGAGGCTTCCAGTCTGAGGAAACAGGATCAGCTGAGGAACTGGCAAGGTGAGGTTAGCTGTGGCTTGTTCTGCTGCTCTGACCTTCCAGCATTCACCCCAATACCTGGCTCCAGGTTTGTTTTTATTAATAAGATCTTTTAGATTCATGCTACAGATAAAGGGCAGTATGCTCCTGCAGACATTCTGTCTGCAGTTTATGGCCCTTGAAGATATCTAGATAATCCTGATGAGCAGTCCAGATAATCCTGTTCATCGGGTTGTGGTTCCCCGCCAAAAGTCTAACCCAATGGTTTCAAATGTGGCTCCGTGCTGAAAGTCTAGACCAATAGTTTAAAAAAAAAACCACCTTGCTCCATACCCCTTCTACCCAGTCCCAAGTTGCCAATTCCCAGCTTGTGGTTTTCCCCTATAAAAACTCTCTACACCTGGGCTCATGGCCACTGCCACATGTCCTTCCATCTGCTGTACAGTGGCCCAGTTTGAACCTGAATAAAAGGACCCTTACGTGCTTGCATCGGAAACCAGCCCCTTGGTGGTCTTTGGGGGTTTCGAGAAACGGGTACAACAGATGTTAACCTTGATCCTAGCCAGAGTAATGCTTGCTAGGCTCTCCACCATCAAGTGACTCCTTTTTGGGCTCCTTATTCTGGAGGAAGTTGCTATGCACAGCTCGAGAGGAAACGGGGGTTATCCTTCAAGATACGATATGTCTTCTACAGGAAATTTATCTCTTCTCTATTTACTAACTGTTCATTCACTTAGTATGGGATTATTAGTGTTTCTTTTAGGCTTTGAGCTATAATGCACCAGGACTTGCTTTTTGCTCAAGCCATGTACACTTTTACGTCTTGAGTAACTTAATGCGAAGGCAGGTGACCCACTTCCCCTTAACATCAGCATCCTAAGGGAGGGAGGTCTTGTCTCAGGTCTAACGGGGCTTCTCACCCCATACTATCCATCCCATTCCGTCCTCCTTTGCCTCCAGCCCCACTTCCTAGTTTCCCGGCGGCCCGCCCACCGCGGAGCGGAAGTGTGCGCCGCGCAGGGCGGAAGCGCAGGGCGGGGCGTGTGCCCTCTCTTATAGCCCGCCCCTCCCTTGCTTGCAGCCCCACCTCTCCGGCCCAGACCGGAAATGAGGTCAGAGAGGGAAACCCGGGCTAGGAGCTTCGGCCCCGAAGGCGGCGCCGGGTACGAGCGGCTGCGGCAGCCGGTGAGGGGAAGGGATGTTCGTGAGGCTGGGCCCGCGGCGCCGGGCGGCCTCCGGGCTCCGGGTTGCGGCGGGGTGGCCCGGGGCCCTGCGGGGCTGCGGCGAGTGACCGAGGGTGGCGGGGCGGGGGGGCCTTGTTGCCCTAGACGCGTCTCCCGAGCCTGGGGCGCCGAGGGTCGGGCCGCCTCCGCGGCGACAGTGCCCTTGGGTGGGCGACAGCGAGAGCTCGGGCTTGGCATCCCGAGCAGGGGTCTCCCTGGCCCGTGAGGAGGGGCTGGGCATGGTGGGGAGTCCTCGGAGACACGGCTGGCTCTTCTCACCTTTGTGGTGGTACCGTGACCCCCCCGTCCCTCCCTTCTTCCCCATCGCAGAGGGAACCCAGTCGCTAGGACGAGGTTGGAGACAGTGTCTGCCCTAGACAGCTGACCCCCGGTCGCGGGTGAATCCCCGGGAGAAGTTGCCTCCTGCCTCCCCCTCCTCCCGTCGCTGATTGGGAGGCTCGCTCGCTGCTTTGCGGCCCACCAGTGTGGGTGATTCAGAGCAGGGTATCTGGGGTCTGCTGAGAGTGAGCCTGGAGGTGCGGGTGTACCAGGGTCCCCCCTCTCTGTCCCCTTTGAGGCGCAAGGATTCTGCGCCCAGCGTTTGAGGACACGCTGTTTAGGACACTTGTCCCACGTTAAAGTTTTGTGCAGTTCTGCCCGAGTTTCAAAGCCGTAGTTCTTTATTAGATCGCTATTCCCCCCCCCCCGCCCCTTGTGTATCTGCTTTTGTAAGGCTTTTGACACTTTGAGGAAGTTTGTTTGGGTGGTAGTTTTGGAGCTAGGTGGCCCCATTGCTCTCACAGATGTCGACACATACTCCAGAAGACTTTTTCTGCCTTTGAATTTGTTGACATTAGGGACCCCGTGAGAACAGTTTTTAGAAAGCCCTTTGCAAAATGTAAATTGCATGAAGGGAACTATGGTCTGAGCTCAGCTTTTAAGCTCGAATTACGGCTCAGGTGTACTTTGTGCTTAACAAGAGCTCGGGAGAAGGTGCTATTTTAGTATACAAAATTGAGGTGTTGTATGGATGGTGTTAGACATTTCTTTTGAAAATGAAAATTTGAAAATTGCCTCTACTATTCATGCCTTGAAAGGGTCGATTCTGGTAGCCAGAAATCTTGCTCTACCCTTCATATCCATTTTAGTTTCATTTATGTTGTGCTTTTGTGCAGTCGGCACTAAAGCACATAACTAGGGTGACCAGGAGGAGTAACCTCAAAGTCCTATACTAAAGTAATAACCATAATAAAAGGGTCATGTTCTACAGTATTCTATATCTAGGAACTTCCAGGTAGTAGTCCCTACCATGGTAGTCACCAGATGTGGGCTTTCCCTTTTTCCTGCTTGGGTAACCACAGATTCTCTGACTATGAACACTGCAAAGTCTTCCCAATAGGTGCCACTCAGCTCTTTGTCTCCTCCCTACTGCAAGCATTTTCAGGAGGTATCCCAGACCACAGCCCACCTAGCCTTCCATTGTGACTGGATGCTCCCTTAGCTCTACCATAGTGTTGAAGTTGTGTGATTTGCTGTTCCTCTCTGGTCAGATACTTGCTCAGGATCAAGCAACCAAGGGACACATTTACTTGGAGAAAAGAGGAAGCTCTGTTTGTTTTTGCTAATGTCCCAGTTGTCATCTGGTGAGCCATTGAATATGTTGATTTCAGGTATTTAACAAGGGCCAGAAACCTTATATTTGTGGCTTAAGGGTGCGTGGATGTTAGAAACAGAGTGGTAAGTGTAGCTGGACTAAAAGAGTCTATTTCTATAGCCAGGCAGGGAGCCACACTGCCATTATAAAATTGCTCTATAAAATTACTGGAAAACAGCAGGTCTTTTCAAGCTTCTCGCCTTCTTCTTTTTCCTTTTTTTTTTTTTTTTTTTTTTTGGGCAGATGTGGCCTCATGGATGAGCTGGTACACGACTTAGCCTCAGCCTTGGAGCAGACCTCTGAGCAGAGTAAGCTTGGTGAGCTATGGGAGGAGATGGCCCTGAGCCCCAGGCAGCAGAGGCGGCAGCTGCGGAAGCGCAGAGGCCGGAAGCGCAGGTCTGACTTTTCTCACCTGGCAGAGCACGCCTGCTGCTTCAGTGAGGCCTCAGAGTCCAGTCTGGATGAGGCCGCCAAGGACTGTCGAGAAGTGGCGCCGCTCACCAATGTCAGTGACTCTGACGACACAGCGGTGGCCAAACGCCACCCAGCCCTCAGTGCCATCATCAGGAGTAAGCAACACTCGTGGCACGAATCTGACTCCTTTACAGAAAATGCGCCTTGCCGGCCACTCAGGCGTCGGCGGAAGGTGAAGAGAGTGACGTCAGAGGTGGCCGCCAGTCTGCAGCAGAAGCTGAAAGTGTCAGATTGGAGCTATGAGAGAGGCTGCAGGTTCAAGTCTGCCAAGAAGCAGCGCCTGTCGCGCTGGAAGGAGAACACTCCCTGGACCTCGTCAGGCCACGGGCTGTGCGAATCGGCAGAAAGCAGGACTTTCCTAAGCAAAACCGGAAGGAAAGAAAGGATGGAGTGTGAGGCCGAGGAGCAGAAGCAGGGCTCCGATGAGAACATGTCAGAATGGTGAGCTCGCCCTTCCGAAAGCGAAAGGTGTCCCTGGTGAATTCGGCCGAAGTGCAAACCCACAGTCTTGCCATGAGTTCCACCCTCTCCTAAGCTAGCCACACTAGTGTTGTCTTGTTGTTTCTTGTAGTCAGCTGGTGGTTGATCCCTGGTTTGCCAAGTGTCATTCATGAATCTAGTTCGCTTTGTGTGTAACAGAAATAATTTCATCTTAAAAATAACTTCAAACATGGACTTTAAATGCATAACCAAGAATTTATCTTAAAAAATAATCTGCTGTTTTCTATACCATTCAGTTCATACAAAACTACTGTTGTTTAGAGCCAAGATATTAGCAAGGGCTAGTGTTGACAGTTGTGACCGAGAAGGCCTGCAGGTGCCAGGGCCAGGCAGTTTGTAAATGAAGGGAAGCTATGTGTGCTCTTTAAGAATCATGGCTTAGCCGTGGTTGCACACACCTTTAATCCCAGCACTCAGGAGGCAGAGGCAAGCGGATCTCTGTGAGTCCCAGGCCAGCCTGGTCTATAGAGCATGTCCCAGGACTGTTATACAGAGACACCCTGTCTCAAAAAAACAAAAAACAAAACAAAGAAAAAAAAAAAAAAGAATCATGACTTTATATACTTTGGGACTATAATTCTGCTTTCTTCTAGTTATAATTGGACTATAATTAAGTGCATGTAGAGGCCCAAGGTGGGGTGTGTGTGTTTTTCTCTATTACTTTTCACCTTGTTTTGGGGAATTGTCTGTCACTGAACCCAGAGCTCACCACTTGGCTTGACTAGGTGGTCAGTAAATAAAACAGGAACTCACCTGTCCCAGCTCTCACAGGAAGACTACAGACCTGCACTGCTGGGCCCGGCTTGTATGTGGGCGTTAGGGGTCCAAATTCAAGTCCTCACGCCTTACTCACTGAGCCATCTCATCAGCTTCTTTAGGGCTTGCCTGCCTCCCTCCCTCCCTCCCTCCCTCCCTCCCTCCCTCCCTCCCTCCTTCCTTCCTCTCTTCCTTATGTGTGTGTGTGTGTGTGTGTGTCTGTCTGTCTGTCTGTCCAAACTCAGGTCGTCAGGCTTGGCGGCAGGTGCTTTCACCTACTCACTGAGCCATCTTAATCTGTCCTTGGGTGTTTTCCAATGGCAGACGTTTTAAGTCGTATGCATATATAGTGAGTTTTGAAAATGACAGTGTGAGCCCCTTTAATCTTGTATCACATGTGATAAAGTACTCCGAAGGATGCGTGTTTAAAATGTCAGTGTGGTTTTGATAACTTACTTCTCTCCATGTCAGATCGCCCTGAAAACATGGATACTCGGCAGCTTGCTACTTGAGTGTTATCACTAGAGTTAAGGTGTGACCTCTCCGTGAGGATGCCTTTGGTGTTTGGGGCAGTGTTTTGTGGCACACTGCAGGATGGTCTGCCCTCTTCCCCTCTTCCTGTATCCCTTCAGATGCTGGCAGTGGTGGCCATGAGGTGGGTTGAGCGCTGCAGGTTTGCTAAGTACTCTGTGTGGTAGGCACTGTACTGCATGCCTGCTGGGTGTTCTTACTATTCCTCACATTCTACTGTATGGTAGAACCTCATTATGTGTATTTTTAGAAGAGAAAACTAAGTTTAGAGTTTGAGTAATTTGCCGGGGTCACCTGTTGTCCAAACTGAGAGTCCAACCTGATTTCCACACTCACACTTCACCAGGCTTGGCCGCCTGTTATGTTTTATAGCTGTAGCACAAGTAGCCCTCTTGTTCTTCTGAAGTTTCTGCCCTCAAAGACATAGAGCTTAAGTCCACCAAGTAAGCCTGTGTTGGTAACAGGACAAGCTCTGTAGGTCTGCATGCCTCCTCTTTTTCTGAATGGTTCTTTAACTTTCGAACTTTTTCTTACTAACTGTATTTTGCCAGTGTGTTCAGCTGTGTTGAGGTAGGCTCACAATTTGACTCTTGAAATTTTCTTCTAAGTTTGATTCTTTCTAAGGCCTATTTATCCAATTTATATGTAGTTTTTGGATTATAAAGGCACTCTTCCCCCTTACTCATACTATTTTTTTATATTACTTTTTTTTAAGATTTATTTATTTATTATATATACAGTATTCTTCCTGCATGTGTCCCTACAGGCCAGAAGAGGGTACCAGATCTTATTACAAGTGGTTGTGAACCACCATGTGGTTGCTGGGAATTGAACCCAGGTCCTCTGGAAGAACAGTCGGTGCTTTTAACCACTGAGCCATCTCTCCAGCCCTACTCATACAATTTTTAATCAAACAAGAATTGCTTAGCCAACTTGTAGCGTTTTATGATTCTGAAACCTTCTGTTGAGGCATTCAAGTTAGCTGTAAGATCAAGCATTTACATCTTAGACTTACAATTGAGAATGGAGAATTAAAATAACCTTTTAGAATGTTGCTTCTGTCTTTTTCCTCCCCAGAATCTCTGGTTAAACTGAAGGTATTGTGTGTGCTAGAGACAGTCGTCAGCTGTCTTCTCTAAGTGCGGCTCCCAGCACAGGGCTTCTGTCCTCCGCCTTTCCTACCCCAGGCTGTCAGGCTCTGAATTCTAATCGGAGAGCCAGGAGAAACCGAAGTTGACAGGAGTTCCTGTGAAATTCTTCTTATTTTCACATTGAGGAGACCTGGTTCTCCCCAGTGGGCCCTCCCCCTGGCTAGGACTTCAGAGCCTTGTGGTGATAGGGATGCCAAAGTCCTTGTCACTGAAGAAATAATGGGTGAAGTGGCAGTGTGACATTGATCCTATAAGAGCCAGGACTGGAGGAGGCATTCTAAAAGGAGACCCTCATGGGGGCTGGATAAAGGGCTCAGCAGTTAAAAGTACTTGTTCTCAAAAAACTTGAGATCAGTTCTTAGCACCCACATTGGGTGACTTACAGCTGTAATCCAGCTCTAAGGAGATCAATACTCTCTTGTGGATGGACACACACACACACCTTAAAAAAAGAGACCCTTGTGCCCTCACTTCCCACTTTTAAGATTATTGAAACAATGGACCCAAAAGAAGTAAAATTTTCTCAGGAGTCCCATGCTAGAGCAGGGAGAGGCTGAAATCCTAGTACTGACCAGAGGAGGCACTTGCCTTCTGGGAAGAGATTTCACACGGTCTGGAAAGCTTATCTTACAGTTAAGTTAACGTGTATATTTCCAGGGTTATTTCATCCAAGATGGTAACACTGTTACAGGAAGGGAGTGGAGACCCCTGGAGTTTCCGTGATTTTGGCCAGACTGTAAATAATTCTATTTTTATTTATCAGTTCCTGTTTCCCACTTTTTTTTAAAACACAGGCAAACTAGGTGGTGGGATTACAGTAATAGTAGTGGACATGCACTGAGAAAGTCTTTGAAAAGTTCTAGTTGAATTGCTGGGCATGGTAGCACTTTCTTATAGTCCCAGCAGTTGGCAAGTAGAGGCAGGAAGAGCAGGAGTTCCAGATCAGTCTCAGCTACTTAGTAAGTTTGAAACCAGCCTGGGCTGTACGATACCCTGTTTTTAAAAATAAATAAGTAGAATCAAATTTTTAAAGAAATGTGAAATCACTCCTTGACTTGACTCCATTTACAAATAGAAATGCCCTTGTATTTTCCTCCTTAAATGCATTCTGTGAAGAGAAGGATGCTTCTTATTCTCTGGCATCAGAATATGTTCAAACTTTCCTCAACGGCTGCTCTTTATTATGACTTTTTTATTTTTATTTTTACTCATTATTACTAGATTATTATTTAGGATAGAGTCTTTGCCTCAGGATGACCTTTAACTTGCAATCCTCCTGCCTCAACTTCCTAAATGTTGGAATTACAGACTTGTGGCTTGTAATTTGTTTTGCTTTGGTGTTGGGAATTGATCTCAGAGCTTTGTGCATTGTGGGCAGGTACTCTGAAACTGAGCCTCATACCCAACCCCACCCTCTGGTATTAAGCATATTTTATAAACAGGGCTAACATTAGACTGCAAATAGAAAATAGTTATGATTTGTGTATTACTCTCTGTTGGTGAGTTGATCATGTTAAAATTTCCCTACCCATGTTTTAAAAGAAGTCCTTTCAAGAATCCCTGTGGCTATTCTTTAATGAAGCTGCTTGGCTGTGCCATGGTTCAGTCACATAGAGATCAAAGTGTTGACTTTATTTCCTGTCTGTCATGTTGAGGGTTCTCCCCATCAGCCAGGGAATCTTACTAACCTTGATCCACCTTGTAAAATTACTGAGATGAGAAGCTGATTATTAACCTTAGCCTAGTCTGTGGGTAGTGTTTTAAGAAACTATGTATTAAGTGTTTTGGATTTGGTAATGTATATGTTAATTGGCTTTATTTCTAGTTTACTTAAATTCACTTACTGCTAATAACTTAAAATTGTTAACAGTTTTAAGCCTTGGTGCTGTTTCTTTCTGCTTTTCTTTCTCTCTTCTTCAGTTGTGTTCCAGCCAAGAATTGTGAGGGTGTAGAAATAGGTATGACATAATAGCTTTATTTATGCTGCATAAAGATCAAGTTATTACTGTAATGTCTTCTGTGTATTTATGGGAGTGAATACAAATCCTGTAAAATTCCTTCCTTCCAATCTTCATTCAGATTTTCTGACTATCACTTACTCATTAGGTGATGGAGCTCGGCCTGGTTTTCTCTGCTCTTCAGCAGCACATTGTTTGTTCCTCTTGAATGTAGTTTAGTTCTTTTATGAGTAAATTGCTTGGGTGATGGCCTAAAGTCCCATCAGGAGCCTTCTTCAGGTGATGGATTAGAGGCCAGTCTCACAGGAAAGAAAATAGTCCCTTGTCTTGGAAGGCAAATGACAGAGATGGAGTGCTAGACCTGTCCCCTCCTTCCCCAGCCCAAGCTGACCTTCTGCAGCCCCTTGGTGCCTCTTGTTTTCTTATTTTTATAGAAAATCAATATCCCTTCTGACACAAACAATAGCTCAGAAGCAGGAATAAATGGGAGAAAGCTGAGATCTCTGTCCATCACCTCTCACTTTAACTGCCCCAAACTCTTTAATTATGAGTGTGCTTTGCTCCAGGTGTTTGTGACAGTGAAATTGCTAAATGAGGACCATTTTAACCAAAGATTGGGTGATCAATAACCTTCTATAGCAGTAGCTTGTTGGATCAATAGCATTCATTATTTCATGGTTAAGGTAAGTAGTCTCCTTTGCAAGTGGAGGTCATTAATCAGGGGTTACTGGGGCAGTGGAAAGAATATATGTAGTGTTGGATGTTCTGTTTTTCCCTTCTGTAAACAGAGATGCTGACCAAGTACATGCTTACCTTTTTTGCAATTGGCAACATTCACCAAAAGGTATTGGAAGACTAGCACAGACTGCTTGTATAGGCTGTCTAGTTCTCGTAATGCATCCTTAGAAACAGCCAGAAGATGCATTAGGAGGCACGTGTGATATGACTGTATTTGAAGGTCTGTCTCTTAGAGTCTCCCTCCCAGAAAGAGCTTTGCTAGAAAGTACAGAGCTAAATAGTAAATATATAATATTAAAGAGCAGAACTCTGAAAATGAAGTGGATTGTTTCACTGAGTTCCAAGTTCTAGGTTACTTCAATGATTAGGAATTCCAGCGTGGCCTGATGACCATTACCATCATCACAGAGCTGAAACAAATAAGCTGGAACACTTCTAATGACCCCTGACACATGAGATCCTGTGCTTCTTAGTCTACCTGCTATTGTGACTTTTATGAATTTGTATTTTAAAAGACATCCAACAAACAGCTTCAACTACCTACTAAAATGCTTATGAAAAATTAGACATTTGGGCCAGCGAGATGCCTCAGTGCTTGCCATCAAGGCTGACAATGTGAGTTCAGTCTCCAGGAACCCTGTGGTGGAAGGAAGGAACCAGTGCCCTACAGTTTGTCTTCTGACTTCCACATGCACTGTGGTACTTGTTTACCCCTGTGGCACTCACTGCCCCCCCATCAGTCAATCAAACAAATGTAATAAAAGTTAAAACAGCAGGAAAAAATGAAACATTTGTACACCCACATTACCAGAATCCAGGACTCAGCGTTGGCCTATCAGCAAGGTTTCCTCTGCTGCAGGCTGGTATACTGTGGAATGTAATCTTGTCAGTCTGCCCTGGAAAGGCAAGGCCTTTGTGCATTCTCGCCAGGAAGCCCTGGGTTCAGAATTGGAAAGATGGCTAGAACTTCTTAGGTGGAATGTTGCTCTGCCCTTTACTCCCAACCATAACTCTGGATTTCCTGTTTGGGGTGTACTTGGATAGGGAAGTCTGGCTGGCTCTCTCCGTGTTCTGTGTTTGTGTCTAAGAGGCAGTCATGGGAAGTTGAGCCTTCAGGCACACAGTTTAGTATTGTAAGGCCAGAAAAGGAAAAAAATCCCTCTTGGCAGGGCATTTTAGAGATTGTAGTGTTTCCTATGCCTTAGTTTGTTACAAATTCCCGGGGTGTGGTGGGGTGAGAGTCAGGTAGTGAGGGTAGGAGATGGTCCAGTGTCTGTTGAGACCTGTGTGAACTGAAAACCCCAGTAGCCCTGGGAGGTATGTCAAGGCCTCCTCATGCCTTTTGGTCAGGTGTGGGTCTGAGGGCATATATGTATACTTTCTGTGGACAGATAGGAACCAGTGGCCTTTGGATAACTGGAAATAATCCCCAAATTTGACGAATAAGATTACATGAAATTAAAAAGCCCCTACACAGCTAAAGAAATAATTACCAGAATAGAAAGAGCCTTCAGGATGGGATGAATTCTGCCATCTATTCATCTGATTAATATCCAGAGTCTACAGAGAACTCAGAAAATTAAACACCAAAATAAATAATACAGTCAGTAAATGGCATATTATTTGAGTAGACAGTTCTCAAAAGAAGAACAAAATTTCAATAAATATGTGAAAAATGTTCATTACCCTTAGCCATCAGGCAAATGCAAATCAGAACTACATTGACATTGATTCAGTTTACCTCAGTCAGAATGGCTGTCAGCAAGAAACCAAACAACAGCACATGCTGGCAAGAAAGGGGTGGGGCACTTACGCAGTTGGGAATGTGAATCGGTGCAGCCCCAGTGGAAATCAGTATGGAGGCTCCTGAGAAATTCATGGTCTAGCTAAGGCATTCCTGGTTAGATACCTGAAAGAATTCATGCCAGCACTGGACAGAGACACTTGTATGTCCATGCTTGTTGTGACACTGTTCACACTAGTCAAGTTACAGCCTCAGCCTAGCTGATAAAGAAAATACTGTTTACAGAAATAATGGAATATTATTTAGCTATTAAGAACAATGAAATCATATCATTTGCAGGAAAATGGCTGTTACCGGAGGTCATGCTAAATGAAGTCAGCCAGGCTCAGAAAGACAAATATCGCATGTGGTCTTTCTTATATGGAAGGGGTGAATCGGAGCTAGGGATGTGGTATGCAGTTATGAAGATACCATAATGAAATATGCTATTTTGCACAGTGATACATGACTAAAAACATACTAGAACATGAAGTCAGAGGAATTGAATTAAATTCTGTCGAGTTTCATTTATTTAAAGGAGAACTATTACAAATAATTTGGGACATGGTCACTAAAAGAAAAAAGAAAAGACAAAAGAGGCTTTTGGACACATTCTGTAGAGTAAGGGAAAGGGGACATTGTTCTCAAGCTTCAGAGGCAGAACAGCCCTTTGAAGACTGCAGTGGGAATCAGAAGAATATTTTAGGAATATTCACCAGGATACAAAAAGGTAGACCCATTTTGAAATGGGAAACAGAGAACTGGAAGGTGACTGCTCAGACAACCAGTATTTGGGAGGAAAATGCACAAGGACGTTTAAGGTGTAATTGTAATTACAAAATGAAGGACAGAAATTGAATTGATGATATGGAAAACTTTGGAGTCTTCCCAGAATACAGATGGCGGAGATACTGGTAAAAGAGGACATCAGGTCTGGAGGACAAGAGACCAGAGGCCCAATCTGTGCGTACATTCTCCCAGAGAAGAGACCAGGGTACTGGAAAAGAAGGGTTTAAGAGATACAACTGACGGGAGAAAATTCCTAAACTGAAGAAAAACTTAAACCTAAGTTTAAAATGGAGAGCTAATGAAAACAGTTCTCTCCCATACATGTCCTGGCAATATTTCATGTTCTGCATTGGCAGTCTGGGTGGAAAAGGTATGAAGACAGATCCTAAAAGGGTTGACAATACCATGGCATTCATCCTCAGTGATAAATGTGAGGGGCTGTATTTGCTGGCAGACTTTTGAGGAGAAAAGCATTGTTTCCTTCTTATATATAGAAAGGATAAATTTCATGTGGAAAGGCAACAGGAAGTCTCAGAAATAGGGTTAGAGAGAGGGCTCAGTGTTTAAAAGCACTGGCTGCTCTTTCAGGGGACCCAGGTTTGATTCCCAGCACTTACATGGTAGTTCACAACCACCTGTAACTCCAGTGCCAGGGGCATCCGACACCCACTACTGACCTCTGCAGGTATCGGCATGTACATAGTACACATCATACATACAGGCAAAACACTCATAAAAAATAAGATGTTTTTCTAAAAGAAAGTTTCAGAAATGTAGGCCTCTTAAAAATGGTTCCTTATTCTCCTACAGGTGAATTGCTATAAATCCTGCAAATAGACAGTGCATTAAAAAGATGGGTGGGCTTCTCTGAGCTCAGCCATCAGCCTAGTGGACCCAGCAAACTACGCAGTTGTCCTAGTCCCTTTCTGGTCATGTGAACTGGGCAGGCTGCTGGCCGCATTCTCGGTGCCATCTAGATGAAACTGAACACAGACTCACGACCCGGGAGAGCTGTCTCTGAGTGGCCTTGTATTCCAGTGTGTGGGTCCAGGTTCATGATGACACACAGTTGCAGAGCCTCCACCTCTACCCAGAAGTGGGGCAAAAAATAGATGGGGAGAGCCGGGGTGTCTCTGGTCAATGCACGTAGAAGTGACACTTTTCTTTCTTCTGGATTCTAAAATATGTTTGAAGTTTGTGTTAACTACATTATTACTTAGTTTGAAAAATTAACCTAAAAGCTTTTTATTTTTGTAATAATCCCAACAGCCATAAAATTCTGTTTAGTTTTAAATATATAAAAATTATATGGAAGAGATAATTTCTTAAGCTTCTTGGCTAATAAATGGGAGCAACAAACCTGCATGGTAACTTTGTAGTTCAGTTGGTTTTTTGTTGTTGTTGTTGTTGTTTTGTGTGTGTGTATTGTATGAATGCGCACACTCAGATATGCACACTTTGTGTGGAGGCCAGAGGAGGACCTTGGTGTCTATCACTGTCCACCGTAGGCCTTTGGTCTCTCACTGACACTGGTTTTCAGTTGGGCTGTCTGGATGGCAAGCCCCAGTGTACTCCTGTCTCTCTCTTCACCCTGTGTGCCATAGTTATGAAAAATGCTGCCAAGGACTGTGATGGCATATGCACACTCAGTGGTGAGGCCCCGCCTTCTACCCCAGTGCAGGAGGGAGAAGATTGGAGGCATTGCTAAATGACCCTGAGAGGGACGCAAATTGCTGCTAGTTGAGAATGACTGCTGAAGATGTTCTCTCCTGAGATTGGGTTTTCACTTCATTGGCTCAGCTTTCTATAATAAGCATGAATTTCAAATTGAGAGAACGAATAAAACCAAACAATCAATTTTTCCTATAGAAGAAAGATACCATAGTTTTAAAACTGAGACCTTGTGTTCATTTGAAATTAAAACCTTTAATCTCCTAAAAGTACATACAATTCATTTTCAGAATTTGGAAAGAACGTTTTAGAGACAAAAGCAGTTGAGTCACTACTGAGGGTTATAATGCTGGGCCGTTAAGTGATTGACTAAGATGGTTGCAGTAGACTAGGTATGAGGGGCAGTTTATGGGGCTCATTCCTGTGATCCATGCTTATGTGGATATGAATACTGTGCCTAATCATCTGCTCCACTGAGAGAGCCTCTAATTATAAAGAAGCTCTGGTGGGAAGGTTAGATGTGTGGGCTGGATGGATGTGTGATAAAGCAAAATACTACTTGCAGAGCAGAGCACCTTCTTTGACTTCTAATAGAACGTGGGTGGGAGGATCGGTCTTTTAGAGGTGCCAGCTGAGGTGGCTTTCTTTACACTCTGTTACTTCGTTTGGATGTACTTCAGTTGCTTTTCCAATAATGCTGTAGTAATTAGATAATATACTTGGTGGTCTACAATCCAGGCTCTAATTTTGTCTCTTATTTAAAATGGTGATCCTGCTGATCAGTGAAATATGGAAACATTTTTTAAGTGGAAAGCATTGTGGAGAAATATGAGGTCAGTTAGATGGTTCAGTAGGTGAAGGTGCTTGCTGCTAAGCCTGATGATTGGAGTTTGATCTCTGGATCACACATTGTGAAAGGAGAAAACCCATAGGGCCAGTGAGATGGTTCAGTGGGTAGGGGTGCTTGCTGCCAAGCCTGATGACCTGAGTTGAATCTCTGGGACCCACACGGTGGAGGACAAGAACCAACTCCTCTTGACCACCACATGAACACACACACACACACACACACACACACACACACACACACACGTACACACACGTACACAAATAAATGAATCAGAGAACTCACCTTCTCCAAGTTGTTCTCAGACTTCTACTAAATTTCTTTTTCCCTCCTGTGAATCTTTTTGACATTTTCCAGCTGTTAAAAGGGGATGATTTTCCTAGTATTGTAAGGTTAAACTCCAGACCTGTACTATCCCTTATTAATGGAACAATATTTGTCTTTGGAAAGCTCTCTCCTAATTCTTCATCTTCCTCTCCCATTATCGCCAGCTGAGGATTTATCAAGTGCATCATTTAATTGCTATTGAGATGATTCTTGCTAGTCTTAGTGCGGGTCCCAGCAGAGTCTGGTAAACAGGTAACTCAGCGAGGCTCTGGGCTAATGGGAAGAGGGTGTTTTCTCTTCACTTTTCTGTTAGAAACATTTTTATTCTCCCACTTTAGGATTGGATTGGGGGGTTTATGTGCAAAGTCATGTAGTTCTCTCCATTATTTTAGAGCTAGTCTAGGAGGTGTTTGTATGTGCGCCATTGATAGGTTGGGATCTCGTAAGTCCATGAGAATGGGGAGGACGGGACCATTCCAGAGCCAAAAGCAGGAGGCACAGAGGCCACTCGGGCTGCTGTCACTCTAAGAGGTTGGCGCTGCCTTGTCTGCCCTTTGTAGGCTCATTTTCCTTTTCATCTGAAGAGTCAGAGGCTAGGTTCTATTGAGCTTCAGATGACCACATGTGGGATGGATGCTACAGAGGTGGGATCAGTTTCTCTGAGCAGAAAGGAGGAACAGCGCCTTTTTCCTTGTCCAGTCAGAAGGCTCCTGACAAAGATAGAAAAACATTGGAAGGCTTGGGGGTGGGAAAGAATATGCAGGGGCCTGACATCGTGCATTCTTGAGCTTGTCTACAAGGTGCTAAAAGAAAATTGCTTTTACTGAAAGGTATCAGCCTTAGCCAGGTGTGATGGTGCATATCCAGCACTGGGGAGACAGAGGCAGGGGGATCTCTGAGTTTCAGGACAGCCAGGGCTGTGGAGAGACCCTGTCTCAACAAAACAAAACCAAAGCTGCCTGCCTGCGCCTTCCTCCCACACCTCTTGTTTCTAATTGTTTTTGGTTTGTTTCAGACAAGGTATCTTGTTTGCAGGCTGGCTGTTAAGAGGATGACTTTGAATTTCTGACCCTCCTACTTGAATTCCAAGTGCCGAGACTCTGAGTGTCCATCCCTGCACCTGGTCTCTGCAGGGCTGGGGATTGAACCCAGGGTTCATGTAGGCTAGGCAAGCCTTCTCCCCATTGAGCTATGTCTCTTAGGAGTTAGTTTCCAATATTTAATATTTTATAGTTGATTAAATTATTCAGGATTCTTATAGGTCTGATTTGTTACACATCATAATCCCAGGGCTGGAGAGATGACTCAACAGATAAGAGCACTTTTGTTTCTCTTGCAAGAGGACCAGGGTTTGGTTCCCAGCACCCACACAGTGACTTATAGCCATCTATAACTGCACTTTGAGAGTCTCTGACACCCTCTTCTGGTTTCTGAAGATGCCAGGCACATACATGCAGGCAAAACACTCATACACATAAAATAAAGTAAATCTAATTTTCAAAAATCTCTGAGCAAGAAGTGAGTGAGGAGGACTGTAGGACTGGACACCCTTGGCCTAGTTCAGAAAGGGACATAGTTACCTTTCTAGCAAGGACTTGATTCTGGCAACTTGCTTCTTAGTTCCTGTGTGCGAGCGTGCTGTGCAGCCCCCACTTTTTTCTTCTTAGCAAAGTGTACTAACTCTTCTCTTCTCTTTTCTGTTTGGTTTTTCGAGACAATTTCTCTGTGTAGCCTGGCTGGCCTTGAATTCACTGAAATCCGCCTACCTCTGCCTCCTGAGTGATGGGATTAAAGACACACACACATCTCTGCCTCCTGAGTGATGGGATTAAAGACAGACAGACAGACAGACACACACACACACACACATACACACACACCACTGCCCAGCTCACAGTTTTTTTTTTTGACATGTATTTACAGCTTCACAATGCAAATTACTCTAAGGGAATACACAGAATTAGAAAATGTCATCAGATAATACACTCATTTCCAGTAGAATAAGGATACTTTAATGGAATAAGTATCCTATAGACATAATGTTTTAAATCAAGAATATACATACCTCCCTTGGTCATAATCTTAGAGTCCTGATGATGGTTTCATGACATCATTGTCATTACAGACTCCATATAGGAAACTCTTAAGCTAAGTTCAGTCCAAGTTCTTTCAAGAATATTCTCTTGAAATGCTGTTGACACAGTAGGAGAAAATGTCTATCATCTTTTTTGATCAACAGCTATTTTTTGAGCCTGCCCTTTGAATTTAGAATATAAGGAGAGAATAGATTCCAAATAAAAATAATCAGAGGCATCATTTGTTGTAGTGTTGCTGGTGACTTGTGTCTAATGGAAAGAGACTTGATAGACTTTATGATAAAACACCTCTTCTAATCTTCTAACATTAAAACAATGGGAACATAGGTCATCTTAGAGTAGAACTTATAATACAGAGATCCACACACTTTCTCTGTAATGAGCCACACAGCCAGTATCTGAGGACTTTGTCGACTGTCTATTTTCTGTTGCAGCTGCTTACCTTTGCAGATGGTAAGCCCCAAGGACGTAAATGAATGAGCATGACTGTGTTCCATAAAACTCGATTATGTACACTGAAACTTGAATTTTATGTAATGTCTACATTTTTGGAGTTTTTCTTCCAAACACTTAAAACTGTAGAAACCATTTGAGGGCCTCTGCACTCATCTGCAGAGGTAAGCTGTTACAACAGAGAATGGATGGCCCACAAGGTCTTCAGAGGACATACCAAAGAAGAGAGAAGTCGGAGAATGAGAAGTCGGTTGCTGATTCCTATGGCCTTTCATAACAGTGACTTTAAGTATGTTGAAACTAGTCTAATATGGAAGAGTTTTAACATTTTTCTCCTACCTTTTGAGGGGAGGAGAGCAAACTTCACCTGTGTCTTCTGTGTGAAATTGACAGATCAGATTGGCTAATGGTCTGAAGTGGTTAGAGAGACAATTGGGATGCTTTCATTTGAAAATGGTTTTTGACTGGAATTGCTGAGTTCTCTTTTATTTTCTTCCAGTGAAACTAGCAGTGTATGCAGCAGCAGCGACACAGGGCTCTTCACCAATGATGAAGGACGGCAAGGTAATCTTCTTCTTCTTCTTCTTCTTTTTTTTTTTTTTTTTTGGTTTCTCTGTGTAGCTTTGGAGCCTGTCCTGGATCTCGCTCTGTAGACCAGTCTGGCCTTGAACTCACAGAGATCCACCTGGCTCTGCCTCCTGAGTGCTGGGATTAAAGGTGTATACTACCACTGCCCAGCTGGTAATCTTCTTAAAAATCTAGAAGTTTTTTTTAAAAGACTCTTTATTTTTAATTTTTAAATTATGTGTATACATGTGTGTCTGAGTGTGGGTATGTGCATGTGAATGCAGTCATCCATGGAGCCCAGAAGAGGACACCAGATTCCCTTGGAGCTGGAGTTACAGGTTGTGAGCCATCTGATATGGGTGCTGGAAACCAAACTGTGGTCCTTTGGAAGAACAGTACACACTCTTAACTGCTGACCTTTTTCTCCAGCTCCCTGGCAGAGTAATCTTGATTCCAGCTTTGGGACTTTGTCGCAGTGGTTGATTCCAGTGACTGTGGAGTAACTTATTGAAGGCATATGAGAGCCACTTGGGGAATTGTGAAAATTTCAGATTTTCTGAACTGCTACAAATCAAATAGATTTGGAGTTGGTCCCTGAAATCTGTAGTTTTTACAAGCCCCTGAAGTGGTTCTTATATAGTATCTTATAGCTTGAGAATCTTTGGTCCATGGGGTCAGAGTATCAAGGCTGGAGCTTGTGAAAGTTTCTTTTAATTATAACCAATAATATTCTCATACATAATTCTTTTTGGGAAGGTTGATATGTTATTATACTAAGGAATAACTTTTACCTTATTTAAGTTTAAATGACTGAAGAATATGACAGAGTCATGTGAATAAACCCTGTAGTGTCCTGGGTGAATATTTAATAAGTGTCTTAAAAAGTCACCAAGCGTCCCACTTAAATGTGCATTTTTTTCCCTGAAGGAACCCTTACGTGTGTGTGTGTGTGTGTGTGTGTGTGTGTGTGTGTGTGTGTGTATGCATGAGCACGCGCACACACACACATGTTGCCTTTTGATTTTGTTCTTTGTACCTGTTGCCTTTTGATTGTGTTTGTTATTCGATGCTTTTAAATTTTGGTGTATGAATGAGTGTTTTGCCTGCATGTATTATGTAATGTGTCCCACGTGTATGCCTGGTACCCTCGTAGGTCAGAAGAAGGCATTGGATCCCTGGAACTGGAGTTATAGATGCTCATGAGTCCCTACTTGGGTGCTGGCAACTGACCCCAGGTCTCTGCCAGAGCAACAAGTGCTCCTAACTACTAAGCCATCTCTCCAAACTCTGTTTTTTTTAAGATCACCTATTGTGTTATGTGCTTTCCATTGAAACATTCCGCAGCCAGGGATTATTATTTTTATTTTTTATTTTTTTGTGTATGTGTGTGTGCCTGAGTGTATGTGTGTGCACCATGAGGGTGCATGACCCTGAAGAGGTCAGAGAAGGTATCAGATCCCCTGGAACTAGGATTATAGATGGTTGTCAGCTACCATGTAGGAACCGAACCTAGGTACTGTGCGAGAACAGTAAGTGATCCTAACACCGAGCCGTCTCTCCAGCCCTTAGAATCATTTGTAACCATGACCCCTTACACATTGCTTGGAATGCAAGAGCCCCTATTAGGTTGATAAACCCAGGTAAGTGTAAGCAAGGGCGCAGTGAAGCTCCCAAACTAGACCTAATGTGTGTAGAGAAAAAGGGTTATTGGGGATCAAACTGCCAAGGCTGTCTCTAGGAGAGGTGGCAGAGAGAGGCAAAGTGACAGGATTTTATCTGACAGTCTCACAAAAGTCTCTTACTATTTTGGTTTTTGAGACAGGGTCTCTCTACATAGCCTTGGCTCCTATAACTCGCTCTATAAACCAGGCTGTCCTCATACTCACAGAGATCTGCCTGCCTCTGCCTCTTGAGTGCTGGGATTAAAGGAGTGTGGCACCATGCCCAGCTACAAGTCCTTTTTAAAAACTTTTATTATTGGATCATGAGTAAATTGTAAGAACTATAATTCCCATTCAGCATTAATTCATTGTCAGAGAATATGATCTAAGGAGTTTACCTGTTATAGTGCATGTCTTGAGAAATGCTTCTGCCTGAGAATGGAATAAGCATGTCATAGTGCATAGGAACTAGTCCACCCATGTCACTGGCTGGTGAGACCCCTGTAGAGTAGTGCTCTTAGATTGTGCTCCCCATGTAGAGTAGTGCTCTCAGATTGTGCTCCCCATGTAGAGTAGTGCTCTTAGATTGTGCTCCCCATGTAGAGTAGTGCTCTCAGATTGTGCTCCCCATGTAGAGTAGTGCTCTTAGATTGTGCTCCTCATGTAGAGTAGTGCTTTCAGATTGTGTTCCCCAGGCCTGCTCAGCTTCATGGAAGAAACTTGCTAGTGTCTGTGTGTCCGCTGATGTATCTTCTTTCCCATCTGTCATCATCTCCTCACTTCTCCACATCCTGGTTTTGACAAGCCTTCCTTGTGCTTCGGATGCTTGCTGAAGTTTGAGAACCCCTGTTCCCAAGACAGCTGTTTGCAGTGTTTGTTTATAGCCAGATACCAATATTTACCAAAGAGCATCCTCTTTGGTGCTTGGTGGTAATAGCTATTATTTGCAGAGTGCAGGCTTCATTGCCCCCTTGGAGATTTCCACATTAATTGTAAGAGTCATTGTTATCCTGCGTGTTAGTGGCTTCATGTGTTTGGCAGGTGGGACCTAGTATATGCTGGGGGATGGAGGACTCGTGCTCTTTAGATGCTGTTGTCATAGTTTATTCCTGCAGTTGGGAAGGGGATGAGTAGCAGACATGAAGATGCCCTTTTCTTACCTGTCTTGTTGGCAGGAATACACTCTAGTAGAAACTGAGCTGTTATTAGGTAGTTCAAACCAAGAGGTTGGACGTATGGGGTCGTTGGGACCTTACCATTAATGAACAATGTGGCCTTGGGCAAATGTCATAGTTTCTTGAAAGAGTTTTATTGCTTGTTTCTGTGGGGTTTTTGTTTTTTTGTTTTCTTGATAGCTTGGATTTCTAGTTCAAAATGATTTTCTGTCCCATCAATGAGATACCAACCAAAACAAAGTGTGGGCATAAATTCTTTACTGACCTATTAAGATAAAATGTAAATATGTAAAAATCCCCCAGCAATAAAAGCTAATTTTTGAATTGAGGAACACTTATGGCTTTGAACTCTGTCTACACGTGGATAATGGTAAGGAAGTCAGTTTGTTTTTTATGGAAAACACTTGGGCTTTGTCAGGTTCTGGGTTCAAATTCTGACTTCATTTACTGGCTTAACCCTGACTTCGGGGCATTAGTTGCTTCACTATAAGTTAGAGCTGTTGTGTGTTGGAAGAGATAACATATTTTCAGGTTTTCCACATGAATTCAAGAGGGCCGTAAGGCTAGATCTTAGATTTTACTATTTAAGTGGTGAAAACCAGTCCAACATTCACGTGGAACTAGGTCGATGCATCAGGTTTCATCTTAGTGTGACCCAAGAGGGACTGGACATGTTCTTTTGTACTTTGGTTTATTTGTAGTGTCATAACTGTAGCATTAAAAAACCCTTCTGGCATTTGGATTTTAACATGACAGCTCAGGACATGATCTCTTTACTCTAGGGGATGATGAGCAAAGTGATTGGTTTTATGAAGGAGAATGTGTCCCTGGATTCACCGTCCATAACCTTCTGCCCAAGTGGACTCCTGATCACTGCACTGAAGTAGAAAGAATGGACTCCGGACTGGATAAACTCTCAGATCCCACATTCCTTTTACCTTCCCGGCCAGCTCAAAGAGGTGAGTTTGGAGAAGATGAAAACGTCAAGGTCATGGCTTTATGGTTCTCTTTGGGAAGACTCCACGGTTGCCCTGCTCAGTCACTGGCATGCCTCTGGCCATGCATTGCCCTCTAAACTCTGGAGTTAGCTCAGGGTCCTCCCACTCCTAATCAGTCCATATAGGCTCTTGGGACACATCCCCAGTTTGTGCCACGTTTAGGAAGCCTGGCATCAGCCACATCACAGCAACACATCCTTTTGTAAAATTGATGTGATTCCTCCCAAATGCTCCTTGGAAGCTTGAAAGATTGACTTACAAGGAACATTCACATACAAGAAATTGGGGCATTTCTAAGTGGATGGTTTTAAAATACTTCTTTAAATGTATTTGTTTTAATGATCTTATTATTGTGTACTTTGACACAAATGCATTATCTGTTCCTTTGCTTTACTTCAGTTCTAAAGGAGTAGAATGGAGTGGAAAGAGCCCGTAACAGGACACTTCTCTTTTAGTTGGTTCCGTATTGGAATGTCTGGGCCATTGCCTACATGTATGGCAATGAACAGGACTGTTTCATAGTTTCTTTAGTCCTGCAAATGTAGGCCTCTCAGGGAAGTAGCTATCAACCATTTAGCCAGTCATCTGGTATTGGTTGATGTTTGGTGCTCAGAGGAGCACATCTGTGATCATAGCTCAGGACAAAGGTATGGGCACAGTCTGGCAGATAGTTTTGTGAAGATGCTGGGCTAAGGGCTCCAGTGTGCTAGAACATCTGTGCTTAAGGATCTTGTAACTGAGGCCTCTTCTTTCTACAGGATACCATGCTCGTCTGAATCGATTGCCAGGAGCTACAGCTCGGTGCCTCAGGAAGGGGCGGAGAAGGCTGGCTGGGAAGGTGACAGATCTCATGGTTTCTCCGGTGCTGTGGGAAGGTGGTAGTCCCCATGGGATTTGCATACCCTACTGACAGTTGAAGGCATCACAGGACTCTCTGGAGTGAATGAAGCCAGCTGAAATGCTCTGGGAGCTAAGAAGGGTGAATGGATGCTGTGTGGGATTTGAATGGATACAAACTGAAAGAGAAACACTTTATTCACGCAGAAGTTCAGACCAAGCACTTACATCAACCTCTGTTGTGTGTAGGCCGCTGGCTTGGTCTCTCTTCTGCACTTGTGACTACCCCTATATTGTTGTATAAGTTTAAAATCTCTTTTGGCTTCTTTATAACTCCTGAATTCAGGATGTGTTTTTTCCTAACTGGACTTTTTATCCTAAAATTGATTTAAAAGGAGAAAGCTACATAACAACAAACTGAACCAAATGAGCAATGCCTTCTCTCACACGTAAAATAACACTGAGCCTGCTTCACCGTCCTCCAGGATCTTTGCCCTGGCCCCCCGGGACAGCTACTGCTTCTTCAGTTCTGTCCTTGCCAGGGCCTGTGCTGGGCCCTGGGCCAATGATTCCTCCCAGCTGTTGCTTTAGCCCATAAGGAGAAGTAAGGTTCAAATAATAAGAAGTGTGTGGCATTCCCTGCATCCAAGTAGCAGAAGAGAGACTTGAACCTATGGGAACTGTTTTTTGTTTGTTTGTTTTTTAAACTAAATTTATTTTTATTTTTTATCTTTTGGAGATAGGGTCTCTAGGAAGTCCGAACTGGCCTGGTTCTTGCTTTGTGTCCCAGACTGGCCTTCAACTTGAAATTGTTCTGTCTAATTTCCTGAGTCCTAGGACTATAGGCATGCACCTAGCTCTTGATTTAAATTATTCCAGCTTTGAGATTGAGAGCTCGGCTCAGGAAAAGGCTCCCTAGCCTGGGAGGGAAGACGGTTTTGAGAAGAGTTTACCAAGCGTTTAGAATGCCGGCGGCAGTACTTGCCAAGCATGTGATGGTTGTCAGTCTCGATCATCTGGCTCCTGCTTTATATTGTAGTCTACCCAGAGATCTATTTTCTGAAGTTTGGAGCGCTGGGGGGCAGGGCGGGGGGGGGGGGGGGTGAGGGAAGAAAGAAACAAACAAGAGGTGAGGTTAATTAACTTGTGTTTCCCGCAGAAGACAATTTGCAGGAGTCACTTCTCCTTCGGTCTTGTGGAACCTGGGTATTGAACTCAGGTCATCAGACTTGGCAGCAAGGGCCTCACCTACTGAGCCTTCCCTGCAGCCAGTCTTACTTCTTACCTTTAAATCTCATCCTAGTCTGACGAGAGAGGCATTTGACCTTCGGAAGAATCACGCTCCATATCCCTTTTGCCTTACTCCATCTATAGACCCTGGCCCAACACCCTTGATGGTTCTGGAGCTCACTCTTGATGGGGAGGACTCCTGTGTGGATGAGTTAAGGAAGCAGAAGCTGGAGAGTGGCGGACAGTGAGGTTTTCCTTCCCCTTCTATTGAGTATGTAGAGAATGGTCTCTCCACTGTCTGCTGCCTTCTTTAAGCTCAACAAAGTAAGAGCTTTCCGCTTCCAAGGACAGGAGTTAGTTCATCTTGAAGGCGATCTTCAGTGTGCTTGAGAGGAATCTAGGGTTTATTGGATGTGCAGCTAATGATCTCAAGTGGATAGGGAGAGATGTACTTTTTAAATTCGTCTTCATCACCTTAAAGGGAGATGTGTCATTTCTAGCAGAGGTCATTGCTCTGCTCCCCCTGCTCCTCTCCCCAGTCCCTCTCTACTCTTTCTAAACTGTAATCATAAATAATGAGTTTCATTCACAGCTCCCTGCCAGCAAGCTGCTAATTACGCAAAGTACTGCTTGTAATTTACACAGTAATAAACTGTAAATTTAAATATTACGGCATTTTAGGTTAATAATTTTTCTGCTGTAACAAATAGCTCATTATTCACCCATCTTCTCCCTTGGCCTCTCTAGTTCTGTATCTCTGATCTGGAGGCATAGCCAGAGGGATGAAAAATATGAGGAATGCAATATGTGAACCCTCCACTTAGCTCCACCCTGTTTAGAATCTGACCTCACATTAATTTTCCTAAAGCTGGTGGTTCTGTTAAAGTGTGTTTCCTATCTTCAGGCCACTCGTACCCGTAGTTGAGTACAAATGCCAAGGTACCGATGTGTTTGAGTAGCATTGACACTCAGGCCCCTGACTATCCTCTCACCCTGGCACTTCCTCTTGGGTGTGGCTTGTTTCTGTGCAGGTTGCTGTGGTCAACAGCATTGTGGATGTGCTCATTGGGGAGGGTGTGCCTTCTGCCGCTCTCCGGTGGAGATGACTGGTTTGCCGTGGCCTTACGGCTGTGCTTTCCCACTGCAGTCCCGAGAGCACCGAATTTAAGAAGCAGCTTGGTGCTTTTACTTTGAAATGATATTCAAGGGACAGAACACAGTGATCAATTTTGTGGTTTTTGTTTGTTGTGGTGCTCAGGGCCTTGTGCATGCTGGGCAGGCACTCTACCACTGAACTGTATGTATCTAGCCAGACTGCTTATTTTTCTAAGTAGCACAAGTTCTTTAACACATAGACATGTATTCAGCAGGTACTCGGTGAGGGTTCAGTCACTGTTTGTCTGTGATACTTGTTGAACCTCAGTCAAATGGAGCTTAGTGTGCTCTTCTGCTAAAACCTGGCTCCTGTTGCTGGGTGTGGTGACATACACCTCCAATCTCAACACTCCAGAAGCTGGAGCAGGAGTTTGAGGCTAGCTTTAGCTGCACAGTGAAACCATGTCTCAATAAAATTAAAAAAAAAAAAAAAAGTGTTGAATCTTCTGAAAAAGTTTTTCTGCTTCTTTATACTCTATATTCTAGTATTATTTCATTTTTCTATTAATACTCCAGGAAGTATGACTATATTAAAATTACACACACATCTAAACAATAAACAGTGTATACACATGTTGAAACATTACTTGGGATTAGTTTTATATTTCACTTATGCGTTAGAAAATAAACAGGGCTGGAGGGAAAGCTCAGCTGGTGAAGCGCTTGTGAGGACTTGAGTTTGTTCCCCAGAACCACGTAGGACGAAACTTCCTCAGGCTCGAGGGCACGCTTGTAATTTCAGCACTCGGGAGGAGGAGGCAGGAAGATATCTGAGGCTCACTGACAGACAGCCTAGCCTACTTGGTAAGCTCAGGCCAGGAGATACGCTGTCTCAAAAAAACATAGACAGTGCCTGAAGATTGCCAGCTGAGGTGGCTCTGGCTTCCATTCGTGTGCACACTTATGCCTGCCACACATGTGTACCTGTGTGCACACTTACGTAAAACTAAATTTAAAACAGAAAAAAGTCCCAAGTCCAAAAACCAGTATTTATAATGGCTTTTTAAGAGTTTTTTGGGTCAGCAGAGAATAGATGGGTAATAGATGATACTTCTAAGATGGACTCACACTTAAAAAAAAAATAGCTATTGGATTTTAAGGTTGACACAACCTTGAGATTGCGTGGCTGGCATAGTGAGAGAAGAATTGAGCTTGGTGACAGTTTGCATTGTATACATTTGATTCTGTGGTTTGATGACACTCTTGTTCTTACCTTTCAGGAGACCAGCATAAGCAGCCTGGGGACAGAGAGGATCAGCCATGTCATCAGTGACTCCCTGCAGAAAGAGTAAGTGCCTGAGTGCCTGCTGGTGCCCTAGCCTGCTCCCTGGAGAAGGAGGGAGAGAAAGAAGGCTTTTTTAAAGCAACCTTTCTGTTAGACCCCAGAGCCGAAAGAGTAGTGCTTCCGGGCGGCTCAGAGGGCTGAAGTCAGGCCGGCAAGATGGCTGGTGGCTGAAAGTGTTGGCCGCCTGTTGTGTGTGTGAGATGACCCAAGTTCAGTCCCCAGAACCTACGCTCAGGTGGAGGAAAGGAAGGACCAGCTCCACAGAGCTGGCCTCTCCTCTCCCAAGGGTGCTATGGCACACACAGAAATTAGAAAGAAAATTTGAAGATGGCTAAAGTCTTAGATCATGACAGTGCTTTTCTTTTCCTTTCTAGAGTAGTTTTTACTTTGTCCCCTGTTGTAATTCTACATGTTATATTACTACCCACCACCAAGGTACTATATTTTAAATGCATTTTTCTCAGTTTTTTTAAAAATGGTCATTCCAGGTGGCTGGTTGCCTCTGTTCTCCCTCAGCCCTCCTTAAGGAGAAATCTTTTTGTCCCTGTGACCATGGTGAATGCAGTAGGAAGCATGAATGTAGCTCCACAGGGGTCATCTGCCTCTCTCCTAACAGCTTCATCTCCTGAACACTTGCCTTTGCTCTGTGCTTTGCCTTCCCCGGGTCTTCCGTGGCAAACATTTGAATATCTGCTGAATAAATACATACATGTTGGGGCTGGAGAGATGGCTCAGTGGATCAAGCCTGAGGACCAGAGTCTGGATCCCCAGCACCCACATAAGAGAGCAGGCAGCTGTGGCAGGCCTGCCTGTAATGTCTGCCCGTGAGAAGTAGATCCCAGGGTAAGCTGGCCAGCAGGGAGCTCTAGGTTCAGTGAGAGACCTTGCCTCAGTAAAGGAGAGTGAGCCAGGAAGACATCAGACATTAACCTCTGGCGTGCACATACGTGTACCCATGAACTTAACACTCCTGTATTCACACATACACACATGCACACATACCATACGGAACTACAGATGTAAAAAAAAAAAAGGCCCACATTTGCATATGCTAAAGAACCTGTATGATTTATTCCTTAGTCATCATGGTCAGCCCAGTGGCAGTCCTACACATATGTAACTCGCCTGACTTTGGAGTTGGACTCCTTTTCTCACCACACAGCCGAGAGAAAGCTGTAGTCTTTTTGCTCTCCCTTGTCCGGTTTTTACTTTGCATTGTCTGCCTTCTCCTTTGAAGAGCTGCTTCACGAGACTGTTGTGCACACTTAGCTGGCGTCCTTCTCCTTCAGCTGCGTCTCTCCCAGGTCCTTCTTTGTCCTTAGTAGCCTACCCTTTCTCCTCTTCCCTCATACTTTCCCTATCACCTCTTTTATTGGTCTCTTTCCTGTTATTCTCTCTCTTTAGTTTCTGGTTACCATCAGCTGGGAAAAGAGAGCGAAAGCAGGTAAGATAATTTTTTGGGTCATCTTTTATCATTTAATTTCCTTTTCTTTAGAAAGAATAAAGCATTGGCTTCTGATTTTCCCCACATTTCTGCTTGTGCACATGAGGTGAGTAAGATCACTTCCCCATCAATCACTCTTGACTTTTGAGAGCTGTGTTCCAAGACTGCCCTGTGCTCATCTGTAAGAATGGTAGCCAGTTCCCCTCTTAGGTTCAGCTGCAGTTGTGAGCTGCTTCTTAGTAACACATTGCAAGGGAAGCCTGCTTTTATTTTTGTTCCCCACCCCCCAGGATTTATTTTTACTAATGTGTCCATGTTTATATATGTGCATGTGACTCAGGGGCCTGCAGAGGCCAGAAGGCATCAGATCTGCTGGAGCTGAAGTTATAGGCCGTTGGGAACTACTTGACATGGGTGCTAATGAGAACCGAACTTGGGTCTTCTGGAAGAGCAGTATTTGCTCTTAACCAGTAAGCCCCTTGTTTTAGTTTTGAACTTTGATTAAAAATGTAAAGTGAGTTGTATCGCCTCTGGTTTAGCTTTTCATTCTGAGCACAGGAAGCAGAAGGCTCCGCCTTTGGGGAAGTGATCAATGCCATGGAGCTTTCTGCTCTTAGTCTTTTCCCTTGCTCCCCTCTAGGGGGACCTGGATATAGTCAGGCCTTGAGTGGGATCCATGATTTGACAGTGACTCATGGTGGTTGTTATGTTTATAGATGTTTGAAACTCTTTCAGTTTAGAGATGAGGGTTACTTAACCTTAGTCCTGAGTTTGATGGAGACCGATGGGCAAAACTTTTCTTGCTTCTTGGTTGGCTGGTTGATTATTTTGGGGGACTACTTAGCATTTTATTATGTCACACATCTTACATTTGCAAAGTTCCCTGGGAACTTTTAACTAGAACAGATTACTAGGTTCACAATTAACTAGAACAGTGGAAGATAAAACCAGTGTATGTTTATGAGATGACTTAGTTGATGTATTTTAAGTTATATATTATAATGTACATTAGAAAAATGTAATTACTATGTCAGACTGACTTTGTGGAAACAGGACAAAGCTGAGTGTATGTAATTGGTGTAAAGAAAATTCTGGATAAATAGTTGTGCAGGTGGTGGGCAGATAAAGAAAGGGTCACGAAGGTGGCATGCAAGAGATTTGGGGACTGTTAAGCTAGAGTGTGGATTGTATTTGCTTCAGAGCATGCAAAGGCAGGACTTACGGGCATCGTTTGCTCCACATCTGTTATGTACAAGTGAGAAACAGTGCATCGTGGGTTTCAGCTAGTTTCCTGAAGTTGCAGAGCTGTGTGTACTAGCTAAGTTCCTGTTCTTTTTAAGTATGCTTGAAGTTACCGCTCAAGTGCTTTTCGTCTTAAGTCCGTAAGTTACCCATTTTTGGGGGGAAATTTCAGAGAAGGCTAGCAAACAGAGTGAGGTGCTTTGTACCCAGCTCCCTGTTTGGTTTTGTAATTTTGGTGCTAAGGATGGCGTGCTGACATGTGCACTGTACTCTCCCCTCACAGTCACCTTTAGGGTCAGTAGGTGAGACACTGAAATGACTTTATGACCTGAAAAGCAGTGCTGGAGCTAGCCCTGCTATATCATAAGACAGTAAGGTGGCCAGTGCTGCACCCTGGAGAGAAGGCCAGCGAAGTTCAGAAGTGACATGACTTAAACAGAAGCAACTCAGTGGTGCATTCAGTTAGGCACGCTAACGCTAGGCGCCTTCCGGTTACACTGTACTATACTGTGTACTGGGATGGGTGTGCAGTTGTCCTTGAGAAGGTAATTTCATGCTAGTCCTGTTGGGAAAAGTCTGATACATAGTGGATAATCACTAGGTGTAAGTTCCTGGACTGCCCATTAAGAAGTACTGTGTTTGGCTATTTAAGTGGTTATTGCATAAAAGTTTTGTTTGACAAGGAATAGTTTTGCTTTCTTTGTGCACAACGTTATTGAATGGTCCCAGTGTTTATGGCAGAAGGGTTGGACATAGTCAAAGAGAGCATGTAGGCTGCTCTTTGGAATCAGGTCTCTTTCATTTAAGCCACACTAAAACAATCTGGTTTATCCCCACAGTTTAATCCTCTCTCTCCCCTTTACTCCCTGGATGTTCTTGCTGACGCTTCTCATCGAAGGTGTTCCCCTGCACACTGCTCTGCCAGGTAATTGACTCCCGGTGGAAAGAGCTATGTTCCTTTTCATAACACTTAAGATTGTATGATATATGTGCACAGGATCCGATTTGATCCTAACAACAACTTTCAGAGGTAAGTCGATGTTGCACAGATGTGGAAACAGGCTGAGGGTGGAGGAATTTTTCCTGTGATCCCATGACTATGTCTTCTGGCTCATATTTCACATTATTTCTGCTGCTAAAAGTTCATCTTCAAAGAACATTATTAATGTCCCTTGCCATGACCTGCAAAGTGCTGCATAATCTGATTTCTGCCAACATGGCCAGCTTCCTTTCATACAGTCCTGTCCCTTCTCTGAGCAGGAAGATCTAGCAGTACTAGGGAGCTCCATTTTCTTCTTTAAAAATGGCAGCCCTTGCTGCCTTGGGCCTTTGCTCTCATTCCCCTTGTCTGGAAACCTCTTTGAGCTCCTGGATAACTAAGAAGTCATCTGCAGTACCATCTGGTTATTCTATTTGTTTCCTCCATAGTGCTTACCATTGTCTATAATGAATATGTGTACTGTTCATTTAAAATTCACCCCTACCTCACTGTCTTTCTCACTAGGATGTAGAGACCTTGTCTAGTCCCCTGGTAAATCCCAGCATGTGCACCTGGCACTTACTAGGCATTCTGTATGTGTATGTCACATTTCTCATTATGGAGTCTCCTAATTCAGGAGACATGGACCTGGGTATGGTTTCATGACAGCATTTCTTAGCAGTGTTACTGTGCATAGAACAGCTAACAGTCTGGACCAAAGAACTCCTGTTATTTATGGTAGCATGAGGAATTTCTTTTCCAAGGTTCTGATGCATTTTGTTTTGTTTTTGGTTGGTTTTGGTTTTTCTGAGACAGGGTCTCATTCTCACTATGTAGCTCTGACTGTCCTGGAACTATGTAGACCAGGTTGGCCCCAAACTCACAGATCTGCCTGCCTCTGCCTCACAAGTGCTCAGATTAAAGGGGTGTGCCAATACACCCAGCTTCTGGGGCTTTTTTATTAGTCAGCTCTTAAGTAAATGTGGTGCTCGTAGACTTGTGTTGTTCTTTGAAATAGTTACAAAGAGTTAGGATAATGAGCCTTGTTGCATAACCTACTGCTAGATATTTCTGCTGAGAAAGTAGTATTTTGAGAAGGATAGTCTTTTGAGAAGAGAGGCCATTGTAAATAGTGTTGCTAAGAATGTGGACTTGGGGGTGACAGAACCTCCACTGTAGGCCTTTACTCCACTGTCATGCTGTTTGTCATGCACTCACTCAGCATTTGCTCACTCCCTACTATGTGCGAGGCTCTTCCTTTAGAACTGAAGCTCTCATGAGAAAATCAGATATGGAAACTGGCAGCTATGATAAAGGCTTGCACCTGAAAGCTGTAAGACAGAGGCGGGGCTTCTAATGCAGGCCCATGGGGTTTTCTAGATTTCAGTCCCTAGAAGAACACGCCTCTGTTTGTCTTTTGTCTTGATGCTAAAGTAGTAGCTGTGTATGCTCTTTGGGAAGACCAGATGAGCAGCACCACATAAATTCAGCACAGAGAGTGGATTGCTCTGCTCTCCTTCCTCCATGGCCGCTCCCTGGGGCTGTATTTGGGCAGCATCAGCACCTCTCTTGTCTTCCATCCTCCTGTGGCCAGTACCCAGAGCTAGATCCACGATACTCTGTGCGTCCTGTTACTCTGTCATTACTGCTCTCTTGACTGGTAGCTTGTGTGGCTGGCCTCGGAAACATTAAGAAGTCTCAGCCAAGCTTCTAGTGCACGTGGCTCGGGAGCGCTGTTATTGCTTTGAGCGCTTGCTGGAAGCAAAGGAGAGAGACCGGAGATGATTACCAGTTGTCTTTGTCTTGTCTTTAGTTAGGTAGCAGTCCCAGATTAGAAGGCTGGATGCAGGTTCTGTGAAGTTGGGGGGAAAAAGTTTGAGTTAACATTCATTATTTTATGCTTAAGTTGTTCTTTGTTTTAAATTATATGTCTCTGTTTGGCCTAGTACCACATGTGTGCTCATTCTGTGTGTGTGTGTGTGTGTGTGTGTGTGTGTGTGTGTGTGTGTGTTGTGTAGTGTATAGATCTCATCTCCTGCTCCTCTCAGTTTTCACTCATTGAAGGACACAGGAAGATTTGGAAGGTGCTGCTCTGTGGAATGATCAGAGGTGGTGTTCTCGGTGCAGGTTTCAGAAAATATGAGTGACACTGAGTTCTTGGGGATAGCTCTCAACCCTTTAGATTGATGGCGTCCCCATGCAGCAAGGTGTCGTTGGAGCAGGGCCTATCTAGCTCCAGTTGGGGGACTTGTACGATGGGGTTTGGAACCATGCAGGGAGTTGTAAGAAGAGTGGACCATTTAGCAGAAGCCTTGCATCAAGCAGAGGGTGTAAAGGAACAGAGTGCTAGAGACAGGCAGCTGAATGACTGCATTAAACAGTGTTTCGAATGGAGATTTTATCTTTTTCTTGTCCCATTTTATTTGTAGTAAGAAGAAATTTCTTTCAAAGCATCTGGGCAGCACTGGGAATTTTACACCCATCATTAGAACGATTTGTGCGCGTGTGTGGTGACTGTGTTATCATTAGTGGTATAATTTTATTTTGCAAAGAGAGAAGTGTTTCCTGTTTTATCACAGCTTTCCCTGAGGAGGGCTGCTGTATTAATTTGCTGTATTGCCTCCTGGCTGTTCCCAGGCTGTTTTTCCTCTTCATCATGGAATTTTTAATGGCCCTCATGCCTCTTGGGAAGCATGTGAGGGAGAGTTCCTCGGGGAGTGCTTCCCTTTTTTCACATGCCTATAATTACTCTCCTTTAAGAGCACAAAGAGTCTGATAATCATGCCTGGGCTCTGAAGGTTCCCTCCTGTCAGGAATCTGAGCTGAGCTACTTCCTTGCTGGACACTGCCGGCTGCACTCTGCTCGACTTCAACATCCGAACATGGCCACCTCAAAAACCACAGACAGCTTGGGATTTCAGAATAAGCTGAGGCCACTGGGGTATGGTGAGTGACCTCAAGTATGTAGTTTAGCATTTCACGATAAGCCAATAAACAATGAGACCTAATTTAAGGTAACACTCGATGAATGTGTCATTTAGCAGGTGGAGGGGGCAGGAGGGAGACTTTAGTGGTCATTGTACCATTCAATAAATCTGTAGGTTCTCTCTAGAAATGCTTCAGTTTAGTGGTAGTTTTCAACCCTGACTCTGCTTGCGAGTTATCTGAGAAGCCTTAAAAAATGCATCATAGGCATAGGGAGAGGGCCTCATTGATAATGTGCTTGCTGTACGAGCTTGGGGACCAGAGTTGGATCCCTAGCACCCATTCTTTTCTTTTCTTTTCTTTCCTTTTTGTGTGTCTAGAATCTCAGCACTGGGGAGGCAGAGACAAGAGGATCCTGGGGTTTGCTGGCCAGACACTCTAGCCAAATCAGGAAGCACCAGACTCGGTCTCAAAAGTTGGAAAACAATTGAGAAGACACATAATACCAACCTCCAGTCTCTGTGCTCATATATGTGCACCTGCATGCAAATGTACAGACAAAAGCAAATCTGTGAACACACACATGCATACGAAAACAATAGTAATGACCATCCAAGCTGAGTCTGACTTCCACGGATCAGTTGCTGGTGGTGTGGGGAAAGGCCCGGACATTAACGTGATCTTAGAGCTTCTGAGGTGACGAGTAGGCAGCCAGAGTTAAGAGCTATTGCCCTGAGTCCTGGTGGTTCCATGACTGGCCCTTAGCAGGGCACCTATTGTGTAACAGGCTCAGGCTCCATGCTTTGCTGTTGTGAGCATCATTCTGCATGGAGGCAGACCACTGGGATTCCTTAGCTCCAGAGGAACTGACTCTTCCAGGTGAAAGAGTCGCTATCTAGCATGGCGGGCAGCACATAGCTGGAGAGCGAGGGCAGGCACAGTGTGGAGGGCTGCACACACATTTGGCTGGGTGTCCGGGTGAAATTTATATCGCCGTTTCAGTTTAGCTTTGTTTGCTAGCGTGCCAGCATTGGCATTTGCTGTTGAAGTGGTAATGTGCAGTACTCAGAACTGCTGCTACTCAAACAGCAGATGGGGTGGTTGATGTTCTGCTAGAGGCCGTGGTATTGTAGGCAAAGTCACAGTGAGACCAGAGCTGCAGGCAGCTTTCCCCAAAATGAGACTGACCCGAGGAAAAACCTTACCATTATCACCTACGGAAAACAAGTAGAGACTACCAGTTGCTGCGTCTCTCTTCTCCATGTTACTGGCTGACATTGTTAAGTGCTTTATGGCAGTCCTCAGTTTTCTCTAATTCCTCTGTCCTCCCCCTGTTTGGGGTGGTGATTTAGAAATGTCTCGATTTCCAATTATTCTTCAAGTTCAGACATAGGAAAACACTGTTCTAGTATCCCCCACCCCCAGTTGGCCAGTTTCCTTGTAAATAAGCTTTTTAATTTGTGAAATCTTATTTTCGGCTGAGTAAGGATGGCAGGTTCCCAAGCATGTATTCATATAAAAACCATGGATTTTAACGAGAGCACAAAAGTCTCAGCGTCTCCTGTTGTTGTCAGTGCTCATGAGATGGTGGGCGTGGGAATTAATAATGCACGGAGACTCCAGCCAGAATCTTGGGTTTACCTGGACAAACACTTAGCCTCCTTGTTCCCCAGTGTCTACTTGTTTAAGTGGAAAACTTTTCTTACTGGATTAGCAGGGATCGAAGTGAAAGGATATATGTAAACATTCAGCAGCCTGGCAACCAGCATTATTTTTGGGTTACTTCCCTATCCTATCCTTAGGATAATTTCAATTTTAAGACCTTTGAGATGGCTCCAGACTTATTTACTAATGAGATGCTGTACAGATTCTTGAGGGCCTTAAATGGCCTCAAATTGACTCTAAGAAGAGGCATTTGGACAGTGCTTGGGTAGAAAGAGAGAGACCTTTCTGCCCATTAGAGAGTTGGACTATGATGGGCCTAGCTCATTGTAATTCATTTTATCCGTTCACAGCATTATGATCTGCATATCAGAGTTGTGTGCCCAGCTGGCTGTGCCACTTGACAAGGAGTTTCAAAGAGCAAGAAGACGACTCAATTCATGCTATTCATTTTGACCTTTGGAGCCATAATAAACAGCCTCAGGTTTTACCCCAGGGCTTGGGGGAAGGAACCTTTTGTTAGTCCTCTCTGTCTGGGCTGCTGTGACACACAGCAGCCCCCCGCTCGACCCTTTAGTGCCTTGGTTTCAGCCGAGCACAAGGAAGGGTTTTGCTGTAATGGTGTCCATATAGATCCTCAGGCTGTCCGTGCCTGTTGGAACCTCCTGTCGTACAGCACACGTTTCTTGACCCTTCTGCTTCTCTCGAAGGCGCTAATTTACAGGGGCTCTTGGGTGGCTGCCTGTGTGGAATATGAAAGCACTTTCTGTCTGTCCTTCCATTAATAATATACATCTTCCCAGTGGATGCCAAGCAGTTCTGCTTCTGTGGGTGCCATTCTGCCTTGACTTCACCAAGGGAGGAATTTAAAGGTCATTTTAAACTGTGAGCCCTTTGCCCCGGGCTGCGAAGGGTGAGGTTTAAGGAGGAGGCCATCAGGGAGTGGTCAGGGTCTCTTCTTGCTGGTTGAGCACTTGCCCCTTGTGTAACTGTGAAATGTGTTTCTCCTCTCGTGTCACGGGCCTGTGCAGGTCGGGGTGGAAGGTCTTTCCCTCACTGGGTGGTTAATAAATGCCAGGACCCTGAAGATGCGATCCCAGATAAGGCAGGGTTCTTTCTGCTTCTCAACATGTAATCCTCCTCTCCCTCACTTGACCAGTGCATGACTCATTCCTTGATTACAGTGTATTGTCTCAAAGTATTCGCTCTGTTTATGAATCGGGCTTCCCGCCATGCTGTGAGCTGCTAGGAACAGACTCCTGGCACAGTCACCATGGCTCTGCTCTATGTGCCTCAAGCATAAGGTTTTATACAGGACAAGTCTTCATGAATTTTTGTTGAAAAAAATTGAGGTGAATGGATTTGTAATTAAGGAGAATAATTAGGATATGTGCTATGTATGACCTTTGGTCCTTACCAACATCCATTTTTCCCTCAGGTATTACATAAGGAGAAAATATAGCAAATAAATACCTTTTTGTTGTTGTTTTAAGCACCAAAAAGGAATTTTTCATAGCTTTTAAAAACAAGCTGTTTTGAAGGTGAACTATTCCTTAGATTAGCTTGCCATTGGCAGACAAAGACTGCTTTCGCTCCCTCTGAGTGACTTTCAGTATCTTTGTTCTAAACCAGAAGCAGCCACTTGAGTTATTTTTTTTGCCAGCACTGGTTCTATTAAACATGCATGTATTTCTCTCAAAGTAGTTTTTCCCCTAAAAGTACATTCCTGCCCCTGGGACATAGTAATCCGCCCAGTTTCCTAAGTAACACCACAGTTTGGGCAGCTCACCTGATCCTTCATTCTCTGCAGTAAAAATAAAGTAGAAATGTAGTGTTTACAGGAGGATATAAAAGAGTTCTCTTTTCATTAATTGTTAATCTTCACCCATTCACCTTCACGGAGAAGAATTCAGTGGCTGCTTATGAAGGAATATATTTTTAAAGTGTATTATTATTAATAATTGTTTCCCTTCCCTACTCCTTCCCTTCTTTAAGTGTGTGTGTGTGTACTTGCTTGAACATTAAAGCCAGAAATCACTGTCTTCTGCAGCTGCTCTCCACCTTATTATTATTATTATTATTATTATTATTATTATTATTATTATTTGCACTTACTTGTCTGGGGTGGGAGTGATGGGAAACACCTGTGCCACAGCACTCATTTTAAGGTCAGAGGGCAGTTTGTGGGAGTTGGTTTTTTCTTTCCACCAGTGGGTCCTAGGGCTCAAATCCAGGTCATCGGGCTTGGCAGCACACACCTTCCCCACTGAGCCATCTCACCTGCCCTCCAGTGAACTCTAGGAATTCGCTTGTCTCCCCCTCCCTAGTGCTGGTATTGCAAGTGCGTGCTCTTGTACTTGGTCTTTATGTGCGTGTTGGGGATCCAAACTCAGGTCTTCATTCATAGGCAGCATGCACGTGGCCGGCTCAACCATTTCCCCAGCCCCTAACCCCTAGTCTTTGGCAAATGCCATCACAGTTCACAGTGGACTGTGGCACCAGTAGGAGAAATACCGACGCCAGCATTCCCACTGTGAAAGGGCTGCCTGCCTCAGTACTTACTGACCTGTGGGTAGATAGTCCTGAGACCCAGCCAGAGCAAGTGAAGCAAGAGCAGAGTCAGTCTCTCTCTTTGGGTTCTTAGCTTATATACTGGGAACAATATTTTTATTATTTAAACCTATATTTATTAAGTGGCATTTAATAGCCTAAGTTATTTAGACCTAGCATTTAGACCTTTGTTATTGACTAGGTTATCACAGTAATCAGGTGCTATCAGAATTATCTAAGAGCACATTTCAAAATAAAATTTTTACCGATTCTGTATACTAAATACAGATCTTAGCCAGGTGTGTGTTTTTAATAGAAACTTACATAATTCCAGTAACCGTTTGTCATACAGTCAAGAGTGATGTTTTAACCTGGTAGACACACAGGCCTAGCTCCTGGAGAGTAGCTGGGATGATCCTTTCCCCAGTGCAGGCTGTCTGTAGCCAGGACCAATGCACATTGTTCTAGTGAAAGAACGTTCTTGTCTCTGGCTAGGTCTTGTAAGTCTTCTGCTCCCTTACTAGGGGAGGGCCCTGCAGACTGATGACTTGACTCCTACCTCTCCTCTCTGAATGGTTTTGTTGTGTTGTTGTTGTGAGTGACTGGGATCATCACAGTGAAATAACACACACTGATAAGCAACACATTAAAGAAAAGCTAGGAATCAGATCTCCATAAGTGAATGTGGGTGGGAGCTCAGTCTCTCTTTTTTTATTTCATTCCTTAAAATATTTTTTTTATATCCACTCTTTAATTATTTTGGGATACACACAAATCAGAACTGCTTGGGTGGGAAGCAGAAGTTGCCTGTCCACTTGTCGGCAGTCTCTGGAGTAACCCAAGCACCCCACAAATGTGCACAGCTGTGTCTGCTTCCCTGTCTGGTCTCCTGTGTTTAGGGCACTCAGCTCCTTTTCCCCAGACTTCTTCTGGGTCCTTGTTCTTCTTTGTGCTTGGGTTACTCCAGGTTCTTCCCAAGCACTGGAACCCGGTGCCAGTGTGCCCCCAACACCAGAGAGGGAGAAATGTGTCATGCTGTCCCTCTTGTCATAGTTTGACCCTTACTTGTTCCCTCAACTCCTGACAAGGAAGGGTTATAGAACAAAATCTCTCTCATGTTTTCAGCCTACCTCCTGGGAAACAGTTCTCCAGTTTGGAGCTGGGCTTCAGTGTTGTAAGTGGGTGAGCATGTTTACACTGAGATTTAAGACTGCACATGTTCTTGTTCTCAGCACTCCAGTCTCTCTGTTACTCACTTTCTGATCCCAGAAAAGCCGAAGATCAGACTTGGTTGGAAGACTCGTAAAAGTAGAGGTGGTCTGCTGTATTCTCAGTGTTCGGTACTGTGTGTGGCACATAGTAGGTGCTCAGTAAGAACTTAGCATATGTTGGAAGACGCAAAACAAGTGCTGAGTTAAAAGGAAGTAATTCATAAAGAAATAACAAACTTATAATCAAGTAAAATGATCAACTAACAACTTTTTGCTTAGTTTGCTTAGGAATCCTTCAGTTTTTTCCTCAGCTGTAACTAGAGAGTTCCAAAAGTTGAAGGAGTTAACTGTTCCAGGCAGCAGTTGGAAGTGGGAATAGGCTAGTAGAAACAGGGCTGTTAACAAAGAAACCCTGTCTGGAAAAACAAACAAGAAATAAAACAAACAAAGAGATGATGGCTTTGGATGTTGGAGATCATTTAGTGCAGGAGCAGTCACGCTCACGTCTTGAGTGTTGCTTGGCAGGTGTGGGGAAGGAGAGGGTGGGCCCCTCTGACATCTGCCACCAGCCCCCAGTAGCCCTCTGTGGACAGATGATGCACATGATAGTAAGTACTGTCATGTGTGCTACTTAATTCCATTTGCTACAAAAAGTATTTTAGAACTGCTATATTTTCACTTAAAGTGGTTAGAATTTAAACATTTTGGTACATTAACAAGTTCATACTTTTACTTAAAGCATTTTCCTTGAAAAGTGTGAGTACATACATAAAGAGGTTGAGAATCTGGGCCTTTCACCATATTACAGACATAAATCAAACATGCAAAGCTTGGAAAGTCATAGATACAGTATAAATAAAAGCCATTAGCTAAGTTCACATCTGTCTCCCAGCAGATGTCCTGGAACTCACTTGTAGACCAGGCTGGCCTCGAATTCAGAGATCTGCCTGCCTCTGCCTCCCAGGTGAGGAATTAAGGGCGGTGTACCACTACCGCCCAGCTGTAAATAGTTTTTAAAGTAATGGTTTTTTGGTTTTTTAGGTTCTTTTTTTTTTGTATTGTCTTTTGAAAACAAGATTTAAAAAGTGACCCTTGCCAGGAAGAAGCCCCGAATCCCCTACACTGTCCTCTGTTGTCCCTCTTTCCATTTCTACTGTCCTATCTAAGAACCACTCCCAACACTCACTCTGAGAAGGAAGCTGGGGAAGTGGTGGTGGTGTTGTTTGTTTTTTCTTATCAGAGATGGGTTTATTGATTGAAATAAACTTTATTTTATTTTTTTAATTAACTAATTAATTTCTCCCAGCCCGATTACAGTTTCCCCTCCTTCCTCCTCTCCTCCCAGTCCCTTCCCCCAACCTCTCCCCTCCCCTATCCACTCCTCTTTTTTCTTCAGAAGAGGGCAGGCCTCCCTTGTATACCAGGCAGCCATGGCATACCAAGTTGCAGTGAGACTAGGCACCTCCTCTCCTGTTAAGGCTAGAGGAGACCACCCAGTAGGAGGGAAGGGTCCCCAAAGCAGGTAACTGAGTCAGAGACAGTCTCTGCTCCCACTGCTAGAAGTCCCACAAGAAGAGCAAGCTGCACAACTGTCACATGTGCAGAGGACTTGGGTCAGCCCACACAAGCTCTCTGGTGGGCAGTTCAGTCTCTGTGAGCCCAAGTTAGAGTCTGTGGGTTTTCTTGTGGTACCCTTGACCCCTCTGGCTCTCACAATCCTTCCTCCTCCTCTTCCGCAGGATTCCCGAGCTCTGCCTAATGTTTGGCTGTGGGTTTCTGCATCTGTTCCTATTGGTTGCTGGATGAAGCCTCTCTGATGACAATTGGGCTACACCACAATCTATGAGGATAGCAGAGTGTCATTAGGAATCACTTCAAAATTACCTTTATTTTTTGGCCAGTCATGTTTGCTTCTATCATAGGGCTCTGGGCTGTCTAGCCTCTGAGTTCTGGCCCTGAAGGCAGTGTCAGGGGTGGGCTCCCTCCCATGGTATGAACCTTAAGCTGGACCAATCATTGGTTGGCCACTGCCATAATTCCTGCACTACCTTTACCCCAGCGTATCTTGAAAGCAAGGCAAAGATTATGTGACTGGGTTGAGGGTCTCAATCCCTCCATTGAAATACTTGCCTGGCTACAGGAGATGGCTGGTTCAGGCTCTGTTTCCCATTGCTAGGCATCTTAGCCAGGGGTCACCTTTATAGATTCCTGGGAGTTTGTATTGCACTAGGTTTCTAACTCATCCCAAAGATCCCCTGATTCCACTTATCTCTCCCAATACTCCCTCTCCATCTTCCCCCAACCTGATCTCTCCTGTTCCCATGCCCACACCCCCACAACTATCCTCCCCGCTCCACCTGTGACGTTTATTCTATTTCCCCTTTACAGTGCCCTCTCTTGAGTCCGCCCTTGTTACTTAGTTTCTTTATGTCTATGGACCGTAGCATGGTTATCCTTTACTTTATGACTAATATCCACCTATAAGTGAGTACATATCATGTTTGTCTTTCTGGATCTGAGTTATTTCACTCGTGATCATGTTTTCTAGTTCCATCCATCTGCCGGCAAATTTCATGATGTCATTGTTTTTAACAGCTGAGTAATACTCCAGTGTCTAAATGTACCACTTTTTTTTTTTTTTTAAATCCATTCTTCAGTTGATGGACATCTAGGTTGTTTCTAGTTTCTGGCTATTAGAAATAAAGTTGCTATGAACATAGTTGAGCAGGTGTTCTTGTGGTATAGCATCCTTTGGGTATATGCACAGGAGTGGATAGCTGGGTCTTGAGATAGGTCAATTCCCAATTTTCTGAGAAACTGCCATAGTAATTTCCAAGGTGGCTGTACAAGTTTGCATTCATTCCCACCAGCAATGGAGGCGTGTTCCCCTTGCTCCACATTCTCACCAGCATGAGCTGTCACTTGTGTTTTTGATCTTAGCCATTCTGACAGGGATAAGATGGAATCTCAGAGTCATTTTGATTTGTATTTTCCTGGCTAGGGATGTTGAACATTTAAGTGTTCCTTGACCATTTGAGATTCCTCTGTTGAGAATTCACTGTTTAGATCTGTACCCTGTTTTTGAATTACTGGATTTGGGCTATTGGAATTGAATTATTTGGTTTGTTGATGTCTAGTTTCTTGAGTTCTTTATGTATTTTGGAAATCAATCTTCTGTGAGATGTGGAGTTGGTGAAGATCTTTTCTCATTCTGTAGGCTGCCATTTTGTCCTTTTGATGGTGTCCTTTGCCTTAAAGAAGCTTTTCAGTTTCATGAGGTCCCATTTATTAATTGTACATCTTAGTGCCTGCACTATTAGTGTTCTGTTCAGGAAGTTTTCTCCCCTGCCAGTGATTTCAAGGCTATTCCCCACTTTCTCTTCTATCAGGTTCAGTGTGTCTGGTTTTATGTTGAGGTCTTTGATCCACTTGGACTTGAGTTTTGTGCAGGGTGATAGGTACAGATCTATTTGCATTCTTCTACATGCTGACATCCAGTTATACCAGCACCATTTGTTGAAGATGCTTTCTTTTTTAAAACCATTATATATTTCTGGCTTCTTTATCAAAAGTCAAGTGTCCATAGGTATGAGGATTTGTGTCTGGATCTTCAATTCAGTTCCATTAATCAACCTGTCTCTTTTTATGCCAATACTATGTGAATTTTATTACTATTGCTCAGTAGAACAGCTTGACATCAGAGAGGATGGTGATAGCTCCAGAAGTTCTTTTATTTTACGGGGTTGTTTTGGCTATCCTGGGTGTTTTGATTTTCCATATGAAGTTGAGTATTGCTCTTTCAAGTTCTGTAAAGAAATGTGTTGGAATTTTGATGGGAATTTTGTTGAATCTTTAGATTGCTTTTGGTAAGATGGCCATTTTTACTATGTTAATCCTACCAATTCATGAACATGGGAGATCTTTCCATCTTCTAATATTTTTTTCAATTTCTTTCTTCAAAGACTTGAAGTTTTTGCCAAACAGGTCTTTCATTTGCTTGGTTAGAGTTACACCAAGGTATTTTATATTATTTGTGGCTATTGGGAAGGGTGTTGTTTCTTTAATTTTTTTTTCTCAGCCCATTTATTGTTGGTATATAGGAGGGCTACTGTTTTTTTTTTTTTTTTTTTTTTTTTTTTTTTGAGTTTACTTTGAATCCAGCCACTTCACCGAAGGTGTTTATCAGCTGGAGAAGTTCCCTTGTAGAATTTTTGGGGTCACTTATGTACACTATCATGTTTGTTTCTTACTAAGCTTACAGTGAAGAGAAAAGATGGCTAATACACACCTGAAGTCCCTGCGGCAGACAGAGCATGACGGAGTAGGCAAAAGCATGTGCTTAGGGCCCTTGCTTGTAAAAGGCGGGACAGATCTGTACGTGTCTCTGGATCAGGAACACAACACTATTGTGTCACTTTCTTTTCTGCCTAAGTCTTGGCATTAAAGTATTTGTCTGTCCCTCCAGACAGAAGTCCAGTGTATCTTTGGTGGTCTGTCACACCAGGTGTGTGTGCAGGCGCATGTACGCGTATACATGTGGGCACCTATGAAGGTCAGAAGAGGGCACTGGATCCCCGGAAATGGAAGTATAGGCAGGTATAAGCCGTGTGATGTAGGTGCTGGGAACAGAACTTTTGATTCTTTGCAAGAACAGATGCTCTGAACTCCCTCTCCAGCTCCACATACTAGATTTCTTTTTTTTTAAATGGATTATAGCTGTTTATTTTTTTCAATTGTGATAAAATATAAATAACATAAAATTTACTATTTTTAGCTATCTTTCAGGGTTCATTCATTCTACCATTTGATTTTTAAAATTCTTATTCCTGTAAGTTCTGGCTACCATATACTTAATGAGGATCATCTCTTGCCCTGTGCTGAGGCTGGTAGATCATTGGATAATTATGAAAGAAGTGTAAATATGGCCCCTGCTCTCAGGACCACTGATCTTAATCTCAAGGAGATTAAGCCTCATTAGGGAAGCATGATGTATGTTCACCAGTCAGATAATGATTCGTGGCACGTAAGCCCTGCAGTGTTCAAGGAAAGCTTTGTGTAAAAGTGACACCCAGCTTTACCGGGGCAGCCTGTCCAAACTGCAGAAAGGAGGAAGTCAGGGATTTGGGGAACTAAGATACTCTGTCAGCTGTTCAGTGTTAAGTCTATCATTTTCCAGAGAATCTTGTTTTTCTAGGTTAGAGCATTTAGGTGTATTATTTGTGAAATAAGCTGAATATCCTAACAATGGAACATGTTATTGACACGTAATTTATATTTTTGAAAGTCACAGAAAACGAAATATTTAACTTGTGATATAAACACATATTAAAAATCCAGATCAGGGTTGGAGAGTTGGCTCAATGGTTAAGAACACTTGGTGTTCTTGAAGAGGACCCAGTTTCAGTCCCTACTACCTACAGAATGGCTCACAACTGTCTGTAACTCCAGTTCTGGGGGATCCAAATCCCTTTTCCAGCATCTACAGACATCAGCACACACAGGATGTACATACATACTTAGAGACAAAACAAAAAATAAAAATTTTAAAAATCTAGATTATCCAGTGTCAGCAGGGTTAAACTTATTATAATTCTATGTAAATGTCCCTGTTCACAGGGCATTAACCCTTTTGATGCATTATCATGTGAGAATAGGTATTTCATTAGTGAATTTAGCTCAGTTGCAATTAGAGTTTTCATGTAAAAGTATTGTATAAAAATCACGTAATGAAACACTTATTTATTGAAACTTGAATGTCTGTTTCTCTGAAATCTGGTAACAAGTTGAGAGTGCCATGTATTGTATGCATAATTCTGAGTATGGGTAGAGGCTGCAATGATGAGTGGCAAAAGATGGTGCCTGTTTTGTTACCATGTATCTATAATGGGTCAGAGAGTTCATCTGGACAGTACAGTGCCTTCCAACAAGTACCACAAAGTAAACGTCATCTTCTTCTTCTTCTTTCTCCCCTCATTTCTGCAGGCAGGCAAAGGTACACTGGGGACCACCATGTTCACGTGACATTAAGAGGAAGCGGAAACCTGTGGCCTCAGCATCTTTATCTAGCTCTAGTACAGGTATATACAGTTATCATTCATGGAGCACCTGTTGTGTACTAAACACTAAAGACGTGTTTATATACCTTCCCATGGAATCTTTGTGATAAGGGATCTTCATTCCTGTTTTACATGAGAAAATGGAGATGCTGAGAAGTAATTTTCCTAGTTCTCTCTGACAGTGGAGTCTGCTTTTTCATCCTGTCACTCGGCTTTTTATATCCTCTGTCGGCTGTTCTCAGTCATTTGGACCTTTGTCGTAGCCCAGACAGGAGGTGAAGTCCATGCTGATGAACATCCAGCTGGATAGCAGCTACTCAGTGCAGTGGTTACCTGGGTTCATTTACTTTCTCCTCTAAAAAATCATTTGTATGGACTAGAGATGGTGGCTCTCTTTGAGTTCAAGGCCAATCTGGTCTACAGAGTGAGTTCCAGGACAGCCAGGGCTACACAGAAACCCTGTCTCAAAAAACAAAACGAAAGGTAAATAAATAAAAATAAAATAATAATTTTTATTTTATTTTACATATATGAGTGTTTTGCCTGCATGTATATCTGTAGACCATGTGTGTGCTTGGTGCCCATGGAGGCCAGAAAAAGGTATTGATTTTCTAGGACTGTAGTTATAAACGATTATAAGCCATCATGTGGGTTGCTGGAAATAGAACCTGGGTCCTCTGGAAGAGCACTGACTCATCTCTCCAGCCCCTATTACTCCTCCTTCCCTCTTTTTCTCCCTCTCTCCCTTTCTCCCTCCCTCCTTCCCTCCCGCCCTGGTTATTTTGAGATAAGGTCTCATTATATAGCTCTGGCTGTCCTGAAACTCACTATGTAGATAGATTACAGACCAGACTGGGCTTCAACACACAGAGATCCATCCACCTCCGCCTACTAAGTGCTGGGATTAAAGGTGTGCGTCACTATACCTGGCTCTGTTTACTTTCTTAACTGATTTCTACAACAGTGTATTCTCACTAGTTATATAAAATAGCGTGTCCACTTTTACTCATCATGAAATGTCTGATTAAAAACATTTTCAGGTTAAACTTTTTTAGTTTCTATATAAAATTTATGCCATTTCATAGAAGCTAAAATAATGGCTATCTTTGGTAGGAGAGTGACCAAGAGAAGATGAGAAAAATCTGGGCATTGGAAATGTTCTACGTCACAAACCAAGCAGGGATGACATGAGTGTTTATATATGTAAAAGGTTTTAAGCTGTACACTTAAGATACAGGTATTTTATTACACATGCTATCAGAGATATTATATATCAAGGCTATTGTAAATTACTTTCCTTAGATAAACTATAGATTGACCATCTCTAATTTAAAAATCTAAAATCTGAAGCAATTCAAAATGTGAAACTTTTGAACACTGACATGCCCATGTAAGTAGAATTCTCTACCTGACTTTGTATGACGAGTTGCAGTCAGAGGCAAGCACAGTGTAATAGCATATGGCTGGCCTTTCAGCTGGGAATGTAAGATATTGTGAAACAAACGGATCGAAACCCAAAGTGTTTCTGGACCCAAACATCCTGGCTAAAGCTTACGTACTCAGTGCTACATATTACATATCTCAGGTTAGCTGTTAGCCAAGTTAGTTAGAGAACAGACAAGTATGGACCCCACCCCTGACCTTCCCTGAGTGGCTTTTCGAATACTCTGAAACGGACCTCTTTGAACTTCTGTCTGAGGTGACTGCTAATTGGTGGCTCATCCTGAATAATCTTAATCACAGCCCTAATGATTATTGTGAATTGTTATAGTGCTTTCCATCTGCATAGGCCCTGAGTGAGGTACTTTGCATACAGTAGTTCGTTTAACCTTGGCCTCAGCTCTTCAGGGTAGATACAGTTCTTATTCCCACTGATACATGAGCAAACTGAGGTGTAAGTCACCTTCTGAAGTCAAGTGTTAGTTACAGGGTCAGGTCAGATGTTTCCCTGATGCTCTGGATCTGCCCTTTGAACTCCCAGGTGTCCTTTGTGTGTACGGTAGGATTGATTATTCCAGACTGCGAAACCCAGCTCCTCAGCCAGTCTGTGCTACTTAAAGAATTAAAATGAAACCTTTTCTCTCAGCGTTTGTTCTTCATTTCCCTCTCCTTGGTTCTATTTTTTGCTTTTAATTTTTTTTCCAGTTCTAGAGATCAAGCCTAGCCCTCGTGTCTATAGGCAAATGGTCTACTGCTGAGCTACAACCCCAGCCCCGCTTTAATGCTTTATGAGGACAGAACCATTGGGAAGAGTTGACTGCACATTCAAAGCAGGAAAGGTGTTTAGTGTATTGAAGAAGACATTAGCTGTACGTGGTTCCCACGGGAGCCCGCTCCTCTCCTCACTTGTTGACTAAGCCCTGCATCACTGAGCACTTTCTTTTTTTCTACTCACAACCTGAGTGCCCCGTGGAGGTGAAGGACACAGCCTGAGCCTGCGCCATCAGTCAGGAGAACAAATGGGCTTGCTCTGCCTACCATCGGGCCATCTCCGATTCCACCTCTTTTATAGAAATGAGTGATGAAGAGAGGTGCGGCCCGCTTTGCCGCTGTATTAATACACATCAGGGGCCAGCTCCTGGCACTAAATCACACCACTGCATACATCTGTTATCAGCTCTTCACCAGTGTGATGAACAGGACTGCAGATAGAGGCTTCCTTGTGTCATTCTTTATAGGATTTTCCTAAAAGAATAAATAGCTCAGATCTCTGCCAACACTCTCCCCTGTCACTGTGATGAATTCAGCTTCTTTCTTAAGCATGCAGCTACAAATCTCTGCCCTTCCCCCACCGCTAGAAAGTTTGGAGTTGAAATTGACTGAATTTAAAGATCTTAGTAAGGCTAGAAGGGTGAAGAAAGGAAGAGATGCAGGGCTTCCTTGTGCTGTTTGTTTGTTTGGGCAGTACAAAGGGCTGGGGAAAGGTCATTAAGTAGAACCTTCTTAAACTGTAGCACTGTTATTTTCTTGTTTTTGTCTCTGTTCCCTTCCCTCCCTGGCTTTATAGCTTATGGAGGTTTAGTGCACAGTGCTGTTCCCTGGATCCGAGTGAGCAAGTGTGCAGACCTTTTCCAAGACTGGTACCCCAGGACAGGAGTTTGCCAGCAAGCCTATGCCACATACTGAAGTGACTAGCTGTATTAGGATCTTAAAGAATGTTACTCTGTGTGTGTGTGTGTGTGTGTGTGTGTGTGTGTGTGTGTGTGTGTGTGTGTGTGTGTGTGTGTGTGCATGCTTTCTTCAAGACTTGAGACTAAGTGGCTGTAAGAAATGTAAGGCACTCAGGCTTACATTGAACCAGTGTCCTTGAAGTGATTTTCTTCCTCAGAGCTTTGACATTCCACTCCTCCTTCTGAAGGTAAACCTGGTTCGATTAGGGGGCACTGGGCCCTCTGGAGAGTCTGTTCAGAGCCTGCGTAGTTGGGCTGATCCTAAAGCATTTCCCCAGCCTGGGGTTCCTTCCGACCAGCATTCAGAAGCTGTGTAAATACATGCTTTCGAGCACCGAGCCAGCCCGGCGTCCAGAAGGGTCGGAGTTTTTAATCTGTTGTTGACTGTGGTCTCCCAGCGTCTAAACAGACACCCGACACTAGAGCAGACACACTTCCGTTTTTGTTTGCATTGGCATTTATGAGAGTAATGGTTGTCACTATGACACCCGTACACGTAGATAGTATACTCTGATCATCCTCAATCTCCTGTTATCATCTACTGCTCTCCTCTCCCACTCATGCCCTCCTTTACCTCTAAGCACTCCCTTGACTTTTGTAGGTGGTTTTCTTAGTCATTATTGTAGCATATATAAAATACCTATAATTATGTATAACCTGTTGAGTCCATTTAGAGTTGCTCAGATGTACCAGCTTTAGGACTGATCGCTTGGTATTGGATAACCACTTAAGGGTCTCATCTGGGGGAGGCTGACTGTCCTTCTCTCAGCAGTCATTCATTTTCTGTAGCTCCTCATCTAGGCTTAGGGCCTTTGTCTGACTTCCTCTGCCCATGTTGGCATGCCAGTTGGCATTGTCATTGTTCCGGTCTTGTTTAGGCAGCCATGTTGTTGGTATTTATGGGTGCAGCTTCCTTCTCTTCTCCAGAAGACGTAATCTCACAGCAGATGTCCTGCTCCTCTAGCTCGTGCTGTCCTCCCCACTTCCACCTTCCTGATAGTCTCGAAGCCTTCAATGTAGGGTTGTGTTGTACACAGTGACCACTACAAGATATCGCCAGCAGTGCAGTAATGGTGCTTTTATCCTGGGAATAGCCAACAGCTGTCTGATTGGTCTCAAGGCCTGGCCAATAGGAAGGAATTCATGCCTGGTCCTCTAAACCTAGACAACTACACGGATGGTGAGGCCACAGAGCCTAGAACAAACCTGCTGCTGCCACTGCCTTAATCTGATATCTCTAACTGCATACCTAATACTTACGCTTCCAGCCACAGAGAAGTGTGGCTCCCACCCAATGAGGCTGTGTTTTTCAGGTAGATGGAGACCAGTACAGTTTGTCAAAACTAACTGATGAGAATGTGAGAGAGCTGACCGTGGGGTGCCTCGCTCCAATCGATTAAATTAATATTACCTTAAAGTCGAAGCTGTTCTCCATATTATTCTAACCCCTTGGAAACTATCTAATTGCTACAAAAGAATATTGATAGTGGAGACATTTGGTGTAAAGAAAACAATGCAGCTAGCAAGAAAATCTCCCCACTCTGCTCAGCAGTAACAGGTTTCCTACTTTTTTGTTTTGTTTCAATCATTACTTTTGTTTTTTAAAGTAGTTTTAATAGATAGAGATATCTCTAAAGAATATGTTGTCTGTGTTTTAATGTTTCTGAACCTTACACAAAAGAATTCATACTTTATAGGTTTCACCCAGTTCTGTTCCTGAGATTCATGGATGTTTTGTTGTGCAAAATCCCTTTGTTTCTGATGACCGCACATGATATCCCATTGTATGAGGAGGCCTGTGCCACAGCTCAGTGATCGTGATTGGATTGGATTGCATCCTGTTTATACAGTGTGAAAAGCACTGTATTCTGGGCAAGGATGATGCAGCATTCTTCTGGGTTACTTCACACTCATTTGATGGTGGTCTCAGAGACCAGACAGTACTAGGCCTTGGCAAAGACATGATTGGAACCCTTGAACATTTCTGGTGAAATGTAAAATTGTACGTCCTTTAGAATACCATGGCAGTTTCTGAAGCCAACCATTATAAAAAGGCCATGATATCTATCTGCCAACTCTGCTCCTGGTTATATCACCTAAAGAATTAAAAGCAGAAATTTGAAAAAATTTAACATTATTATGATTTTATGTGTATAGCTGTTTTGCTTGCATGTATGTCTATGTGCCATGCGCATGCAGTGCCCACAGGAGCCAGAAGGTGTTGGATAACTCTGGAACTGGAGTTAATTAAGGTTGTACACTTCCATATGGGGGCTGGGGATTGAACCCAAGCTCTCTGCAAAAGCAGCCAGTTCTCTTAACTGCTGAGCCATCTCTCCAGCCCCTAATGCAGGGGTTTTCCTATACTGATGTGCACAGCGACATTGGTCACAGTAGAACAGCCCGGTTGTCCATGGCCAGGCAAGTGAGCAACAAAGTATGGTTCTTTCCCACATGGAGTGTCACTCTGCTGAGCGTTCGGCACTCAGAATCTTGCTGTCTCAGATGAAGACACAGTGAGCGAGGCCGGCCAGCCACAGAAGAACAAACTGGATGATTCCATTTTACTGAGCTCCCTGGAATAGTAAAGTAATGAAAACAGAAGGCAGAGAGGTCCTCCAAGGTGGGGAGGGGAAGGGGTGGAGTTAGTGCCGGCAGTGCACGGAGCTTCCCTGGAGACGGCACAGCCTTCCACCTCACCACTGTGCCTCGTGCTGTTGAACAGTGCACTTGCAAAGGCATTGGACATTGAGCATCCTAGAAAACCACAACAAACAGTTTCTCAAGGATAGACTCGCCGCTGAGGTCTTCTGACTGTAGTAAGGATAGGTATAGTTAGTTCTGTGAAGTCCTTTCAGTTCAACTTGAAGGAGTGCATGCATGGGAGTGTGCGCAGGTCTTGTCAGATTTGTGTCGTGCTACTGTGGTTGAGATACCAAAACATTTGAAAGCTCCTGTTTTAAGAAACTTAGATATAAGCTGTGGTAGAGTCATGTTTTTCAAGGATTTTTAATGTTAATTCACAGTACTTGAGTATATTTGTGGATACAAGAGAAGATAGGATAAGAGTGCCTTTTTGTCTCCTGGGAGGTAGTTTTTGTTTGTTTAATACTGAGCAAAAAGCAGTACTGGTTATGGCCGCTAAATTTGTTTTTTGTGACCTAGTCACTATTAGAAAAATACTAAGGCTATATTATTGTGTAGAATTACTGGATGCAAAAGAACAATCTAAAATGTGCTGTATTTCACTATATCCCAGTCTGTTTTTATCCTTGGCAGAGGAAATGGTGGTGAGGGTGGTTTGTCCTGATCCACTCGGGGGGACTTGGGAAAGGTGAAAAAGCGTTTGATGGCACCATGGTGGGATGCTGTTGGCATTCCGTGGACAGGGTTCAGGATGCTGAGGGTTCTGAGTACACAGCACGGCTCTGCACCGTCAACGATTATCCAGTCCAGAGGGTCTTAAGAAACTTCCTTAAGATACCATGCTTGGTGCTGTTTATTTTCTGTCATTTTCCTTGTTGTATTTACTTATAACACAGCGTATTGAAGGTCAAGTGTAGCCCGGTATTTGAGCTTGAATTGCTACTTTCGATCTCTGTAGTTCAGTTTGCTGATCCGTAAAATGGGGATGACAGTGCCTACTTCTAAGGGTTGTTGTTAAGAAATGTAATCGTGTAGGTATAAGGGCACAGCACTCGGGGCTAAGGCAAGAAGACCATGAGTTCGAAGCCAGCTTGGTCTATATTGTAAGACCTTATTTTTAGAAAGGAAAACACACACGTACATGGGGCGGGGCATAGCAGAGGGAGAGGCAAGAGTGGGCTAGGGAGTCCCCAGTATGCCCTGTTTGGCAGCACAGTGCCTAGCCCATGTGCGATCCGTGAGTGAAGTGTGCCTAGCCCATGTGCGTTCCGTGAGTGAAGTGTGCCTAGCCCATGTGCGTTCCATGAGTGAAGTGTGCCTAGCCCATGTGTGTTCCGTGAGTGAAGTGTGCCTAGCCCATGTGTGTTCCGTGAGTGAAGTGTGCCTAGCCCATGTGCAATCCATGAGTGAAGTGTGCCTAGCCCATGTGCGTTCCATGAGTGAAGTGTTTCAGTTTTTCCTGTGTCTCTTCCATTAAATTTATTCCTAGAAAAAGGATTTGTAAATTTCATTTTTTGTTTGTTTTTTGTTTTTTGAGACAGTTTCTATGTAGCTTTGGAACCTGTCCTGTCAGTCTGTAGACCAGGCTGCCCTCGAACTCACATAGATCTGCTTATTTCTGCCTCCTGAGTGCTGGGATTAAAGACGTACCCCCCCCCATCGCCTTTTTTTTTTTTTTAAATGGAGAAAATAGTAAGCCTTATGAAGCCACTGTGGTGAATAGGGCATGAAATATAAAGATTAAGAAATGTATTTCCAGTGCCTCTTAGCCTGACTTCTTACACTAACTCATCTCCCCTTTTTTCTTCTCTTGTGAACCACAGTGCTCCCAGATGGGCTGGAGCCAGCCACCCCAGGCCCGAAGCCCCCCCACTCCGAGTGGCTGGACAGGACCTGTGCAGCAGAGAAAGCCACTGCCCCAGCTCCAGCCACGTTTTTCAAAACGCCACATGAAAAGACTTCTGGATGCAGCTAGAGCCCAATAGCTGATGGGTGTCGAAACTTTGTATTGTACAGTCCGGGTGTCCTAACCGGCAGTCCTGGTCCGTGCGCCACCAGGACCGACTCCTCTTCCCACGCATATTTGGGGATCTTTTTTGTAAAGTATCAGGGCAGCAGTTTTTTTTCAAGGGGCTGGGGCGTCTTCTGCTGTATTCCTTGCTCTGTTGTTAGCCCACTGTTTCCCCAGCTGCCTTCCTAGAGCTGGTACCCTTGGCAGCTCTTCTTTGTTCCTGGAAAACTAGTAACAGCTTTTGCATACCTTCTGTGTAGAGCTTTCAATATCACCGAGGAAGTCCCAAATTCAGAGCCAGTTCCAACACATTCCTGAACGGAGTTGTGTCTATGCAGTGAGGCTTGCTGGCCATCCATCGAGCCTTCCTTTATTCACTCTGTGCCAGTAAGATCCACCAACCCAGAAGAGACCTCAGCGGTGTGGGGTGGGAACTTCTTCCACTGGGCCTGCACGTGGACTGAGGGGATCACCAGCAGCCGCTGCACTGCACTTGACGTCATCTTCCTGGTCTGTGTTCTGCTGACCGACGGCACATCTAAGCACCGAGGTGGTGTACTCAAATGGGGGTGGTGGTTAGGTGCGCAGCAGAGTAGTCAGTGGATGGTGTTTGCTCTAGCATTTCTGATCCTGGTCTAAGGCTTTATATCCTAAGTGGGACTTCACTGTTAGTGTGCTGTAGATCAGTAGCCAGTGATGAGCAGAGACTCGGGCTGTTATCTGGTACGATAATGACTGCTTGGAAGGAAAAAGGTCGTTTTGACATGCCTCTGTGTGGCGTGTTTATGACTGCTCAGCTGCATGTAGAGTTGCATATACGGTTGTGCCTGAAGTGGGATGCTACTTTGTCAAAGTGAGGAATATGGGACTGCCTGGAGCTGCTGGGGAAAGGCCACGCTTCCCTCAAGTATTCTCAAGAGCGCCTGTCATTCAGGGCCTGCTTCTTTTGTATCCATGAGTGTTTTTACTCTGAAAGACACAGGAGCTGTTTGCTCCGTGCTCACTGCTGTGGTCACGTGGGACAGAACACCTTCCTTAGACAGGTGCCGGGCGGTCCAGTGCCTCCCTTTCCCAATGTAATTGTCCCTCCCACACCGTGTAACTAACGTGAGGGGGGCAGGCGGGCAGAGTGGGAGTCTCTTTGGAAAGGGGGACCTGGAGCTCAGCTCTTACAGACCCTGTGGAAGGCTGACCACAAGAGCAGGGGTCCCCAGAGCCCCCCAGTTCTTTTAAGGAGAGGCTGTCCTGTGGCTGTCGCAGCTAAGTCCACAGAAGATGGGGAACGTGGCGCTGTTCCATGGCTCGGTGATGAAGTGGGCTGTGTCGTGCACTCTCCCTAGTCCCACAGGGCCTGTGGAACACATTTCGAACACTCTGGCTTGGGTCAAGGGAGAGCTCTACTGATGACACTTGGAAAATGTGTCCAAGCTGCTGCCTGCAGACACTGATCCTGAGGACGGCTTGTGAGACCCCCACAGTTCGGGGCAAAGGTATTCCCGGAGCGCTCCTTCATGGGGCATTGCCAGGCCCGTCCGCTTTTCTACCTGGGCTTAAAGTAGTTTATATATTCATATTTATTTACACTTTGAATATCTCTCTGAAGCCATGCCAATTTTCAGAGCTGAAGGCAGACTTGCATATGTACTCAGGCACATGGGTGAGCCAAACAAATGATAGACTTTCATGCTGTTCTGCCCTGGGTTATATAATCTGTGTTTCTCATTGGTATCCCTAGTCATTCTGAGGCCCACATCTATGAAGTTTTTCATGAGTGTTTACCATCTTTCTTGGTCATGCATTTCTGCACATTTCTGAATACTTTTTTTGACAGGAATCACCCAAGATTGTAGTATTTACCTATAATGAATGAGAATAAAGTTATTTACCTGAGAAAATAGAATATTAAGCGCACAAATACTTTCTAATACAGGGTTGTAAATTATGCTCATTTTAAGGTGTGCATGCATGCTTAAGGAAGCCATTTATTCTGCCTATTTCTCTGTCAACCAGCTTCAGGGGCTAACTTCAGTATCAGCTGTATTTTAAACCTTACATTTAAAATTTTTTATGACACAGTGGATAATGTCATAAATTAAGGTCTGCTTCTCAAGGACGATGTGGTTTTGTTGTCAGTATTGAAGATCACGAGACAGACTTAAAGATGACCATTGATTGAGCTCATGCATTGGATATCAGAAGTTAATGAAGCCAAGTGCCACAGTTCTGAATTCTAGGTCCTGATATATCCTTATGGACTACACAGATGTTTTTCTGAATTTTACTGTTGTATTTTTTCTATAACGGACAAAAGTCCTATTTTCTACTTGCATGAAGTCCATTCACAAGCTGTTAGCTTTGCTGAGGAATTTGAGGGTATTTGAAATTATTTTTACGCGCAGCATTTAAAGGAAGAACTTCATTTGTATGAAAATCCCTGGAGAGCTCTTTGGTCAGAGCTGCTGAGAAGAGGAATTAGTGCTATTTATGTCGTGCTGCATTTGGAGGGGCAGGATATAGTTTTTCCGAGTGGCATGTGGTTGGGCCTTGAGTTCTTTAGAAATCAGTTGCAATAAGAGATTATGGATGACACATCGACTCTTAAACGAGCAGCAGATGACCTGAGGTGAATAAAGCATCTCAGTCGGTGCTTATGAATGAGATCTTTTTTAAGTAAAATTCATTGTGAATAAAGAGTTATTATCAGTCCTCAAAAGATTGATTAATCATTTGGGGATGAGAGACACTAAGCATATCCATCCATCTGTATCTATCTACCTATCATCTGTCTATCATCCATCTATCAATCTGTCGTCTATCTATATCTACTTATCTAGCCATCTATCTAAAATTTCCTTCCATGGTCTAGGAAGTTCTGTGTTAACCTGAGCCACTGAGAACTGAGAGTTAATAGGTACTAGGAGGAGCTGCTAGGCCGCCATCATCATGGCTGATGCAGTTGGTTCTTGGGCTCTAGATAAAGGGTTATGAGGATGCGTGGCTCGTTTAAGGTCTTTATTCTAGTTTAGCACCATTGCTGTGGTTCTGGGCAATGTGCTTTTATCTCTCCCCTTCCTGGGCAAATGCCTTGGGTATACCTCAGCAGCAGAAGCTGTATTTTAAATCAGTTTCAAGGAAAAGCCTTACACATTTTTTAGCATAATGATGTACATTTTAATATATAGTTGAGAAAAAGTGAAAAACTTAAAAGAACAAATACCGTAAGTACATCGAAGGCATGTAATAAGCATCTGTGGAGGTTGGTAATCTCAGTACCTGAGTCCACCCACATCCTCATGTCTGCTTTATACCCAGCTAACTGTCTGTGAAGGCTTGGGATCAACAGGTACACCCCATTGGTTTGTTGTTGAGTTATAGCATCGGCATTTCAGAATATGATAAGCTCATTTGAAGCTTTCGAAAGAAAGGGACGCTGTTAAAGATGATTTTATTCAGAGTAACTAAGATGGGTCCTGACTTACTGCCAAAGCCCACAAACCCAAGTGCTTCCTTGCAGAGAAGATGTTCTGAGAACTGGCTAACACTGTTTCCCTAGACTCTGTATATGTGGTTGGCTAACAACCGAGAGGTTGTTACAAACTTTTAAAACACTACACAACTTCTCTTTCCTTTGTTTGGTTTTTCGAGACAGGGTTTCTCTGTGTAGCCCTGGCTGTCCTGGAACTTGCACTGTAGACCAGGCTGGCCTTGATCTCACAGAGATCCGCCTGCCTCTGCTAGGATTAAAGGCATGTACCACCACCACCCGGCCTTTTTCCTATCTTAAAGAGCAATTAAAACCACCTGTTGCCAAACATGCCAGCATTTCTAAATAACTAGCAAAAGTCTCGTGATAGTGTTGGGCTGGGTGGCACACACCTTTAATCCCAGTATTGGAGAGGCAGAGGCAGGTGGATCTCTAGTTCAAGGCCAGCCTGATCAACATAGTGAGTTCTAAGACAGTGAGGGCTACACAGAAACCCTGTCTCAAAAAAACAAAACAAAACTAAACAAAAAAAAAACAAAAAACAAAAAAAAAAAACAAAAAAAAAAAGTTCATACCAGTGATCCCAGAATCGCCAGGCAGAGACAGGAGGATTCTAGACTGACCTGAACTACATCAAGATTTTGTCTTGAACAAACCATTTGAAAAGCTTCCTGTGGTTCCAGTAATGCAAATGTTTTCTTTCTCTGAAAGGTAGTTCTGATCCTTGTAGAATCTTCAAATGTTTAAAATTGAATGAAAGAAGATAATCTTAAAATAGCTTCTGGGTAGTTTTGTTAACTACAAACTGATGCCCCCCTGATATAGTAATCTATACCAGGTATCTTCCAGTGCCTCCTTCTGTTAGCAGTTTTTGCAAAGCTGCCATTCCAAATCCAGTTAACCTCAGCCTCTCAGCAACTAATCATGCTCTCCCACCCATGACCTACTCAGCAGAGCATCCTCCCTCCCAACCACACTTCCTCTTACGAATACCTGTCTTGCCCAGGACTGTTGCCCTCAGCCCTTGTGATCCGTACTTTGCTCAGGCTAGCTATATATAGCCTTTTATCATAGCCATTTTTGCATTTTAATATGCTCAGAAACTTCTCCCCTTCAAACAAAAATACCCTTGTTTGACTCTGGACCCCTGCCGACCACTGAAGTATGCCTCCCACTCTATCTTTGAATTCTGTTTTTCATTGAAGCAGGGGTTTTTAACCCTGGACGTACATGTGGACTAACTGGAAGTTTTCAAAGAGATGACGGTGCAGCAGGTAAAAGGCGTTTGTCACCAAACCTGATGTCTCGAGTTCTGTCCTGGGGACTCAAAGGGTAGAAGAGAATCAGCCCTCACAATGTTGTCTGCCCTCTGTCCTAATCAGATTACCGTGGCACATATGTGCACAATAAATATGATTTTCTTTTCATCAAAGGCAAAACAGTTCTCAAATGAATTTTAGGGCAAATCCATCCTGTATTTACTATCTTATATCTATGCATAATTGGGTGTACATATGATTAAAACCAGATGCATTATAGGAAGGGACATATGCAGTAAATGATTATGTGACGAGCTAATCTATCAATCAAAGCACTGTTACCAGTAAGATGTTTTCTCTGCCATTATATCTTCTAACTAGTAACTCTCTATATGAAAAGTATCGATTTTGTATGCTAATTCTATTTCCTGCTACTGACTTGTTCTGCTTGTGAGAATTCATTTTACCATGAATCCACTGGAGTAAAAAGAATCTTCCTAAATGCACGTCGGGTTGAATAGAAAGCAGAGTCCACAGCAGTTAAAGGTGTGTGTGTGTGTGTGTGTGTGTGTGTGTGTGTGTGTGTGTGTGAGAGAGAGAGAGAGAGAGAGAGAGAGAGAGAGAGGGAGGGAGGGAGGGAGGGAGGGAGGGAGGGAGGGAGGGAGGGAGGGAGGGAATTTCTTCCATGAGAGGCAAATAAGACAACACCCTAAAAGTATTCGCCAAGCCCCAGTGAGCTTCTGGCATGAAGACTGAGGTGAGCACTTGAGGTCAGCCACGGGATGCTCAAGGAACAAGGGTCTCAGCTGAGATCCCACAAAGCCAGCTCCCTCCTAGCATCAGTGATATCTGCTAGTGTGGGCTAAGTACTGAGTAAACCACTGAACTAAACACAAGTTTGCCTTTCTCCATCTTGACCCTGGTGGAAGAAATGTCATTTTTCACTTAAAAATGTTGAACAAGTTGTCCTTGCATAGGTTTCTATGTATACTGTTTGTGTGGCCTATCATTTTCAGTGGTCCTTAATCTGTCATAATTCCAGATGACTAGCAGACATGACCTCAGAACTCTGCAAGAGTAAACTTCCGTCCAGGTGTCAAAGTGCTCCCACAGGTGAGGTGATGTAGAGACTGAGCTCGCAGCTAAAGCCATAAACCCAAGTAGGAAGTGACTGATGCAGCCAAGATACGAAAGTTAGTAAGGTAATGCTGTGAACATCCTTAACCAGTACAATTGAAAGCCTCCCCAAATAATTTACCCAAACCCTGCAATCAGGAGAAATGGAAAGATGAGTTAGTTCTGTGACCTGATTGTGGTTTCAAATCTGGGACCGTCCTCTTTGTACAAGGGTCTGTGGTCCACCCCTGCTCCACACACCATCGGTTCTTTGCTTGGAGCAAGGTCTGTTCATGATAAGATTGACTTGGAAGAATAAAGGAAGACAGACAGCCTGAGGAAACCGAAGAAGTGCTTGGAAGAGAGACTGTCCTCTGTATCAACAGGAAGTCTAACTGAAAGTGGTGTAGAGCCCGGGGATAGGCACTGGGCGGGTAGATCATCAGAAATGGGCGCCGCTGCCGAAGGAAGTTCAGGCTGCAGTAAAGTCGGTGTCAGTCATGGTGATGGGGTGGGTTGAGGGCTGGAGTGGGTGGAGATGAGCTAGAAGACTGAACGATGCTGGGACAACTGCATAGAAGTCCATAAATGGCTGTACAGGAAAAGGGAAATTGGACCTGTTCCTCATACTATATGCCAGGATAATTTCCAGATTGGCCAGAGATTTGATTATACAACGCTAACTGTGGTGGTATTTTGTTCCCCAAAATATTGTACACCCTAATAAATTTATCTGGGGTCAGAGAACAGAACAGCCACTAGATATAGAGGCCAGAAAATGGTGGCACACACGCCTTTAATCCTATCACTTGGGAGGCAGAGATCATTTGGATCTCTGTGAGTTTAAAGCTCACGCCTTTAATCCCAAGAAGGGAGCCTTTAATCCCAGGAAGTGAGAGCAGAAAGCAGAAAGGTATATAAAGCGTGAAGACCAGGAACTAGGCTGGTTAAGCTTTTAGGCTTCTAGCAGCAGTTCAGCTGAGATTCATTCTGGATGAGGACACAGAGGCTTCCAACCTGAATAGGATCAGCTGAGGAATTGGCAAGGCAAGGTAGCTGTGGCTTGTTCTGCTTCTCTAATCTTCCACCATTCACCCCAATACCCAGCTCTGGGTTTGATCTTATTAATAAGAACTTTTAAGATTCACGTTACAGCTAACTATACAGTTACTGGGGAAAATAACAGGAGTCAGCAAGGTGTGGCTGATGGTCTACACTTTGCCCAGTGCTCATCTCAAGGCTGCTAGGAGCTGCAATGTTTGTTTTAGGTTATTTTTTTCCCCACAAATAATTCAGTAAGAAAGGAAAGAGCATGAGATAGAGATGTTCTGTGGTTGCAAGTCCAAAATACTAAGACTTTTTTTTTCATAGGGAAGTTGGCCCTGTCTGTGACCCGGAAGGGTCAAGCTTCCCAGGGATGCTGTTCAGCTGCCAGGTTATGATGGGGTGGTCAGCTGGGTCAGCCCTGCTCTTTGTTCCTCGCTCTCCTTGGACCAGCAGGAAAACATCAACTGCCTTTGTTGGAGAGGATTCTAAGTTCATATGGCAAAGGGTGGGGATGCAGGGAGAGCGAGGAATTAGAGACGTGAATCCTCCTCCCTGCCTCTTGAAATCCATAGAAAACAACTAAAGCTTTTGCATGCACTTAGGCCATAAGCAAACAAAAATGCAATAACTGGGATGCACGTTTGTAATTTACATCACTGATTATGGCTAAACTCAATGTATAAGGAACTTTTAAAAACAAGATATTCCACAGAAGAATGGGGAATAAATATGAACAGCCTGCTCAGTTTTTTTTTAAGTGAAAATAGCTTTTAAACATTTGAAGAGATGCTCAGATTTCCATACAGCCAGATGACAATGAGCAATCCCTCCCCCACCCCCCATCCCTGTTTTAAAAGTGAAGGGAACGGAGTCCTAGGAGGTAGAGTAGTCTTCTGGATACCAGTAGTGAGCAGTGGAGCTAGGCTGAGTCCAGCCAGATGGCTGTAGATAAGAAGTAATTCACCATGACTAAGTGACGCTTATTTCAGGAATACAAGGATCATTTAATACTAGGAATAGCTGGGTGTCTCCTTCATATGATAAAATATATTTATCTCAATCTGAAGCCAGCGTCGTGCTTAATTGAGAATACCAGAAGCAATTTCATTAAAGCCAGGAACAAGACAAAGATGTCTACTAATCATCACTATTATTTAAAATTGTTCCACAGGACGTAGACAAAACAATTAGACAAGAGAAGGAAATTAAAGACAGAAATTAGAAGGGAAGAGAAGATAAAGTTCTAAGTCTCAAGTGAAATGATTGGATTGTTTACCTAGAAACAGAAGAGGGCTAACCAAAGACAAACAAAGTAGTTTATAAAATTAATTTTCAGAAAACAATCAGTCATCTTTATATACATGGTACCCAATTTCATGCCCTAAGAGAAAAGAATTTTTACAATTGCAGCAGAAAAACAAAAAATAAAGTATTAGGTATAAACTTAATTTACAGAAAGAATTTAAGTACCAGTGAGGGACCAAACAGGATCCAATGAAAATAAGATGATGTTCTTTCATAGGAATGATGAACATCATGAAGCTTTCACTTCCCCATGTTTAATCTGTCAATTCAGTGTGATATCCAGGGTTGGAGAGATGGCCCAGCACTTAGGAGCACTTGCTGTTCTTCCAGAGGATCCAAGTTCAGTTCCTAGCACTGCATTATGCAGCTCATGACCACCTGTAAGCTCAGCTCACAGGGATCTAGTGCCTGCTGCTTCTAGCCTTGTAGGCATCCACGTGTGTGTGTGTACCTACACACATAAATACAAAATAAGAATCTTTTTTTGTTTTGTTTTTTTTTTTGTTTTGTTTTTGGTTTTTTAAGACAGGGTTTCTCTTGTGTAGCTTTGCACTTTTCCTGGAACTCACTTGGTAGCCCAGGCTGGCCTCGAACTCACAGAGATCCGCCTGGCTCTGCCTCCCGAGTGCTGGGATTAAAGGCGTGCGCCGCCGCCGCCGCCGCCGCCGCCGCCGCCGCCGCCGCCGCCGCCGCCACCACCACCACCCGGCTCTGAGAAACCCTATCTTGAAAAAGAAAGGGATGAGAGACTCCACAGTAACATTTACATGTGTACAGTAGTTAGTGTGGCAATCATTTATTATAGAGACAGACCAGCACACGGGAGCTAAGGCTGTGATGAAGGAGGCTTTCAAGTCAGTGGGTGGGGACTGCTCCATAGTGTTCTGGAAAAAAAAAGAGCAGGGCCATTCTTCTCTTCTCACACCAGGACACTGCACACAGTCCAGTGTGGAAAAGAGTGGTTATGTGGGTCTGTGTGTGTGGAGGCCAGAGGTCAGCCTCAGGTGCCTTATTTTCTGAGAGCGCTGCTCATTGGCCTAGAGAGTGCCAGGTATTTTTACATGGGTTCTGAGGACTGAACTGAGGACCTCCTGCTTGTGGGGTAAGCGCTTTACCAACTTAGCTAAAGATCCCTTTATAACTTGAGTGGGAAGGCCTTTCTAAGTATGAAGCAAAGCACAGAAGCTAGGGGAGATTACTAGGTTTGGTTTTATAGATGTAAAATTTTCTTGGACTAGAGAGACAGTCCAACAGTTAAGAGCACTTATTCTTCCAGAGGACCTGGGTTCAATTCCCAGCACCCACATAGCAATTTACAACTGTCTGCAGCTCCAGTTTCAGGGAATCCAACACCTTCTAGTCTCCCTGGATACACAGGCATGCGCATAGTGTACAAACACACATATAGGCAAAACACCTATACACATAAAGTAATAAAACATAGCATAGTCTACATTATCTCTGCCGTTTTCTGTTCGTGGGTTATTGATAGCATTCCAGTGGGCTTTAGTGTATTTTAAGTGTATTTCTCTATCTTGTTCAGTTCAACATTATAATCACAGTGGTTTGAATTCTCTCTGGGGGGTAGTGGTGACTGAGTCCTCAATGAGTAGGCTGCTCACTAAGGACATTTCCAAATAAAACTGAATGAGATCGCACAGGTGCAGACACACAAACCATCATGCAGAACACAGGAAACACAAAAAAGCAAGGCAAGATGAAGCCTCCAAAAGACACAAACTCCTTAGTTACCAAATCCAAAAATACCGGAATGGTTAACTTGGTAGACAAATAATTCAAAAGTCTACTTGTAAAAATGATGAGTGACTTCAAAGAGGAAATGAAGAAGTAAATCAATGAAGCAAGGAGGAAGAAAATAGGCAAAACAAAAGAGAAAACAACATGGGTGAAAAATTGAGCAAGGAAGTTTAGATTTGGACAAAAAGACCAAACATTAGAAATGAGAAGCTTGTTGAACTGAACACACACAGTGGACAGAATCCCCGGGTTAGATTAGGTTAATCTGACTGCTGTGTCGGGCCTATGGCAGCATGTCATGGCAAGCAGCAGATGGCAAAGTCGCTTACCTTATGGTATCAAAGAAGCAGAGGAGGGAGACTGGGCCCCTGATACTCTCTACCTTCTTCCCCCCCCCCCCTCCCGTCATAAGGTGAATAGGCTCTTCCTCCATGTAGACTAGATTAAGCCAAAGAAATAGCAGGGGTGGGCGATTAGGACAGGAAATACTACGTTCAGACAAAATGTTTGAAAATTAACAAGGATTATTTCAACTTTCAAAAATGTCTGTGACACCTGAGAAGTCAGAGTAGACAAAGGAGCTAATTGGATTAAAACAAGATCCAACTATTTGTTGTCTGCAGGGAATTCAGTTTTCAACAAAGAAAGCCAGAGATGAGAACATCCTGTCTAATTCATTTTTAAGAAATTTATTATGTACAGTGTTCTGTCTTCATGTATGTCTGCAGGCCAGAAGAGGGCACCAGATCTCATTACAGATGGTTATGAGCCACCATGTGGTTGCTGGGAATTGAACTCAGGACCTCTGCAAGAGCAGCCAGTGCTCTTAACCCCTGAGCCACCTCCCCAGCCCCCATGGTGTCTAATTCTACGTATATGCAATAAATACCAGGTGTCATGGTTTAGATTTTAAATGTCCGCCCAAAATCCAGTGCATGAAAGACTTGGTTGCCAACCATGGCATTTATTGGAAGAGATACGGTAGGACCTTTGTGGGCAGGGCTTATGTTAGCTTTCCTTTGCTATAACAAAATGCCTGAGGCAATCAGCTCATAAGTAAGAAAGGTTCGTTTAGGCTCCGTTTGAGAGGTACTAGACTCTGATCAGTTGGCACTGTTGTGTCGGGCCTGCAGCAGCATAACCTGGCAGGCAGCAGATGGCAAAGTCACTTACCTTATGGCAGCAAAGAAGCAGAAAAGAGGGAGACTGGGCTCCTAATTCTCTCTACCTTACTGCTCTCCTTCTTAAGAAGAACAGGCCCCTCCCTCCATGTGCTCTGCTATGACGCACTGAGCTGCCTCAGGCAATGTGACAAGGCCAAGTGACCATGGGCTGAAACCTCTGAACCTGTAACCCACAAGGACATGTTTCCCTTATTCTTTGTTCCTCTCGGGCGTTTTGTCACAGGTATGGGACGCTGACTGGCACAACAGGAAAACAGAACTTTGTTGTTGCAAAGCTGGCTTCTGCCTGCCTAGGGAAGTGTGACGTCACTGAGGGAGGGTGAAAGGTCCCTGGAAGTCACGGTGCTGTCAGCTCTACGCCTTTGTGTGGAGAGAGTGTTGTGGCCTGAGCATGCCCGTCAATCCTTAGTGTAACAGGTTGGAAATGGGACCGGATGGAGTTCTTTGGGCCATGGGACTTCACCTTCCTGAACTAATAATACCGTTATACAAAGGGATTGTAGGGTGAGCTCATCACCTTTCCCTTCCACCATGTGCCCTCACCAGATGCTGGCACCATGACCTCGGACTTGCCAGCTTTCAGAACCGTGAGGAAATGTTTGTTCTTTATTATCCATCGAGGTGTTCTCTTAACAGCAGCCCACATGGACAGCATTATCCTATGCAGCTACACTTGGCAGTGTGCGTTGTTCTGGAAGTATGTTATTTTCCATAAAACAAACAAACAAACAAACAAGGCAAGACAAAACACGCATAAAAACAGAATGTGTGTAAGCACGAGTCGGTGGTTTTTGAGTGTAGGGGGATGTTTGAGAGCCCTGAGATGCCATGTCCAGCACAGCCCAAGCCCTGGGCAGGAAGCACTGCACAGAGGCCTTCCCTTCTGGACTCGGGGATCCCCCACACCATGGTTAAGGGATCCTGGAGGTACCCTGACATTCCCTTTCATGAAAGGCTGTGAAACCATATATGATGTTAGGTCGTGTGTGCAAAGGGCAGAGGTCATGCTGGGATTCTGACTTTGTCATCACGCCGCCATCTCCCTAGATTGGGATACCCCCCTTCCCACAAAATGGGGGATCAGCTGCTGTCCCCTGCTACCTTGAGCACCCATTTCCCTAATCTCCAGAGTCCGAGCACCTGCCTGATCATGTGGAGTGCAGGAAGGAGAGTGTAACAGAAGGGGGGTGAAGCCAAAAGAGCCTCAGAGCAGAGGGGACAGACGGGCAGAAGTGACCTTGCCAGCGGATGGGGTAGAGGACTGTGCATGAGGCTGATTCTCTGACGATGACTTCAGGAGCATGCAGGGACATTCTCAAGGCCACACAGGATGTTCACATTCTGTAGCTCATAGCAGCATCCTCATAGGTCATTTGTGGATTGAATCATGTTCTTGCTAAGACACAGGCTTTTAAGATATTAAAAAGTAGCACATGTTCATAACACAGATATCATCCTGTACATTTAGGAATGCATTGGTGGAAGTATTACCTGTAAGAACTCTAGTAGAATTGATACCACGGTGGGTAGTGGTTTTGGTCAGCTTTCATTACTATAATGAAATACCCAAGATGGGCTAACTTTACAAAGAAAGGCTATTAGTTTCAGCTCACTGTTCTGGAGGTACAAGGTCTCATGTTTAATGAGGGCTTCCTTGAAGGGAAAGTTCTGACTAGTGTGGGTCATCAATGTCAAATCAGGGAGCGTGTGTCTATGTGTTTCTGGTTTTGTTTCCTTCTCTTATGTAATCAACTTTGGGGAATCCTACCTAATGAATTTATCTAACCCTATCGCCTCTTAAGGCCTTCCCTCTAAACACCATGGTGAGATTCAGCTTTCTCCCTCTCCTGATACTTTAAATGGGAATTAACTTAAGGAACACTTTGAAACCGTATCCAAACTGTAGCCACACCCTAGCAGGTAGGCAGGTGTGTAAATACAAGTTAATTCCCCTTCCAGGCAGTAGACAGACTAGTGGATTCAGGCATTCTGGTCTGCAACTCTGGAGACCTACATGGCTTGACAGTCCAACGTCTATTCCAGTGGTTCTCAGCCTGTAGGTTGCCACCCCTTTGGGGTCAACCCTTCCACAGAGGTCACCTAAGACCATCTGCATATCACATATTTATGATTCATAACAGTGGCAAACTTACAGTTATGAAGTAGCAATAAAAATAATTTTATTATTGGGAGTCACCACAGCATGAGGAGCTGTATTAAGGGGTTGCAGCATTAGGAAGGTTGAGAACCACTGCTCTACAGGAAGTCACCTGCTCCAGCCTTTCCCAGGCAGAGGCTCACTTCATGATTCCCAGGCTCTGGGGAGAAAGGAAAACTACCTACTTACTTCTCCTGGAGCAATACCCCCAACACACACACACACACACACACACACACACACACACACACACACACACACACACACACACACACAGGCTATCTGGTAGTGGCAACCCTGGAGCTTTCCAAAAACAATGTGACTAGCGCAGACACAGTTAAGTGCTCACAGGAAGCCTGCTCAGACCACCAACCTATTGCTCTAAGGCATCTAGATTTGGCTGGTTTTCCTTCCCAAGTAAGAGGTTCACTTCCTCTTCACCCCAAGACCCCCAAAGGAGCAGAACTTTTCCTTTGTCACATTCAAGATTCTCAAGGGTCTTGTTTTGAATGCTGTCGCCCTTTGGAGGGACAGAGGAACTTGTGGTTCCTTTTGGTGGTGGTGCGCGCATATGTGTACAGAGAAAGAGGCCGCTTCCTCCTGTCGCCTCCCTGCATTACAAGTCTTCTCTCCGCTCTGAACTTTGCAGCTGTCAACTTCTGCCAGGGGGCACGCCGTTTCTAGTCTGTCGATTTCCCAAGGTCATCCTTTGAGGCTGGCTGACAGCGGGATGTATCTGCAGTAAGCATTGGCTTGTTCGGCTCGCTCTGGGGGGAGACTGGGTCCCTCGGACCCGGAAGCTGCAGAGCAAGGCGGAGTATGGCCTGTAGATGGTCTGATTGCGATGAATTCCTAGGAGAGGGTGAAAGCAGTCATCGCTCCTGGTGCCCATTTCATCCCTCCTCCCTGCCCTTTGGTAAGCGTGGAGGGGTGTGACAATGCCTGGTGGAGTTGGTAGAGGGAGAAGCAGCGGCCTGTGGGTTGGAACTTGGAGAGAGGGGTTATCCTAGGATGAAATATCAAACCATATCACATTGATTTTCCCTCTGGGGGCGGGGGCCGGATATCACATCCTTCCATTTCCCTCTACTGCCTGCCTGCCATCGATGGGGAAGCATTAACGGGGAATAATCAATGATGCTCTGTCCTGAAAATAAAAGGCTTGTCATGTCTCTCCATTTGGTGGAATGGATGTGAGACCAGGGGTCATGTGGCTACTTGCATCTGTCTCCTGACAGAGGCACTGACTCAGACATGCTTCCCACCCGGAGGCCTGCAGCCTACAGCGAGGGGACCACCGGCTCTCCCTGGGTGTCAGGAAAATCAAGACTTCAGTTCCTTTGAACTCTGTCAGCAGCTCAGCTAACTCACAAGCTTGGTAGCCTAGGAGGGGCATTCATGGGCGTTAACTTGGGAGTTTCATCAGGGACTGGTGTTCCCCCATGCGCTGGGTGCTGGGCTGGCCATCAGTACAAGGCCATGGGGCATTGCTTCAAGGCAAGTCTTCCTCCCACCTCTCTGATCCAGTTCCTACTTGGCTCCCCATGCCTAACTCTCCCACTTACAAGATTATGAAGTCCTTTTATATCGAGTTCTCATGTCTCTGTTCGTCAAAATCTCTGGCTTGGAAGCATGCCAGGGCTCTTCTGTTAACCCCTGGGATAGCCTCTCTGCTCTGTCTGGTCCTCAACCCTTCCGCCCAGAAGAAGGTGGGAGACAGCCCTTCCATTTCCCATATCTGTGTTCGCATGGCTGAAGGCTTTAGATGGTATTCTTGGAACTTGTTTGAAGGTAGTTCTAGTTTAAAGTCCCTTTGCTTTTTGTTGGGTGCCTACTTCCTCCTGGAGGGAGGAGAGTGTCTTGTACGGAAACTTGTGAGGGTCAAGAAGCTCAGAAAGCTCCAACATCCACAAGCCCCCTCCCCAGAGTATGAAAGTAGTAAAGAACTATGGAGAGGAGACTGCTGGAGCTGCCTGCAGGTCGGGCAGGAGCTCCAGGATGCACTGTGAGGCACCACCTATGCCGGGCTGCACTTTCTGAGTTCTTTTCTACCCTCCTGGAGGCATCCCCAATTACCTCTCTATTTCACTCAGCTACACTTGGGTGGAATCCTTTGGTCTGCTGCTGGTGCCCTAGCTGAGATGAACAGACATTTATTCACATCTCTAAGGGGAAGTCATATATTTATTATTTTCCGGGGAGAGGGGAAGTGCAGTATGGGAAATGGACCTAGGCTGTTGGGCATTCTAGGGTAAATACCACTGAGCCACATCCCAAACTCTTCTTTTTCTCCCTTTTTAAGACAGAATCTCATGTAGCTGAGGTTGGCCTCCAACTTGAGATGTAGCTGAGGATGGCTTTGAATAGTTCTGCCTCTACCTTCTTAGTGCTGGGACTACAAATGTGTGCTACCCTACCCAGCGTTATGCAGTTCCAGGCATGGAACCCAGATGGTAGATAAGCATTCTACTGTCTGAGCTACATCCTCCCCCATCCCTGCTCTTTGTAACTTTTTTTTTAGACAAGGTCTGGCTAGCCTTGTACTCTCCGTGTAGCCTAGGCTGGCCTTGAACTTGTGGCAACCCTCCTGTCCCAGCCTCCTGTCTCTGCATTTTGGGCGCATGCTGTATCTGAGGCAACACTTTCCCATCCTTCGCCTGTATAGTTGGCTTCTTCTAGATCTACACAGAGAACCGTACATCTGCTGCCATCACATTTCATATCGGTCGGGTAGCTTTGCTGGGTCACCTGGAGCCCTGTCTACATCAGGTCCCACTATTGAAAGCATTCGCTTCCATTCACAGCTCCGGTTAATCTGGAAATGTTGTGAACGAGTCATTTCTCGCCCGGCAAACATGAGAGGGTGGGGCTCGGCAGACCCGGATGTCGGCTCCATCCCTGACTGGAGTGCGAAACTTCGGAGGGCTCGGACATGCGGATGAGCTGCATTTCCCTTCTGGGTAAGGGGACACAGAGAGAGCAGGGATGTAAGACAGAGAGTGAGAGTCCAGAGCAGGCCATTGGAGGGAGCGGAGCAGGCTCCTCCTGCAAGTTCACAAGGCCTTCCTCCGCCATCTTTGGTAGTAGGTATGGAGGTATCATGAGTCTTCCATTTTCCAACCCCCACCTCTTGCACCCTCCCTTTCCCACTACCCAGATGAGTGTGTGGCCTACAGGGGATTTGCTTCTCTGAAGTCCCTTCAAGGTTAACATGGACCCTCAAAAGATCTAAAAGATGGTTCCCTCCACTTTATTTCAATAAAAAAAACAACCAAACCAAACAAAGAATGATTGCTTCTGGGATCTGTGTTCCTCCATTCTTCTCCTGAGCTCTAGATGCAGCGTCTCTTTCTTCAGGAGCAAGGGATGGACAAATTCTAAGCTCGGCCTCTCTACCTTCTGGACTCCTCCTGGGGTCCTGTATTCAAGAAGCCCATGATTATGGCAAAGAAGATGCTAGCCTGATTGTGTGTGTGTGTGTGTGTGTGTGTGTGTGTGTGTGTGTGTGTGTGATAAGTACAGGTTGCTCAGTGGTCACCACTGTGTTTCTGATGTTCAAAGCTTACTTATAATCTACAAACTTGGATTGTAGATCACTAATAAGCTCCTGTTTGCAGAATGAATCATCAGTATAACTTGGATGAGTCCATTTGAACCTAGCTTCTTCAGCTATAAGATGGACACAGTGATTATGTCTTTCCCACAGACCATAACTGCAAGCCTGTGCATGGATATTACTACTTATGGTCATAGTTATTCTCTCATTTGTCCCCACCAAGAAGAATGTGTGTGACTACTTAGAGGGATGTATCTAGAATATATCTATCTATCTGTGTGTGTGTGTGTGTCTATCCATGTGTGTATGTGCGCCTGTCTGGGTGTGTGTGTGTGTGTGTGTGTGTGTGTGTGTGTGTGTGTGTGTCTATCCATGTGTGTATGTGCACCTGTCTGGTTGTGTGTGTGTGTGTGTGTCTATCCATGTGTGTATGTGCGCCTGTCTGGTTGTGTGTGTGTGTGTGTGTGTGTGTGTGTGTGTGTGTCTATCCATGTGTGTATGTGCGCCTGTCTGGTTGTGTGTGTGTGTGTGTGTGTGTGTGTGTCTATCCATGTGTGTATGTGCACCTGTCTGGTTGTGTGTGTGTGTGTGTGTGTGTGTCTATCCATGTGTGTATGTGCGCCTGTCTGGTTGTGTGTGTGTGTGTGTGTGTGTGTGTGTGTGTGTGTGTGTGTCTATCCATGTGTGTATGTGCGCCTGTCTGGTTGTGTGTGTGTGTGTGTGTGTTGTATAAAACTCCAATTCTTGTCTTCTGGCACGTGCTGCACTGCTCTGGAGTAGCAATCCCATTTGCAAGGGTTATCAGCATCCTGGGAAGGAACTCATCGAGGTAAGTGACTTTAATTCACTACAATAGCCATAGAAAGGGGTCCTGTCTATAATCTCTAAACTCCAAGCTCTAATTCTCTTATCAACGTCTTTGTTCCCCATTTCGTGGTAAAAGATTGTCTTTGACAGTAAAGAGGGAGGAAAGCTGGGGGTGTAGAGGAGCTGCCTCTTTTCTGATTAAAAAAATCACAACTGTCCTAAACAGTAGCCTGTGTCCTTTCTTTCCCCTGTTTGCCCCCAATTTAATTTTAAAAATCTACTTTTGATGACTTGTTTGATATCTCTACTCTTTACTTCAGCCTTCTGACACCCTTAAAACAAATGCCTTGCTGGGCGGCGGTGGCGCACGCCTTTAATCCCAGCACTCGGGAGGCAGAGCCAGGTGGATCTCTGTGAGTTCGAGGCCAGCCTGGGCTACCAAGTGAGTTCCAGGAAAGGCGCAAAGCTACACAGAGAAACCCTGTCTTGAAAAACAAAAACAAACAAACAAAAAAAAAAAAACAAATGCCTTATTTGTTATTAAACTGGGGATAATCAGCTTTCTGTTACTATGACAGATGCCTGGGATAATCAACTTATAGAGAGAAAAGGTATTAGGACAGGGTGGGCATGCCTGTTATTCCCAGCACTTAGGGCGGTGGGAAGGTCAGAACCTCAAGGTGACTCTTAGATGTACAGCCCGGGCTACATGCGATCCTGTTTCGTTTTTAAAGAAAAATAAAACAGAAAGGGAGAGAGGAGGTGAAGAGGGTAGGCCTTGCCCCCTAAAAGACCTGTCACCTCCCAGAATTATCACAAGTCAGGGACTAAGACTTTAAAACATGAGTCTTTGGAAAATATTTTAGGTCCAAAATATAGCACTTGCCCAAAAAGGCCTCCCAGGCTAAGACCTATTGTAGACATGGCTGTCTTATCATCAGGAAGTTCTGTTCCACAGCACCCCAGATGCTGCACTCTCATGCTGCACCCCCATGCTGGCCTTAGAGCCGCAAGATGTGGGCCTGGGCGTGGTGGATCCAGGTGCTGTTTTGTTTTTTTTTTTCTACTCCTCACCTCGCTGCCTTTGACTGAGCCTGTCAGAGCGTCATCTGCAGCAGCTTGTAGTTCCTCCCGTTTCTTCTCTGTCTCCCTCTTTGGCGTCATTTTTAGTTCCACGGTGAGATCTGGGCTTTGAGAGGCTCCTGGTTCTGATGGTTTGGATCTGGCCTGTTCTTCAGAAGTTCTTGTAGCCCTGTTGAGATGTGGTGGACTTTATGGCAGGCAGGGCTCCCGGGATGGCAGCCGGGCCACTGAGGCTATTGCCCTACGTGACCCTGGTGTGCATCCGTGGATAATGGGCTAGGACTTGGATGGGACGGGGAGGGGGTCCATAAGAGGAGGTTGTTACAAAGTGGGTTCAAGCTTTTCCCAGCACTCTTGATCTTGTTTCCCCTCTGGTGTGACTCTTGAACCCTGTACACACTCCCATCATGCAGTGTGGTTGCCCTGGG